>NC_090927.1:500528318-500841490 GCF_040938575.1 Ambystoma mexicanum | reverse complement strand
AGAAGCTTATCAAAGATTGAGCAAGCCTACTCACCAGCGGAAAAAGAGGGCCTCGCTGTGGTGCGGTGTGGGCATGTGAGCATTTTCATCTTTACCTACATGGGAAACCTTTCACAGTGGCCAAAGGCCATCAAGCATCACTCTTCCTCTATGGAAACACCGATTTGAAAATGCCCCCCCTAATTGCTCGAGAGGCATTAGTTTTCGCATCATTTTAGCATCATTCATCGTCCAGGGAAGGACAACAATCCTGCCGACTTCCTCTCACTGTATCCTTGCAAGGAACCCCAGTTCCCACCCTCCATATGGGCCAATACACACACTCCATTGTGCATGAGGCAACACCGAGAGGCATAAATACAACTCACATTGCACAAGAAACTGAAAATGACCAGGCCATACAAGTCATCTTCAGATACCTTGAGTCGCGATGATCGAAACAAGCCAGGCAGGCAAGAGATAACACTAATCTAGAAACCCAACAAGACATCAACAATCTGGTGGCTGTAAAGAAAGAATTAGCCCAAACTGAAGAAAGACTCCCTCTGAAAGGGACCAATATAGTGATCCCTCAGACCCTGCAAAGGAAAATTCTGGAATTACTGCATGAAGGACATCGGGGCATTGTGTCCACCAAAAGGAAAATGCCCTACAGCCCATCAATCCAAGTGGGGGAGGTGAACATTTTGACCAAAATACACTGCTTTCTGGGTTCAATTCAACAGCTCCCAGATTTGCATGCAAGGGGCACTGTGGTCAATGGGAAAAATGCGAATGAAGACGTAAATCTTATGAATGAGAACAAGAGCAAGGATACACGTAGTAGCCCCATGCACCGGGATAGAACAAAGGAATACTAACATATTATGAAAGAGAAAAGTGTCATACGCAATGGACCCTTGCACCGGGACACAGAAACCCTGGGTGATACAATAGTAATGGCTGCTATGCACCCGGACAAATTCACTGCTACAGCCCCAGACTCCGCAGATGAACTCTGGGTCAAACCAGGGGAGGCACTAGGGGCAGGGAGAGACAATGAAGTTAAGACAATCCCTGCCCACTTGATGCCCTGCAATCATTACCAGATGCTTTGACCACCCTTAATTGCCCCCCCTACTTTTGGGAACATCGACCTCCTGAACGTCAGTGAGGAAGAAACAGCACTGCAGCCGGGCTACCCCAGACTTGCTTGAACTCTGTACAAGGTGGCGGCTTTCAGGGGAGGGTTGGATCAGCGGGAACACTGCCAAAGAAGAAATTACTGACACATTAACCCCAAATGCAAAGATGCAAGGCAGCCCACCAGGGTGCACAACCTCCCCCCTACAACGAGCCCTAGATTTCACAATGGAAAATGGGAGTGGGGTACACCCGGGTTATGCTGCCACCCCAAAAGAGATGGGTGCTCTCATCCCCAACACAAACCCAGACCAGTCCCAGAAATGACGTCATGCGAGGTGTTCCGGAAGTGCAGCCCTAGGAAAGGGCGTTTTTCCAGAAGTGATGCTGTGGGGTGAGCCATGTTTTTGGGGCGCTAGGCGTGGGTCAGCAGGATTGTGACATCACAGGCGTGACCCTGAAGTTTCCCGTAGTGCCTAACCTAGTAGTGATGTCATACGGTGTGTTCCGGAAGTGCAGCCCTAGGAAAGGACGTTTCCTGACTGTGATGCGGTGGGGTGAGCTGTGATTTTGGGGCTAGGCGTGGTTCAGCAGGGCTTGTGACATCATGGCTGTGTCAAGATCCAGGGCTCTGGGAGATGATGTAGGTATGAAGTTGTGATGTCAGGGAGCAGGCCTTGGGGCGTTGTGGGGATGATGTAGTTATGCTCCCTCCCATAGGGGTGGAGTGAGGTGTATATATAGAGAAGGAGCTCTGGAGAGAGGTACACAGCGCTGCTGGAGACTGGTTTTACTATTTGCATAACATTAGCAATACCCTGAATCATGAAGCGTTACAGCTACTACCCTAAGAATACTTAAGGGAAAGATGCCTGCAACACAGCTGAAAAGTCTGATAGTCCTAGAAGTTAGACAACAACAATTCCTGGAGCTGTTGAGGAATCACACGCCTTGCCTATAGTGGGATGGAGTATGAGGATGAGTTGAGCCAGGGCGTTTTTTTTATGAATCTTGGTGATATGACCCCTCCTGATTCCACCCGTTTTAAAGCTGCTGATGAAGGTTGTGATGGTCATCTGAAGGATACGGATGAAACTATGAAGACTCTTGAAGAGCCCTTGTATGCGGACCTTGGTGTTCTGGAGGAACTGTTTCCAGACGCAGCCATGACTGCAGAGTTATAAACAAGTCCCTATGAAGATAGGCTGCTTATGGAGGCAACTGACGCTGTGGAGGACGGATTGTTTATGGAAGCTGTTAATGCTATGCAGGCGGAAGTTGAGAGACCGGTCCTGTGCAATCTGGTATGTAGAAAAAGTGTGTGCTTGTGTGAACTATGTGTAACAATACATATTGAAGAGTTAAACTTCTTTCTTTTTTGAATTGCAGAAAACGGCAGATAAAGTTTACAGCGCTGAAAGTCTGTGGTCTTCATTCAATACTGTCAATTTTTACTGTGTGGGCTGTTAAAAAATGATCGAAAGTCCAGCAACCCAAGCCCATAATAAGTGTAAGAAGTGCGTCTGCTTAAAACGATTTGAAAGATCTGATGAAGAAGAAGAAACTATGACTTTTTTGGAAACATCAACTGTTCAGGCTTTTGCGGCCTGTGTAGTGAAAGTATGCTTGAAGCGTGATTATTACCGCTAGTGCTATGGACATAAATGCGATGACCCGCAACAGGATGCACATGGCTGTTTACTTTCGAATTATCACGCTAGAGCAATACATCGGATATGTTTTATGTTGAATTCATATAAAGCTATTCAGTTGCTTAAAGTTGTCTATAAAGGCATGGCCATGCGCGTACATGCTAGTGTGGAGCATGTTTTATCAAAAACATGGATAGAAATATACCATTGTCGCAAACCTGAGAAAAAATGGAGATCTTTACAAATGGCTAGTCCTGTGGTTTTTAGAAACAGGGTAGCCCGTTTAATGGATAAAGATTTTTGTGACCTATACACTTTTAGTAATCCCCTCAAGCCTTGTGTAGCACGCCGGAAACTGTTTTCAAGAGAGAAGAAATATCCAGAGTTTGCTTCTTATATGTGTATATTTATTTATAGGATAAGATTTCTGAAGGGCCAGCAAGGCGTGTGGATCGTAAACTGAAACCTGGTTGTGTATGTGTGGAAAAACTGTTATACGCTATGCTGAAAAAGCGGATATCGGCAATCGCCCCAGATACCCTGAAATATCTACAGATACCCCCCCCCGACCAGAGCCATTTTGTAAAAGTCTGATGTGTATAGGTAACATATGTACCAACACCTGGCTACCTGTATTGGATGAATACTGGCCTCTGTACAAATATGATGTGGGTCCTTTATACCTGTACAACGGTACTATACCTGTACGATGTGGGTCCTGTACAACGATAGCTATCATCGATCTATAAAAATGATTTCAAATTCTGTAACACCTGAAAATTCACTAACTGTGTGGAGAAACTTGTATGCTGACATGTTAGCGAAGAAGTTCAAGAAACCATCCTTTAGAGTGGGGGACCATGTCCGAGTTTCCAAGCTTAAAGGTGTCTTTACAAAGGGGTATCAGCAATCCTTTACTGGTACTGATGAAATATTTATAGTGACCAAAGTGTCTGCGAAAGAGGGGTTTACATCTACCAGCTGGTTGATTATGATGGTGATGGTGTGAGCAGTAATTTTTACACTGAAGAGTTACAGAAGGTCACAAATGAGCCCCAGCGCTTTTATAGGACTGAGAAAATTCTTCAGAGTAAAGGTAAAGGAAATAAAAAACAAAGTCTGGTAAAATGGGCAGGGTGGCCTGAGAAATGTAACTGTTGGGTCAGCGCTTCATCTCTAAAGGATCTACAAAGGCGCTCCCTGAGAAGATGCAAAGCAGCGTCTTTTATATCACCTTACCTAGTAATGCTTCTTTAGATACATTCCCCAAAAATGAAATATTGAATTATTATGTTAAAATGGCCAAAACTGTTGATTTACAAGGATTGTGGAAAGCGGGTCTAATGGAGATTCAATACCCCCATACCTGGGATACTGTGGCTAGAAGAGAGGCCAAATTTACCATCAAGCGTGAAGGTTTTATTGAACTGTTACACGTCGGCTTTCCTCCTGGATTTTACAGCAGTATACAAGCTTTGTTAGAGGCTATCAATAAGACTCTTGCAAACATTAAACGCTATTCGGATATACAGTTGTTTCTGGATAAGGGGCAGAGAATAGTATTTCTAAAATTGACGGATTTTACCACTGAGTTTATATGTACTGGGAAACTTTTTAGGGTGTTGGGAACCGTTCAACTTGTAAAAAGTACTAAAGATTTGGACAGAACACATGCTGATATTGATGGGGCTTTTACAGCCTTATGATCTACAGTGATATAGTAGAATATCAAAGGGTCGGGGACTCCTACGCCCCCCTAATGAGAATAGCCCAGGAGAAAGGTGAAAATAATGTCATTGTTAACATACAATATATTAAACCTGATTATATACCAGTTTCTAAGAGTCATTCTGACACCATCAATATACAGATAAGGGATGATCAGGGGTAGTTCATCTCATTTAAATATGGGAAGGTCCTAGTGAAACTACACCTTCGTCCTAGGAGAGAAAAAGACTATTAAAACATGGTATTTATGAAGAACTATGGGGAGCCGTACGTTTTAGGGATTATTACCGTCGACAAGCCAGTTATGGCAATCAACCTCACTTTCAAGGGGGGCCCATTATGTATGGAGCGGGTTTAGGAAAGGGTGTTGAATTAGCCAAACCACACGTCAAAACAGCAGCTGCAAATATTGCTAAGGATGTGGTGTCTAGGGCTACAACCTCCATTGCAAATTGTTTTAACCAACCACCGCAAGAGGGTTCTGGGCTGGTTTATGTGCAAAAAAAACAAAACAAAAAAAGGACAAAGGAACACATCGCACAGATGGGGGCCTCCATGGCCACATACAAAACCAGGATCAGCAACGAAAACCGCTCAGAAGAGAAAACAAATTTGTAAGAACTGATCGACCAAGAAAAATAAAACTAGCCCCAGCATCAATATTTTCTAAAAGATGGCATTTATCCATTGTGCATCAGGGGAATGTGTCAAATCTGAACTCAATCTATTTGCCGTACCCCCAACACAAACCAACATCGAAAACAGCTTTATCATGGAAGTGGCTCCCCTTGCTGCACTATTTCCGCTAGCACCTATAGAGTATTACATATCAGGCTCAATAGAGATTTACCTGGATCTAAATGACACGTTACTTTACCTCACTTGTAAAATAACAAAGCCCAATGGGCCAGCTATCACGCAATGGCTAAAGCTGCTATGATTGCTTACCCTATAGCCACCCTCTTTAATCAGGTGGATATTACTCTGGACGACTGCCTGATTACACAAAGTGACAACATGTACGCCTATAGGGCCTATATAGAAAACATTTTGAACTACAGCAATGATGCTTTGGACACTCAACTTACAGCAGGGCTTTTCTATAAGGACACATCTGGCCATATGGAGGATTATGCTTTAGATGGGGCTAACGCGGCTTTATAAAAAGACTGTCACATGCCACAGGGAGCAGACATTTTGATTTACTAGGCTGTCTACACTCCAATCTATTTTTCCAGGAGAAACAGTGAACACGGTTGATCTGAAAATTAAACTTTCTAGAAATAAAGATGCCTTTTGCCTCAACAGCGATGATGCTGAAGCCTACAAGCTGATCATAGTATCAGCGAGTTTATTTATTAAAAGGGTGAATGTGTCACCCACAGTCAGATTAGCTCACGCTGATGCTCTACAAGTATCAAACTTAAAATATCCAGTGGAGCGGACATCCTTGAACATTTTCAGTGTTCCAGCGGGTAGCCCGTGTCGCCAGTCAAGACAATTTATTCCTGGGGCAGTTGCCGAAAATAATCATCATTGGTTTTGTGGACAACACTGGTTTTTCTGGGGCTTGCGCCAGCAACCCTTTTAATTTTAAACATTACATAAACTACGTGGCTTTTTTTAAATACAGGGTCATTAAACCGTCTAAAGCCTACAGCCCCAGTTTTCAACAAACAAATATAATTCAGGAGTATTTGGGACTTGTCTCCATCAGTCGTAAACACTTGCGTGATAAAGGTTTTGTGATACCACGTGACGATTATGATGGGGTTATACTCTGCTAGCCTTTGATTTGAGACCTGATAATACATCAACTGGACATTATAATCTGGTTAGGAATGGTAATCTGTGCATCGAGGCACGCGTTGCTGCAAATTTACCCTACACTGTGAATCTAATTATTAGGGCTCTATTTGACTCGGTTATGGAACTCAACAATCAACGACAAGTATTGTACGACATGTAATGGATACTTACCAGATCAAACGTTTTCTAAGTAAAGACAAACACGCTAGGAAAACATTCAAGGGTGTGCATTCATGTGATAACCTTCCAAGAGGCATACCTAATGACCCATTAGTCTTGTGGCGAACACCGTTCCCCAAGATCAGGAAGTCACCCATTTGATAGGTATGTTTATAAACAAGGATACAATAACCATCTTTGATAGCCTGGGGTGTTTCCCAAGTCACCCCATATACAGAGGCACAATCCTGGACTATGTGAAGGATATAGCCCTGTCATACATTATAATAGAACACCTGTGCAACATCCTGAAACCATCACGTGTGGACAGCACTCGTGTTACTTGGTATCTAACATGTCTGAGAAACACTCTCTGATGCAGGTTATGTGGATCTATTCACTGGACCTCCGGCAACATGATGTCATGGTTACTGCTTTTGTGAACAAGAACAGCTTTCGCAGACCCCCTCTAAAGGATTTTGATAGTTGGCAAAAATGTACCCTTGTTACTAAACCTTAAAACTCTGTACATGTATAAATAAACACATTTATTTAATTGAAACAAAAAGTCATTTTTTGTCTTATTTTTCATTTATTTAATATTTTATAAGCATACATAGGTAGGCATGATTGAAATGATTAGACGTAACACGTTTGTAAGTATGAATAATGTTTTTTATTGCAATTACAGCCCTTTCTTTTACAGAATGGAAAGCTAATCTTATAAAAACATACACATGTACATGCATATTTGACAAGGGTTAAAGAATTTGTTAAAGAAAAAATAAGTTACACGTTAAACCATGAGGCGCATTTTCTGGTTTTATTTTTTACATTTTTTTATTGACATTTCTGGTGATTGAATAGCCGATGTTAAGGGTTTGATCTCAGAGTCTTTTACATTTTCCAGCAGTTCGCGATGTCCCACATTTCCAATTAAGGGCTGGCAGTTTTACATCAGCTGCTGGTTGCTTAAACAGGTCCCACCCTCAAGGTTTTGTGTGTTTTCCAAAAGCCTGAGGATTGGTAATGCTGCGAACTAAATCGTGAACATTTGATCCTTTAACAAAAGTTCCTTTATAAACAAATTCTCCCTTGTTGTTCCATGTTGCCACATTTTTTTCACTCCCTATTTTGTTCAGCAAAAGTTCTGCATTTTTCCGATAACGGGGGTTAATAGTGTCCAGAACTTCCATCACAATAGGATCCGGGACAGGGGTAGATAGGGAGGGTTTAGAGCTAGTTGCAGGGTCTTCGGGGGGAATGTACAACGTCAGTTTATTGTTCTCATTTTTGGCCTGTCTAAAGATGTTAAGTATTTTTGTACAATAGTTGAATAGAGCCCCACCTTATGATAGTCTGATAAACCATGTTGTTTTAGGACCTCTTGCATTTCAGAGTCAAGCCTTAAAGTGGCTGATTTTCAGATATCTGGTTCTTCCCGATTCTGAGTATTTATACCCTCTAGCTGGCGTTTGTCAACCAAATACATCCTTTGGGCGTGCGCCATTAACCACCCCCTAAAAGCCTAGTGATCAAAGGCAATGCAAAACCTATTAGTGTGCCTATAAAGCCCCCAGATTGTTTTAAAAGTTTTGTTTTGGTTTTTATAGATGCCCTCTTGTTACTCAGCTTCTTAAGGAGGTGTTTTTTTTTAAGGCGCCTAGCTGCCGAGTGGGTAACAGAACATTACCCTTTATAGTGTTAAAGGCAATCTCCGCTATAGCCGACACTAGATCATCAGAGGCTGTGCACAAAATGGCCTTTCGTTGTTGGGGTGGCGCTGTTACTAGCATTTTAAGAAGAGCAATGTTCCTACGTATACGGACCGTCATGATAGTTGGTCGTCGACATGTATGAGGAATGATTGTTTTTCACTGGGGTTTTCTAGACATCTTTTTGTACGTAAACCACCAGTAGATCAGGAGGGGAAAAACGGCCCTCAATCAGTAATCCTCTAAAGTGCTTGTTTTTAGATCCACCAAGAGGTAACCGTAAGGTTTTAAGGTAGCATCTTCAAAAGCCTCCATAAAAAATGGGTGTTACCCTGATACATTTGTCTCGCTAGGACTGTTAGTTGGTGTTTATCTCTAGGGTTTTTAAACAGCACTATATAACTAGCATTTAATGTTATTGAGCGGTTGCCCTTTCCGCAATAGAATACGTTTTGAACAATGTGACAAATGCTAAGGTTCCGATGATGAGAATATTGTGTAAATGATTTTTTTAGCTCTGAGCTATGACCACCCTAAATCACAAGATAATCTACGATAATCATATTAACAAGGTTTGGTGCTAGCAAGCGGTCATCATTGAAAGAATCTGTAAGCCCTCTACAAACTTCAGATGTGGTATTTTAGAGGCCAATTCATTATACAAGGGCTGCCAGCAACAAAAAAAATTGTTCACATTTTCAGGAATCGTATTCATAACAAGGGTGCATTTTCTAAAAGCTGTTTAATAAAATAGATTTTACTGCAGCTAGAAGATCCCGCTAACATGCATGAAAAAGGGTGTTTTAACCGGGTATCCACCGTACACGATGTTCCCTTTTCAATAACCATAGGGCAATGTCTTGTAATCAGCAGTGAGCACACGGTTATCAAATACCTTTTCACTGCTTATCTTCCATTGTTTCTTCTTGCGCATTATTGAAGGTTGTTGAATCGTGATATTTCTGGTTATATTGTTTAAAGAGTACTCCTGCACTAGCTCCTTTAAACTGTGAAAATAGATTTTTATACTGTTGCTAACATTTAAAGTGATACCCTTTACTTTCATACAGACAGCACCGTTGGATGTCCTATAGGAGTAGGTTTTGGGGCCTGCAGAAACAAATTCTACAATATGTTCGATTGTTAAATTACCTAGATAATCCCCCAGGGGCGGGTCCTCGTCACTGGGTGACCTGACAAAAATAACCAAGTCGGTATTGTGGTACAAACAACGTTCTTGGAGGGCATCCATTACTTTACATAGCTCCAAACGGGCATAAGCTGTTGTAAAACATGCAATAAAAATGCTTAGGTTGTTGGAGCACGTTGTGTACTCTTTGGCATACTTCCAACAAAGACACACTGTTTCCTCGTCTATAAACTGTAACCTTAAAATGTCATAGCCCATGTCAAAAAGATAAGCAGTGAGCTCTTCGGGGTCCGTTATAATGGTTGTGTTTGGAAGGTTGGTTCTTTGCACAAATTTACTGCATAAGGAATTTAAAAACAGTTTAGCTAACTGGCGTCTAGAGGAGTTGTTTTCAATGAACTCAGGTTTTAATCAATTCCCCTTGTGTTTGTTATACTCGTCTATATACTGTTGCCGAGATTCAGCACCTTGCAACTCTCGGGATAGCCTGACGCTTCCTGTTTGTCTTGAAGAAAGAGACACATGTATCTTGTAAACAGTTCTACTAAGGCCTTCCCAAGGTGCCATATTTCATAAATAATACCCAACCTTTCTGCAAGGCCACTTGTGGCTCAACAGTGCCACCAGTTACCAGTAATAGATTTTTCCTCATCACTGTGTGTGTATTTTTCAGTTTCTTTTGTAGTGGAACAAGTCATACATAGCGGGACCATTCGTTTTCCAGAAACTTTCTGAGAAGGCACTGGAAAATAAAGTTTCTTAGGTGACATTTAATCAGGCCAACATATTGTTTAACATCTCCAAAATCTTCATAGAGGTTTTCAGGGGTGCCCTAATGGATATGGTTTTGAATTGTTAACAAAGTGGGAAAGACTGGTAAAGTCCAAGTAATGTATCTTTTCACCAGGGGTTGTCTTTGTAGTAAAGTTTAACAGCATTAGTCCTCCCACCAAAAAGAGCATCACGCGGTTCTAGGGGTTCTGGTAGATTTGTTTGTTTCAAAAAACTGTTTAGCCCCATAACATTTATTAGCATATCTGTCCATTCATGCTCCCAAAGTGTAATAACGCGCAAAACACTGTTTTAAAGAAATTTCTTTTTTAGAAGTGTTCTTCTATGTAGATGGTCAAAAGTACAGCCCGTCATGGTGTTATAGTCATTTTCCTTATAGCAGCAGGGCACCTGTGAAAAAAAGTATTGTACAAAAAGACCATATCTAAACGGTCACATGAACAAAAAGACTTAAAAATGCTACAACCAAAAGTTCGAACACCAAAAGTTCAAAACTTTGGTGGTAGCACTGCGGGTAAGTAAAACGGGGGCTGAGGGGGTGTCCCCTGCAACACCCCACTCACTATACTGTGTGGTATAGTGAGTGGGGTGTTGCGGGGAACACCCCCGCTGCACACCTGCGAAAAAAAAAAGTTAAAGAAAAAAATGGGGGCTGTGGGGGTGTCCCCTGCAACACCCCGCTCATTATACTTTACAGTATAGCGAGGGGGGGTGTGGGGAAACCCCTGCAGCCCCCGTAAAAGAAAAAAGAAAGAAAGAAGAAAAGGACCCTGCTGCGCCGGTTCCTGATCACGGAAGTGAAAGGGGACTGGTGCCACAGGGACTCAGCGACAAGAAAAAGGTAAGTGGGGTTTGTTTATGTTGGGGGTGTGGGTGGGGGTGTGTTGATGGTGTGGGTGGGGGGTGTGTCATGGGTGTTTTGTGGGTGTGTGTGGGGGTGTGGATTATGTACGAGTGTTCGCATGAGAAAGGTGCAAACTTTTGGTGGTTCGCACCTTTCTCATGCAAACTTTCCGGCCATGGCAAAACCACCCGCTGTCGGATCATGCAGATCCAAAGAAAACAACCATTAAATTCGTAGGCCGGTTTTCCCCATTTAAAGCATAACGATCTAAAAAATAGGGACCAATCTTGTTTTCCCCTCCACACAGGGCGTGTTGTATAGGTATACCATCCTGATGTGACACATACATCAACCACTGTATGGAAGGTGTGAAAAAGTGTTTTTGTTTCCAATGGTACAAGTCTGTTGGCACAAGGGGATATTGTTTCAGGCTCTAGAAACAGTTGGTTGTATATATGCATACACATGCTAGTTAGCGTGATAAAAGTAAATGGATCTACATAAGTCACATATTTTAACACCTCAGTAGTATTGAGATTCAAAATGTGCTCCTTTTGGGTTAGCTCAATGATACAGTTGCTAAAAATGTTACAGGCTGTTCTTTAAATATTGACATCTTCGCAACAATAGCTTTTTAGCTCCCTCTTAAAATCAAAAACATCTTTACGGGCCTCTGAGTACCATTTCAGAAATGCCTTTTCTTCAGACATCATGAATTCTGAACCATAACACTCCACAGGGGGAATAGGGCCCACATAGTTTTTATTCTGCTGGGTGTTAAAAAAATGTCGAAAATAACCTTTTGACCCTGGAAATCCAAAAGCTTTAGGCAACCTACTTAACTTCATAGGCAAGAAATTCAAACTGTCAATAAAGCAAATTACCTCTAGAAGCTTTAGTTTTGCACCTTGCATTATCAGCTTGACTGCTACTCGTTCTTTAATCATTTCATGTATCAGAAAGAAAGAATCATACCCTTGACTGTTGTGTGCCAGAAAGCTATACCCCTACATTTTTTATCCAAAAATGTAGTGATAAAAAGGATAATGCATTCTATACCCTCAAAGGACCATGTCTTATCACCCGTCAGATGTTGGGTGTAAACATAGTTTGGGATGTGTATGCCTGTCTCTTGCATGCACTCTATATCAAACACAATAATCCTCGGTTTTAGGTCCATCATTTGGAATGGTCATGTAACACAAATGGTCCTCCAATGAAACAACTTCAATTTTACACCTAGGACACATTTTACCACACCACTCATGATTAGCATTTATTAAGCGACCACATGAAACACAGCCTGTTTTCAAATAGCATTGGGCTAAACCCTGCACTGCTTTCTCAATGTGTTTTTTTAAGGCATTCTTTAGACCTGGCAAAGGGTTTACACTTGGGACATTTAAACTTAGATTCATCCATCACAACACACCCGTCTCTTTGACACATGTGACAATGCAATCTACATTTGTGAGACATGCGATTGTTGTATATATGACAACAAAAAGCGCATACATTCTGTACCCCTAGAAAACCTTGTAGATTTAAAATCCCATTATAGTGTTTCTCATGATGTAGAATGTAGACAGTATTTTTATTAGAGATGTCACCCTGGGGCAAATATTTCCAAATCCGGTCTTCGTTATACAAAATTTTGACTGTCACCCCAAAGTAATTTTCAAATAAACACACGTCATTAAAACCAACCATGATGTCAGGGGGTATACCCAGAGCCTGGTGGACCTCTAAAGCCTTTGAATGTGACCGTCGGTAACAGTTCGAGGTTCCAGCAGGCCTATGATACTGGCAGCCATACATATATTTAAGTACCATAGTTAAAATCCAAAAGCCTGTGCTTCTTCTTAGCCACAATCATACTGTAGAGTGTTTTCTATAAAGGCATGTACATGCCTCCCTCTCTAGATCTAAAAATCACAGTTACAATCCTTAAGGGGTCCTTTACAAGAAGCTCTGCCTTAATTTTTAACAAGTGTCCAATGTTTTCTAAAAACTCTAAAACATCAAACACCTGGTGATAGGAGCACCTGGTAAAAAGAGGTCTGTTTAAAGTAGAACTGTCTAAGCGGATCTGGACAAAGTCATTAGGACCAGCTGATTCCAAAATGTAGGAAACAAGCCTCTCAATGGATTCTGTTATCAGTAATAGGGCGTGACCTGTTGAGGTTATCAGATCTAGATTCATGAAGCGAAAAACTTCATAGTATTCAACATTTTTATATTTTGGTATATCATGCCGGTATGTTCCCAAACTCTGTAAAAAAACAATGTCCATATTAGATGTCTCAGGGGTATTTGGAGGGTGAAGCTCTAAATCTTTCTTTGAGCGGCGGCTTATGATAGCTTTTGCTTTTTTTTAAACCTTTCTAAAACATTTTCCTCTGCCTTCGAGAGTGAAGCTATTTCAAACACTGGGTCCCGGAACCTTTTACAAGTAAATGCGTTATGTCCACTGGCATAGGAGGTGTATGCGGATATTCCAGGCCGCGCCCCGTGATGTTAGTGTCCGCTATGAGGTCTACAGTGTTTGTGGACGTCCCGAAACCTATCCCGGGCCTTAATGCATTAATTGGGGTTGTCAAACGTTTTGTTGCAGCCATATCTTTGTTTTTTAAAGTCTGCTTTTTTATAGGCTACAGCCATTGCTTTGTTTTTAGATTTCATGCTGAACAAAAGGTTTGGCTTTACAAACACACCTGTGCATATCAATTAAAGCTTTCTTAGTACAATTATGCTTTAATCTATACCTCTGGTGTCATAGGTTTATGTTTTTATGTAAGTCTGTGAACTGTTTTCTTTTTTCACTATCTGATACATCTACCCCAAATAACTGCTTAGAAGCGCCACCACTTTTATAGCCGAGAGCCGTCACCCTATCAGCTGGTGTGTTAACGTGTTTAGAGGTATGTTTATTATGAGTCTAAAAATTGTTCTCTGCACACACCCTTTTGTTTACACCATTTGGCCCTGCACATGAAAGATCTAAGGGACCACGGCCTAGCGATGGCTGATATTGGGTGTAAAGGAGTTCCAGCCTTTAAAGATGTAAACACATCAGGTGGGGTCATTTCGCCACAACCTATACACCCCAACCGTGGCCTATCAGCATCTGGGCCTGTAGGTATTGTAGACTTTACCCGGGGCCGTATAATTTTATCACAGCTAACAAAGCAGGGCTGAGGGTCATCCGCCAGGGTTACCTGAATACTCCTGACTTCCACAGTTTCAGAGCTTGTAACATTTAAAACATGTTGAACCCCTTTAGACCATACATCTTTTTTCAAAGCTAGTTTACTCTTTTTGTTTAAAATATTTTGGAGCCCCACACATTCCTCATAACCCATGTCTGTTGTTGTGTCAAGGTGTTCTGTGTAGGGCTGACCTATTTTTTTCACATAAACCGCTTGTGGGGCCGCAGAGGTCGTATGCACAATACCTTTATCCTTCTGCGCAACACTAGACCCTAAAAATAGGTATAATAAAAAATAATGAATACATAATTACAAAACTAGAAGCAAAAGCCTGATTCCTTATGACCATACAACACCCTAAACATTAATACATGTTTCCTTCTAAATTATCCAAAACCCATAAAAAACCTATAATAAAATACACCATAGATACCTCTATAAACCTAGTTAGCAAACATAAATAACTTACCATGCGTACTGCGCCCTGGATAGTTCCTTTTCAGGGTCCCATAAACACACTCTGAGGTCTGACCTGTTTTCTTCACACAAGCCTCTGCCGAGCCCTCAGATGTAGTATGCACAACACCGTTAGCCTTCTGCGCAACACTATGCCCTAAAAATAAGCATAACATAATTAGATAGATAATTACAAAACTAGAAGCATGAGGCTCATTCCTTATAACCATACAGCATCCTATGCACTAATACATGTTTTCTTTTAAACTATACAAAACCCATAAAAACCTATAGTTAGAAATTAAAAATAAAGAAGATTTATCTATCTGTTTACACCCTAGATACACATAAACACTTGTATAACTGAAGAATATTTGGTTAGCAAACATAAATAACTTGCCATGTGTACTGCCCCCTGGATAGTTCCTTTTCAGGGTCTCCTAAACACGCTCTGAGGTCCGACCCATTTTCTTCACATGATCCGCTGCCGGGTCTGCAGAGGTAGTATGCACAACACCTTTAGCCTTCTGCTCAACACTAGCCCTAAAAATAAGCATAACATAATTAGATACATAATTACAAAACTAGAAGCATGAGTCTGATTCATTATAACCATACAGCATCCTAAACACGAATACATGTTTCCTTCTAAACCATCCAAAACACATAAACAACCAATAATTAAAAATAAAAATAAAATGAAAATGTATCTATCTGGTTACACCCTAGATACCTCTATAAACCTGTAAAGCTGCAAAAAAAATATTTGGTTAGCAAGCTTACTTTGGAGGGTCAACACACACACACACACACACACACACACACACACACACACACACACACACACACACACACACACACACATCTCCCCTCACCCCTGTGGTATTCACAACTTTAGAAAGTGTAGCATTTGTATGCTTTCTCTTCTTAGAAATCACACATTTTAATTCCTATGTGACTACACCTTAGATACTAATGCCCTAATGATCCAGTTATAAAAGAAAAACACTCTAAAATATAATTTACAAAACACCTGTGTCTAAATACACAAACCATCTTGTGTCTTTACACAGTGTAACAGTCACACAGCAGCCAAGTACAGACTCAAAATACCCTTTAAAGGATGCACCAGGACAAACCATGTTAAACAAACTTGTGTTCTATTACCATCTAAAGCGCCATATTCCTGCTCTTTTTGGTCCTCCGTTTCTAAATTAAAAAGACATATTTTATTTTAATAGAATCCAATAATCTTTTGTTCACACTTTATACAACTCAGAGAGTTTAGTGCTCCATGTCCATTTATACATTTGTTTACAGTGTTTACTCATAGCGCCCTTTTCAAACACCTCAAAGTCTTTTACCTCTCCACCGAGGTCCTAAACTAATCAATATTATAGATAGCATATACAAACACCTCTCCTTTTAAAAAACCAGAGCACGGCTCCACAGACACATGTTAAACAGCCTAATTACCATATAAAGCGATGGCTTTCTGCTCTTTTTCAGAATCTATTATAAATTAAAACAAATACAATATATTATTAACAAAAATAAACTTCCATCCCACCATGCATTCAACTCTTAAGTTCTGCGATCCCTGTCCTGTTTACACAGCCTGCAATGTTTACTCATGGGACCCTTTTCAAAGGGCATAAAGTCCTTTAGCTCTCTACTGTAGTCCTAAAATAATCAATATTATAGATAGAATATACAAACACCTCTTCTTTTGCAGAGCGTGAGGCAACAAACACATGTTAAACAGCCTTATTACCATATAGCTGCCCAGGAGGATAGCTCAGCGGTAACATGCTCGCCTTGGAAGCAAGACGATATGGAGTAACACGGGTTCAATCCCCGGGTCCGCGCTTAGAAACCTCTGGGTATTAGGCACATTATAAATAACCTATCATATCATAAATCAATGGCTTGCGGCTCTTTTTAGCATCTCATTATACATTTCAAAGAAATATTGTATATTCTTAACAATATTGTCCTGTCCCACCCTGCAATCAACTGTCTAGTTCCGGGCACCCTGCCTCCATTTACATTGCTGTGTTATTCACTGGGCTCTTCTCAAACAACTCAAACATCTTTCAGCTGTAACATTAATTCCACACTTGCTATCAAAAAACGAAGGAGCTTCATATTTCTATATTAAAAGTAATTAAACAATAATTATACACTTAAGAAAGAAAAAATGTAAACTCTCAAACAACAGAATACACTTACTTCTTTTCCAAAATCCATTTAAGCTTTATTTCTAATAGCCAGGCTCAGACGTGTGAAAGAAAAGAGCAACTGTCCGTTACCGTTATATGTATATACTAGGCCAGTTTAATATTTAGCCTGTCACCCCACATTATCAACTATGTACATAAAACGTATATCGTCAGAGACACACAACTGGGCTCCTACATTTACAAATGTGTCCTTTTACAAAATATACACGGACACCCTAAGTATACCATGAAGCTGCTTAAAATTCCATGCTCCATTGAAAACGAAACTGATGCTTCTTTAACAAACATGAGCCAAATGTTACACATCACAGCGTGACCTACATAGTGATCGTTCCCACAACGTCACTAAGCGTCTATAAATACCGCGTTTAACTCTACAATGCCGGGCTGTTCCTTCCATGAAGCACCAAACTTTTGCGACACCTAAGTCTTATCACAACACAGCTCAACGTTTATAAGCTTTTATTTTAACCTGCTTATATTTAAACACCCACCAACACCACACCATACCACACCACATCCCAACCCAAACACACACACACACACACCACCCTACACATCCAATACCCCCAACCACACACCCACAGCTCAACACTCACAAGTCCACACACACACACACACACACACACCACACCCAACACACACACCAAACCTAATCCAACCCAACCCAACCCACACACACACACATACACACACACACACACTACACCATAACTAAACCTAAACCAGGCCTACCCCCACCACGCCAGCCACAAACACACACACACACACCCCACACAAACACAATACACCCAAACACACCACACTACATCATAACTCCAGAGGGGTGGGACTTCCGGTAGGGGCGTGGTTACTGCCTGTCAGTTGATGAAAGGTAAATTATACCTCTACTGAGGAATATTAGAGGAGCTACCAACTTGCATGAGGGTCCCAAGGGAGAGCTAAACCCACCCGATTGGGCAGCTAGTAACAATGTCGTTGGTACCAATCCAATGCACAGTATAACAGCTGCAATGGAAGCTGATAGGGTAAATAGTGAGTGCACCATGCCATAATGCTATGCGTGTGTAAAGCAGGCCCAGACAATAACCTATGTAGGCTCCCTCTCTCCCACATCAGTCTAACCAAAACACACGACAGCTGCATTCCCCTGGAAACCCACTCGGTCGATAGATTGCATACCAGGTAACAAACCTGGGGTTGGAAAGTCAGCTGTGAGGGATGATCAGGTAATCCCTGTTACCCCCACAGACTTGCTACACTAGCTGAACCACCAGCACAGCTGGGGCAGGGCAGGTGATCCAGCAATACAGATCCACTGTCAGGGAGAAGGCGATGCTGACACAATGATGCTCGAATTTCCAGAATCAATGGAGGTTAATGGGATCCTGGGTATGGCTATGAGATTTCAATACCCCCGTCCAACAGTATGATAGAAATGAGATCTTATATGACACACAATGCAGTTTTCCACCCAGAAAGTGGGCTACATCCTCATTGGCTCTCTGGCACCAATGCAATGCCCCTAGGGAAGAGGTTTTTGGCCAACCTGAAAGGGCAAATGCCATTGCGGAGATGACACGTGTTAGTGGTCCTGAGATGTGCATGAAGCCACCCCAAGATGGCCTAGATTACACAACGTACATTATATGCATCAACTCAGACAGCACCCAACAAGTAACCTGCTCAAAGACCTCTGTGGGCTCGACATCCCTTCCTGCAGAGACTTCAATTGGGAACTGAGTTACTTGAGTACAATGGTGTAGTGGGTTATAATAGATATCTTAATAATACTATTTATGAATTATATAATTATTTATTTGTTTTTGTTACTGTTCTTGCCTCTGTATGTCATGATGTACTTTGATGGCCTAATGGCCGAATAAAGTTATTGATGATGATGGCTTGCTTCTCTGAACACCTGCCATGCACACTTTTGCCTTTTTTTCTTTTTTTAAAAATATGTTTTGGTGTGGTTAATTGCCGCCATTTTGCACACATACCTTTCATTTTTGTATGTAAAATAATATGCCCAATGCTGTTTTCTCAGATCATTGCATAGTTGCCCTATGAAGGGGTCCATGTGGCTCAAAGCGCATGCTCTAAACACTCTTTAGATACCTTGACTGGAATAACACAGCATAAGTATCAGTTTTATAATATTCTCTTAAATTAAGTGCATAAAGTAAACATTACATACATAAACTGTGCATGCACAGTATTTATAAACCTCAGTGCATGTGCCTATGCAATATATACGTAGCCTACAATTGCCTGCAATATAGAAGTGTGTTCTACGCCACAAATTGCACGCATGACGCAACACCATAGTACACCTGCCTATACTAGGATCAGCATAATAGAACCAAAAGATTCACAGTTGTTCAACGCTCCCACTGCTAGGCCAAAGTGGAGGCCATATGTCAGAAAACAGCTCTTCCCAGGCATGGGCGTAATTTTAGAGGGGGGCGGGGGTGTTTGTCCCCCCCAACTTTCATGGCACAACATTTTGTCCCCTTTCATTTGGCTGAGGTACCTTTTCTTCAGATGTCATGTCCCCCCCAACATTTTCAGCAAAGTTACTCCACTGTTCCCAGGTAGCGACCCCAGCCATCTCTGACAAGGCACAGGAGGAGGAATTGTATGAATGCAAATCTGTGCACTGTTGGCCAATCTGTCCTCAGTCACTTTGATGCCCTGGACAATCGCAATGGCAAGAGTAGTAGTATTTGCATTGGACTAACTGCATATTTTATAGAGCGATGGAATAACGCATTATCGTTTGAAGTTATATAGAAGGTCTTTCAAACAGATGGTAAAAAGCAAAGATCAGATTAGCAAGGCATGGGGCAGGAGCTCAATGACTGCACCAGGTTTCATGATAAAACGGGTAGTAGGTAGTCAAGTGGCGATTCAAGAATAAACACGTTTAAACCTGTGTTGCTCCTTATGGTGTGAGGAGGAAGGAGAGTACATATGCATGTTGAGGATGCTTAAGAGGTGGCATGTGCAATTTTCCACTGACAAATCACCCCTAGAATTGGTGGTTTGAACTAATTACTATTCAAACAACAAAAACATTTAAAATTAGCACTTGTATTCAGGCAAAGTACTAATACCCTTGCACATGCCTATAAAAGAAAAGCTACCCAAAATCATTGATGTGAATGAACATATGCAACATAGAGCTACCATGCACACATGGAACATGATGTGCATCACATTTATTGTTTCCGTCTTTAAAGAGTGTTAAGTATACATGTCAAGGGTCTTCTGGGAAAAGGTGCTAAAAAACCATGGAAAGGGAGGGCAAAATGCAAAGCACTAGCCAATATACACCATAATTTAATACTGGAATGCCCCAATTGACGACCATCAGACACGGGCATCCAGAGCATTTAAAATACAACAGGTTATGCCATCCATGCACCTGCATTCCTTGGATCTTACAACGTAAATGTTGATAATCTGCAGCAAATCTCACTGTACAACAACCCCTACACCCAATGCCAGGATCACTCCTCAGTATCAAGAGCTATATCTCCCGCCATGTACTCCATTTGTAACATGCGCATTATACTTCTGCTTCAAGGACCTTGCAGTACTTTGCTGTTCCAGTTGCAGCTGAGCTAAGTTGGTCTGTCGGGTGAGGTAGAGTCCTGGAGCATTAGGCCTGCATTGGTGGTTAGTTCTATAATGCATGGAGAGCATTAGTTTGTTGTGCTGTCAAATATAGAACCCAATAGAGATAAAAGTCTTATGTCAGTATGGTGGGAAGGTAGTTGGTCACATCGATTGGAACATTTCTTAAAAAATACATTGAAATCATGATCTGTGTTCAGGCCTTTCATTACACATCAGAATCTGCAGATCACCCTTGATTCCTGTTGTCTCAATTTGCGTTCTCTGTTGCCGCCTCTGGTTCCACATGTCACAGTCTGGAGCCCCACAAAGCATTGTTTCCTTTTGTCATCCATCTTTTGACATTGAGTTGCCAGAGGGAGCTTCTGGTCTTGTGAGTTCATAGTATTCAGAGGTGCCCTGATCCTGATGCAGAGCTCTCTGATTGTGCTGCCTATATAAACTTTGTCACAGATACAAATTACAAATGATCGCTTAAATCACATATTTGGTGCAGCAATGAATGTGTTCCTTGATAGTGAAATCTTTACAGTCTTTGAATTTATCAATTTGTGTTCTTTTTACATAATCATACATGAAACATGTTCCACATTTGGTAAATCCTATTGGTTTTGTTTGACTGAGCCAGTCTGTTGCAGAGATCTGTTTCCGAGTCGTATAGGAAGGGCAGAGAATATTATTCATTGTTTCTCTCCCCAGCCTAAACAGGACAGTGGAATAATCCTGCCCAGGAACTAACAGACGGGTTTGAAACATTAATTGTTTTAGGTAAGAGCACAACAAAACTATGACCAAACATGCAGCCGCTCATTCTGGCATCTCACTACCCTTAGACCCTACGACACTAACTTTTGATTACTTTTTCTGCCTCTTCTCTCCTTTCTCCCCTTCATTCATCTTCTCCAATTGAATTAATTTAAACTTTAAACAAAACAAATGATCACTATATATGGCCATATTATATGGTACATTACCTGTATGAATGACATACATATAACTGATATGACTACTCAACAAATGTATTGGTTTAAATACACCTATGTCACACTTAGCTCACTAGTCATAATTATCACTGTCTCACATGTATGCTCTGTAACAGCCTTGAAAAGGACCCTTGAGGTCGAAACCTGCTTCGATTGACTTTTTAAGACTACATGATACGATATGATAGGTAATTTATAATGCGCCTAATACACAGAGGTTTCTAAGCGCGGACCCGGGGATTGAACCTATGTTGCTCTGTGTCGTCTTGCTTCCAAGGCGAGCAAGTTGCCCCTGAGCTATCCTCTCGAGACATGTCTTCACTACACTAATAAAATCACATTGGGTTTTGCAAAAATACTTTTGTAGATATCCATCTTTCTAAATGAATAGCACAAAGTATCTGGGACAAAACTACTTTCATTCTACTTAAAAAGGAGGTGTGGGCAGCACCTCCACCCACCCATGACCACACTGTTAAAACCAAACTCAGATAACAAAAGAGCAAATCGCTCTTCACTTTCTGTGAATATGGAGTATGTTGTGGCATCTCACACTGATTGGAGTTCAGGCTTAATCTTACTATTTTGGTGCAGAAATGAGTTGGGGAAACAAGCATAGTACCCCCATTCCAAATTAGTGGCTCCAAAGCACAGAAAGGGTTTTCATACAGTTTTAACCAATGAGCTTCATACAGAAAAGTCAATAGGTTACATGTAGTCTGTTGCATTAACACTGATCTTCCTAAGGGCACGTCCTGGGGCCATGTCTTGACAGGACCATTGGGGACAAGCCTAGTGTAATCACGCGACATAAACCACCTCCAGATTCAGCATTCTCGTGATATGCATTCTGGTTAGAAAGCTAAACCCACCTTAATGACATACGTGGGACTTACATTTGGGAATACCTTCACCTCGGACGTCGACTTACATTATATTTGCATGGCCTTATGGGCACTTCAATGGTTGCCAAAATTCTTAAACACCACCTCTCATAGCATTGCTCAGTCTGCGACATCATTGCAATAATGAAGGCTGCTGTCACTTGAGGTGAGGATGAAATGAAATACCATTAGGTTGTGGGTTTATGAATAGATGGGTTTGTGGATCCTTGGAGCACAGAGTCTTGTTGTTAAGTCAGGCCAAATTGTTGGTCGAATTGGGGTTAGTTAATAATACACATGGAATGGATGCTGGTGGGCAATGCCTGCAAGTGTATTATGGTTTTTTTTGGGCTCTCAGGAAGATAAGCAGGATGTTTGCTGGACGCTGTATCATATGGGATGGTAGTCACAAATAAGGTGACGTGAAGGGCTTGAAGGAATGTAGAAAGAATAATATAGGGACACGAGCACATCTCGGTCAATAAGATGTTTATTGCATGATCAAAAGAATGATTATTTGTTTCTCTCCCTCCTCTTGTTTTGAAGGATTCTGATAAACACCTTCCACATCACATATCCAGTTAAAGTTTCTACGATAAATGGGACAAGTTAACTGTTCTGAGTTAATAAACTGATTATGTTTTAGGACCACGTTGAAAGGGAATTGTTCTTAGTAACATGTATCCAATGGTATTAGATTTTATGTATAGGGCTAGCCAATGGGGATCTTGGGATGACGTTCTAATTAGATTGTGTAATTATGTAAATCATGTAACTCTGTGTATAAAAGTTGAACATGTTTTGAGCCCGGCAAACAATTGTTAGTTTTCCAGCTTCACAAAGCTGACTAACCCTTTTCAGATGTGTGCTTGTTCTGGCAAAGTGCATCCTGTCGAGCTGTCTATTCATATTGTATTTTAGAGTTGCCCTACTACATTTGGTGATCCGCGATGTGATCTCTGGGCCCTGCCAGCTCGGAGGTTTCCTTACCACAAACTCATCTGCAGTGCCTGTCTGCAGTAATCAGTTTTCGTGAAAATCAAGAATGGCCTGCAGGCACTATGTTGAGTAAAGAACTGCCCGTTCACCGAATGAAGGTCCCGTGGGCCAATTGTGCACATCATTTGAAGGGACGCTACTTTGGAGAGCTTCGGAGGATGCATATATTATGAAGGTGCACTTTATGAGAAAACCAAGGTGGAAAGTTGTTATTTGGGACTATGTGAATGTGTGGTTGAATGGAGTCAGAGAGGTCATTGAGGATGAATGGAGTCAGGCAGGTAGTTGAGAGTGAATAAGGGAGAGACAGGAAAATGATGAGTGTCGACAAAATGCATGCCATTGAGTATTCTTATATGCTGTAAGTCCTATTTTCTATTTTCTACTTCATTTATTATTTTTGGTTGTCAAAGAGGTAAAAAGAAATCTTTCAGGGAAATGCAGAATTGTAGTACAAAGTGCTGCACTAGTGATAAAGAGAGAGAGAGAGAGAGAGCCTCCCGTAAGTACACAACATCTCAATTGTGTTTTTTCTCTTTTGATATAATGCTGCCTTATGTGTGAACATTTTTATCTGGATTTGTTTTGAAGCCACTGATTTTGGGGTGAGCGAGAATGAGGTGAGTGCATATTGAAAGATCCAAAGAATTTGGGGATAGAGAATTGGCTTTTGTTTTGTAATTTCTGGACTTCTGCTGAATTGGCCCACTGTTTAAGTACTTGTTGTAGGGCATTTATTGGAAAAAAAGTTGTTTTGGAGTATGGAGACTCTTCTGGATCATATGTGTCAGTCACTTCCAAGATACAAGGAAAAGATACTGAAGTACCACAGAGAGTGTGTACAGGAGACTAAGGGTCGAATGTTCAGATCTTGGCCCACCATGACAAGAGTATATTGAAAAATGTGTATACTTTTTTTATCAACAAGGCATAAGGCACAGAAATTGGGAAGAAGGCAGAGAATTCTAGAATTGTGAAGGTTGTTTGAGGAGGCAGAGAAGGCCCCAGGAGATAAGGTTGGGGATGTATGCTGGGTGTGTGAAGGCTCAGAAACCCATACTGCCCACCACCTTATCAGCATTTTCCTTTTTCACCTGCTGTGGGATATACTAATCCCCATTATGAGCCTCGATCATTTCAATACTCGACCCCAGCAGTTGTGAGGCGGAACCAAACAATACCTCCAATGGCTAGGTCAGCAGAACGATTAAGAACAGAAGTAGAAGATAGCATAACACCTCCAATGGCCTGGATGGAGGAAAAGTTGAGAGAGGAGGTAGAAAAACAAGTGCATAGAAGTCTAGAGGAAGCACTGCAGCAAGCAGAGGAAGAGTTGGCACAAGTAAGCCAGCGAAGAAGGGAGGAGCAGGGAAGAAGGTAACGAGCAAGTAGCAGAGACACGGTTGCATCAGTGGAAGCCGGGACAGTTTCTTTTTAAAGTAGACAGTGCGGTCATCAAAGATATCAAGGTGGACCTCAGAGTGGGAGGTGTTGCATTGGAAGCAGAAGTTGGACTGCCGGAAAGAGAACTAGTGCACCATGGTAGCATAGGCTATGATCTGGTGTGCTCAGAAAGGGTAAGGCATGTAGTAGAAGTAAACAAAGAGGAAGAATGGGAAACAGATGGAGAGCAGGGAGCAACACCAGAAACAGCCATTAGGAAAATCACACCATGGGGTCTTAGCACCCACCCACCATGGTGGTAGTTTAGCAGTAATGAAGTGTAAGGGGAAAATGGGAAAGATTCCGGCAATGGTAAAAAGAATGCAGTCATGTTACTTCAGAAGGTGTTGGGAAGAACACATTATGTCCCATGGTCACACATGGACCAGAATAATCTAATGAAATCGCTACCCTCGATGACTGCAGGGGCAGAGAAGTGGATTTGCAAATTAGAAAAACAAATATCAGGCATTATGTCCGTGATATTAACAATTTGTTTACTTCTCCTTTTGGAGAGCATGGAAGAACAATTAGAAACCAATCATCATAATGGGTCACCTTTTATTAATTCCAGGACAAATGTTTGGGCAGCTTTGAGAGCCATGTATCCCAATACACCAGATATTAATTAAATTATGGCTAAGACCATGAAGGAGGAACGTGATCAGGAGATGTGGAGAGCAGAGGCAGGGGAGGCATTGGACAAAGATGTGGCCATATGTTATCATATGCTAAAAAAGGGACTTCAAAAGGAGGTACAGCCTGATTTGGATAAAGTTGTGGTGATAGAAGAGAATGGTAGGTCAGAAATTCAAGCACATATAGGGCATCATTGTAAAAGGAGGCTCGAGAAGGAAAAGGAAGCAATGGAACAGGTGTAGTTAACCGAAGCGTAGCTATTTCAAAAGAAAATGGCTAAAATAAGTGTAGAAGGGGAAATGATCACAAGCCCAACAGAAGGACAGCATGAACAACAGGGACAATTGAAATCAAGTTTTGTACAAGGATGGATGGATGCGTATACTCTCGATCTGAGGGAAATGGGAGGTTTTCCAAGAGGCAGAGGTGGCATTCCGATGCCTTGGTTCGGCGGGCAGAGTCCAGTGTTGGTCCTGCAGGAGGATTGGGCATTTGTCACAAGACTGTAGAATTAGGCCATCATATATTTAGGACCCAAGTGTCAATCCCAATGGACCAGCAAGTAGGTTTGTAGGTTATCCCTTGAAACAGATGCAACCTCCGACCATGCCAAATGCCCCAGGGGCTGTACAGTAATAACAAGCATGGGTGGAACAGAACCTGGAGCCTGAGACTGCACAGAACTATGTTCCACAGTCAGTTGTGCCAGCACAGGCACAGGGACAGCCATGGGATAGGAATCCTTTGCCTCAGGGTACAGTCACACAGTATACTAGAGTGTGTGTTTGGGGAGGAAGCTATTTCCTGCTCCCTGGTATAAGCACATACCCTAACTAAATCTTGCATCAAGGAAGGTAAGCTTCCCCATCGGGAAAAGTAATGGACACCCAGGGATTCTCTGGGGCTGTCCTGTTTGTTACCCTACACGGAGGATGTACCTATTAAGCTAGGTACAGAGGATTTATCAGCTCCTTTGTTGCATTGTAAAATTACCCCAGTGAATCTCTTGGGCAGGGATCTTTTGAGTAAGTTAAACATGACAATTTTGTTCACAGAACAAGATATAGTGTGCTCAATTCCAGATTTGTAACTTGCAAGTACTTTGGCACTTTTGAGAGTGTGCTACAGCAACATCGCAATAAGGGGTGTGCCTGTACATTCAGATGTGCTTCTCTACGGAGTGATGGTTGTGTTAGGATGGGCACCTGGATTTAGAAATAGAGCATTGTGAATACCAGCAACATTTTTGTTTTGCCCCACTGTTCTCTCAGAGATAGCACCAGGTAGTGTTGTTATTATACATTTAGAAGCAGTACTTGTTAAAAAGGGTGAAGTGGTTCTCTCAGGCACTGGTAACAAAGGGGAGGAAGCAAGGAGAGCAGTGGTGCACACTTGTGTGCATCAATCTGACACTATCGCTGAGGGAGGTGTCTGACGAACAATTGTTTGAGGATGATGAGAGCATTGGACAGATGATTTTTGAGATTGGTGTACCTTGCCAGATAATGATAGAGCATAAGGAGATACCTCTGACTATGTCTATTGTTAGGACTGCATCGCCATATTTGAAGGAAGATTTGGAGAAGGTGCATAGCCACTTGTGGACCAGTAGTCCTCAGATGTGGGGTTATTAAAGAGCATAGTAGTGTTACAGATAACATTGAAACCTGGTGCAATATTGTCATGTGTGAGACAGTACCCCAGGGAGGCAGATCAAGGGTTTTATGATACCATTATAGCATTGTGTAAGAAAGGTATAATCCAGCCTTCCGTGTCCCCATGCAACACGGCTATCTATTCTGTGAAGAAGGCGAAAGAGTCCAGTTGGTGGATGGTACAGGATTTGCGTCCTTTGAATGAAATCGTTGAAGCTGAGTTCCCAGTGGTTCTGAAACCTGATAGCATTCTCTGAAACATCCCTACTGGTTCTACCCACTTTACTATAATTGATCTGAAGAATGCATTCTTCTCAGTTCCCTTACACCCAAATTCTCAGTACCTTACTGCATTTATGTATCGTGGCCAAAGATTTGATCACGCAAGATTGCCACAGAGTTATCGGGAATCTCTGAGATTATTTAATTGGGTGGTTCAGATGGATTTGAGAAATTACACGTGCCTAGTAAGATGATTAAGCATGTGGATGATTTGCTAGTCTGTAGTACTTCAGAGGAGCAGTGTCGAGGAGATTCAATAATGCTTCTCACCCTTCTCCGGAAAAGGGGTGCAAGGTATACAAGGCGAATTTACAGTATTTCCAGACAGAGGTAGTGTAACTGGGGCAAGTAACATCACCTGCACGAAAAATAGTGATGCCTTAGAGATTTATTACTCACCCAATTTTCCTTGTGTTTCAAGGGTGATGGCACTGTACCTGTTGACACGATTATAAACTGTAGCAAAATCATACACATTTCTGAGCTTGGTGGAGGGAGCGTCTGCACACTTGATTCCTGCTGGACTTGTCGGACTCTTGAATATCTTTAGCTTCCACCAGCTTGGCGGGGAGTATGCAGCATCACTACACTACACTCCCGGGTCCTGATTGTGCCTGATTGTGCCTGGAGCAGATCTGACAGTGTCAAGTGTATTGCCTCGAGCCACCTCTGCCTTCTGTGCCCCCTGTGTCCCTTTTTGTATTGAATGCAAATGGACTAGGAGATTTGAAAAGACATAAGATGCTTGAACTTTTGAAACAACATACCTGTAGCAACTACATCTCATCAAAATCTTCAGAGACTTTGGGCAACATTCCGGATAATTTTCTGCCTCTTTAATATTGCTGAGATGCTTTTTTCCTCCCTCCTGGCCCGTAGTGTTCAAGCCATCGCAAATGCTAAGTGGCTCCAGGTGACCAGGTACGAGGTGCTCCAATTTATGAATCACTCTGAATGTGCCTTTAATTCGGTATATTCCTCCGCCGCCCAGTTTGCATACTCAGCTTGTATGGTTGGGCCCATATACCTCAGACTGGCCCATGCACACTGAATGAACACAATTTTTCCTGAGCACTACAACACACAAATGGTGCCTTTCCATGTATGTCTCCATAGTTACAGCTCCCCTCAGCCTTTCTGCCCACAAATAGTGGAATGCATCATCTTGGCTGGAGCTCAATTGATTGTTCAGGTTGTCTCACACCTCATCATATGTGGTGTTCTACTTTATCTCCCTGCCTGCATCTGTGATGTTGAAAACAAGATTTGTTGAAATAATCTGCCTGATATTTGTCAGTTCCTCTATTGTCTTCAATTCTCCTAGACTTGCATCTTTTTCAGTGAGTTGAGTACCAGTCACCAAACCCTGTATCATCCCACCTGGCCCAGCTCTTCCCAGTTTTATTTTGCCAATATACAGAAAATGCAGAGGCTATAGAATTAAAGCCATCCACAATGTGGCCTTCCAAACACCACTGGTTCCACCTTCCAATTGAGAGAATTTCCTTCTGCTGGGCCAACCCAATCACAGCACTCTTGAGGAATTGGGAAAGTCAGGTAACTTGGAAGTTAAAGATTGGCAAGACAAAATGCATTGCGCCAAGTGTTGAATTTAAAATCATCAATTTCTCTTGATCTATTCCTTTGTGTGCATTTCGATTTCATGGCATCTGTGGGTGTACTGCATCAGTTCCTTTGTAGTCTTTTGGTTTGGGAAGCATTAAAATACAGTTTCTGTATAATTGTGTGAATTGGGGTTTTCCTGATGGGCGTTCTGTTTTGACAGTCTATTAGTCTTTCTTGAACATGTCTCTCTTGATGCACCTGTGTATGCTCCTCTATAATAGGGTTATAGCATTGATGTCCTGATGTTTGACTTTCTTATGCAGGTAAGAAAACCACTGATGCAACCACTTTACTCTATCTAGCAAAGTCCAACCATAATAATGTTCACCTGAAAAGCATTTGTTAAACCATAATGGCCCCATCACTTGCAAGATTCTGCTGTGCACTTGTATACTGAAACTACACATCTTTAGCACAATATTAGTTTTTTGCGTTCATTTTGACATCACCATTTTCCCACTTTCGTCACAGATTGGCTAGGTTTTGTCCCAGGCCTCTGAACTCTGTTTGGGGTGGGCTTGCACTTAGACCATTCTCAATCTGGTGCTGTTCAGTAAGCATTTATCTCTCAAAGTCTTCTGGTACCCACTACCCACTTTGGCATTGCAGTTTACACATAGTGCACTTGACTAAACTTGCATTCTTTTGCACTCGGAATAAACCCGATATAATAATCTACATCAAACTCCCATGAATTTAAATAACTATATTTCTTCTTTTCCACTACATCAAGCATTCGATATGTGCCATGGTTACATGTTGCCGAGTAGCCATCATACCCTCTTTATGGTCCATTTTTTAGACATATATTTATCAAAGTACTTCGACAGGTCAATAAAAATAGTGTTATCACAGAAAGCAAGAGACATAACAGGATTGGTGTCACCAGCTGCTGCAATGCAATGCCCAGTGGAGCTATGGGCTGGCAGTGTGCCATATCGTTCGAAGGTGCAACATGTCTACAATGTATGGCAATCCCCATGGTCAGCAGTACTTCATTAGGACCATCCCAATGCTCATCCAGGCAGCGCTTTCTCTTGCAATTTTGTATGAAACTCCAATGTTCTGGTTGAAGAAATGATGGGGGTGGATGGGGTTTTAGACAAAGCCTCCTGGACCTGCTGGTAGATATAGAAGACAGTTTTTTTTCAGTAGGCTTTTTTACAATAGTCAAGTATGGCATTATCTATCTAACACACCATATCCCCATTAAAATGCAATGGTGTTGTTTCTGGCAAAGATATTGGTCTACCATTGAGCATTTCTTATGGGTTTAGCTCTGTTATGCTGTTAGCAGTTCCCCTCACGTTAATTAGCGATAACAGCAGTGCATCTGGCCACTTGAAACCAGTTTCTGCATACATCTTGTCTATTTTCCCTTTAAGGATCCATTCTGGCATTACACCAACTCTGCTATTTATGAGTGACAGGAACTGTGGAATTTCTGTTGTATATTTAATACTTTATTTAATACTTTGCAGCAAAGCTCATGTACAAGCTTTCCTGTGCAGTGGGACTTTCTATCACTGTTGATACTCACTGGTACCCCAAATCTTAGTATGAAGTGGGTATCAATGCTTTCAAGAGGACATGTATGTCTACCCTGTGGGTGGATTGTGCTTCTACCCCTTTAAAAAGGAAATTGACTATAAGAATAAGATGTACATACTTCTGCCATGATATCTTTGGCATTTGTGTAAATACACATTGTAGCTCTGAATATTAGGTCCAAGGGGCAGAGTGTGCTTGTAATTATTTTGGGACAACCAAATGTCCTTCAAAAGAAAACAACAGCTTATTACTGTGAATAGGGCACTCAGCCTTTCTCCATGGATCTCTTTCTATATCTGGGGTCTGCTCTACTGACTCTGCCAAATGCTTGAGTGTTTCATCTTGCTGTTTGCCTAACTGCACTCACCTATGAGGCATCATTTTCTCTATGAATATCTCGAAGCAAAGGACAGCTTCCTTCCTGCCTGATCGTTGAGTTAATTCTCTTTGTTGATATGTTCTCCTGGGGCCTGGTGTGCAGTGTACTTCACAACTGCTATCTCTTTTGGGAGTCCTTTTGAGTGTAAACGCACATTCACATAGTCAGTGTTTTAAATGCAAGCCCTGATACAATTAAATATGTAAACCAGAGTCATGCACTATCCCAAAGGCAGCTCAAGAGTCAACATACATATAATCCTGCTTCCCCGCCACTATGGCACATGCACTAGGTAGTAAAACCAATTTGGCTATTTTTGTTGAATTTGCTCCCTTTATTTGTTTGTTTTCTAATAGTTCTTAGACTATCCAAATTGCACATGCAGATTTCAGTTTTCACATCTCATTTTTATTTCTCACACAACCACCAAGCAAATAAAGTTCCTCAACTCGATTTTGCAATGGAGCTTCCTCTAAGTCTGTTAGTGGTTTTGTGAGGCTTCTTGTGATTATAATGCAATCACATTTCTCTCTGTATGTGGTGCAAGGCAATAGGAAAACAGAATTTAATACTGAACAACATGTAAGGAGGACATTTTCAGAATTTAGTAATATTAGTTCATACGTGTTTAATTTTGATGTGGACACGTGTTGGGTTTTTGCTTTTAGCAACAGAACCGTCATAACGTGTGGTACTGCAACTATAAGAGGTGTTTCTAGCACAATATTTTCTGAACTTTGTATAGCCAATACAACTGCTGCCAGTGACTGAAGACAGGGTGATCATCATGCAACTAGTGAATCTATTGGTTTACTATAGTATGTATTTGGGCAGTGTTTATTAAGATACTTTTGATTTAGCACTCCATGTACATAACCCTGTTTCTCATGGCAATATTGGATCAACAGCTTTTTATAATTTGGTAAACCATGGGTTGGGCACATGCTAGGGCTAACTTTATCTTGACAAATGCTTTTCTTTGTTGCAAAGTAAGAGAAAGGAGAAACTAAAGTTAGTGGACAAATCCCGTAGCAATAGATATGGCATACATTACAGTTTAATACAAATGAGCAGAAGCAAATCCAAATAGACACAAACCCGGATCACTGTACATCTGCTTACTATATGTTTATAAGGTACCACCGGAAATGTGTAGGTAATATTTCTCTTACTTTGCAACTAAAGTATTTCCATTTGCAAAGGTGGTCCTGGCTCCCACCCTCTGCACGTTTTATCCCTTTGCCCCTCTATCAGTACCCATCTACTGAGTTGTGTGGGGGTCCATTATTTCTCTTATCTACTGTGTTGTGTTTTAAGAATCGCACACATTTTTTTTTTATTTTTCATTTATAACCTTTAGTTATTGTTGTCCCTACATTTATTATCCCCTTTAAATTGTATCCCGTATTTTCAAATGCTGTCTTATTATTAAACAATCATGGTTTTCATGAAGTCTAAAGAGAACCACCAAACTTCAGAGGCAGCTCTCCTATGAAACTGCTTATAGAGGTTTCAGTTAGGCCTCATAGCTAAACTTTATATGAGCACAGAGTTTCAAAGAAAAGTGGTTTGCTACTTCTGTTAACATCATATATGGACACAGCAAATCTGATGCATGACAGCACAACATGTCAAATCCTGCAGTTATTCACCAAATAATTATAGAGAAAAACATACAACAAAGGGAGAAACAAGGTTTATGTCCATAAATATGTCATAAACCGGTTGGGAAACCAGCATATTATCTCTGCCCCAAGATATTAGCCCCAGAGCACAGAAATCCTGGGAATTTGAGAAGGTTTTTCACAATGAACTTCATACAGAAAAGTTAGTGGCTCTTCAACCACTACCTGGCACCTCTTGCCCACCGCATTTCTACTTTCTGCTCCAATTTTCAATGTTATGCGGATGACACTCAGCTCTCTTTCAGACTCCCCCCAGCCACCTCTGCTTCTTCTCTCAGACCAGACTGTCTGGCCACAATTAAAAAATGGTGTGCCGCCAATGATCTCTGCCTTAATGCCAGTAAGACTGAGCTCCTCCTCATTGGGACACCTGCTCCCTCCTTTCCTCTCTCCCTCTGGCCGCACACTCTTGGCCCTCTTCCTGCTCCTTCAAGTAAGGCTAAGAACCTTGGTGTCATCTTCAACTCTACCCTCTCCTACTCTCCTCACTTCTCTGACATCTCTAAGAAGTCAAACTGTCAGCTGCAAAGCCACAGAGATATTATTCCCTTTCTCACTTTCCCCCAGACGTTCACTGTCTCCAGAGCTCTGATTCCCTCTAGGCTCGACTATTGCAACATCCTCTTTCTAAATCTTCCTGCCTCTACTCTTCGACCTTTACAATTTATCCAGAACAGGACTGCAAGACTTGTCCTTGGCCTCAAGCCCAGGGACCGTATCTCTCCAGCTCCGAAATCTCTTCACTGGCTCCGCGTGGCTGCAAGAATCAACTTCAAGAATCTGTGCATTGTCTACAAGGCTCTCCTGGGCCTGGTAACACTCTACCTCCAACTTTCTCTTCCAAAACATCTTCCTTCTCGAACTCTCCACTCATTCCCCTCCGACTCTCTGACGGTCAGACGCTTCTCCAAGCAGAGAGTTGGAGGCAGTTCTATCTCCTCGGCTGGGGCTTTCCACTGGAAAAGCTTCCCTGCCTTTCTCAAACTTGAGCAGAACCACCTCCGATTCCAGAAGCATCTGAAGACCTTGTTTTTAGCTTCCACTTTCTTACTTCCTCTCCCCTGCTGATGCACCTGACTGCTCTGCGCACTAGTCACATGGTCACCCTCTGAACTCATGCCCAGGCTCCTGCATGTCCAGTTACCCTTGAATTGCCTTTGGGCCCCCCAACACTTAAGGGTCTGTATCTGCAACCCTACAGTCCCTTCTCTCTGCACTTATGAACCACCCGCTGGCTGCACTTGTGAGTTAACTGCACTTCCGCCCTCCCCACTGGCACTTCTCCCCTTCCCCGCACATGCACGATCTGGATGACAGAAGGCCTAGTAAGATTGTTATTTTGTCCTCCCTTGTTTCCCCCTCATTGTCTTGTCACATCTAGAAACACTTGTGTACAGGTGCGTTACAAATGCCACATAATATCATATCATACACATATGCCTATGAGTTTTGCAATATTTCTTTTGGAAATACTGCAAAGCTCTAAAATCATTGCATGTGAAAATCATGCAGTACCTTTATGGGTCCCCATGATTACAAGTCGTGTCAACACAAATTGTTCTGCATTTTGGGGTTCCATTGGACTCCATGGGGATTTTTTTATTAACACATGGTAATTACCAAGTGCCTCATCATGAGTTGGGCGATATCCCGGTGGTATGACCACCGGGATACCACCCACACTAATAGCATTACCACCACCTAGTCCGGGGCTATTAGTGCCTAATCAAGGGTTGGGTGGTAATGGGTATTCCCCATTACCCAATGGGGCATTTTCAGCACAGTTAGCGTGTTCTAATAGCGCCACGCTAATTGCACCCAAGAATTGGCATTTTTCTGGCATATTTACCCCCAGCTTGTAGCTGGGGGTAAATGCTGCCAGACTCATGTTTGGGCGGGCCCTTAAATGCAGCAGTAATAGCGTTACTGCCGCATTTAAGGGCTACCGCCCGACTCGAGATGAGGCCCCAAATGTGCTAATGCTGTTGTGTGGCGCTAATTACAGCTACACAAAAGTAGGGGTAAAATATGAGTTTCATGTTTGAATCTCGTACCTTGGCTCAATAGCAAAACATTTGGTATTCAGAAATAATGGATGGTTTTTATCTACTTATCATTACTTGTAAAAACGTGTAATTAGGCCCAAAATGGTAAATCCTGGAAACATGGTTTTACAGGACCATCTGAACCTAGCGTAATTCTGCTCAGTCTACCCACATCACAAAATACACTTCCATGGGAGGAGATTTACCTTACAAAAAGCAGTACTTAAGAGCAGACTCACATGACAAATCCAGGGAATGCATCCTCTCTCCCCAAAGGAGAGCCACCCCTTTGGGTCTAGGGAGATGAACCAGCTAAGGTTAACAGACACTGCAGAACAAGCCAAGTGAGATCCCAATTGGGGTGACCCCGCTTTTGAGGAGGGGAGATCTCATAAAAGGGATATCAGTAATCCTCCATATTCTCAAGACCCCAGTTTGTTGGCTATATGGGAATTGACTTGTGTAATGACTTAACGTTTCCAGTAAGGATGTTTGCTGCAATTTTCTGACCCTCTGTCTGTACAGCATTCACCTGGAGTGAGGGAAGGCTGGCCCAACCCACCCCCTTTCAGAGAGAAAGATAAATTACCAATCTGCATTGGAAATGTGAAGCAAAGGAGCCCACCGAGCAAGCAAGGAGAAAGTACCTCCTCCTGGGAGATGTGGCGAGTGAGGAAGTGCTAGAGTGTACGCAAAGTGTGGTGAAGGGAACCACTGCAGAACCAGCAGAGGTCTGACAGCCCTACTGGAGCAGGAGCCGGAAACACTCACACTCAATGAATAAGGCAGTGCAGCTGCCCCATTAGATGCAGAAGACTAGTGTACCAAGACTCAGTTCTCAGAGCCCGACAGTAGCTTGAGGGAGAACAGGCCGACTTCCGCCTGACACGCAATGCCAGAAAGGAATCAAAGAAGTGGTCACACAGTCGCTGAACTCCCCGAGTCTCCTGAAGAGCACCACCCACAAAAAAGAGATACCCAGTGGCTCCAGAAAATAGAGAGAGAGGAGGCCCAGAGAAACCACACCCCAGGGTGGGGTAAGAATGTTAAAAGCTGAGAGAAATCCAAACCCGTACAGCAGGGTAAAAAACCTGAAATAAAAAGTTCCTCAAAACCACCCTTTTTTTAAAAAACCTGAAAGCCCAAGGTGGGCTGAGAGAAACTAAACCCCAGGACAGGGTAAGAACACTGAAAGCCCAAAGTAGGCTAGGAGAAACCAAATCCCAAGGTTGGGAGAGAAGCGAAACCCCAGGTGGCGCTAAATGAAAGCAAATCTCAAGTGAAGTGGGGTTAGATACCTGCAAGCTCAAGGATGGATACAAGAAACCAGAGACCCTAAAGCAGGGTGACAGAAGGCAGACCCCTAGATGGGGCAAAGGAAACCAAACTCCAAGGTCGGGTGGAAAGTCAGAGACACCAGGAAGGTTAAGAGAATGCCAACCACTAGCCGGGTTAAGAGACACTAAACCCCAAATCAGGGTGAAAGGAACTGACATTAAAGGAGGGATAAAGACCAAAAATGGCAAAGGAAGGGGAACATCTCTTGGGAAATAATACAAGATGAGCAACTGGAGTGTGGGGAGGGGGTGACCATGGCCATACGTCCTCACTGAGTGCCACTGAATGGACTGAGTTGAATGGTATATGTTGTGTATTGTTTATATTATCCAAATGAATAATTAGCCAAGAGATTGAACGTCTTATCTATACTTTATTTTATAACCAGACTGGCCAACCAACCTCCCAACATTCTAGAGCCCAACATTAGCATTCTATTGTTCCTAATTCGATCTACTAATAACATGTAACACACAACACCCCCCCCTTACTTATCATATGGCTGCCCCTTTAGTTCATCAAGCATTACATTTGTTCAATGAGTCACTCTGGTTTGCGAATGACTCTTTGAAATCTACTCCTCATATGATTATCTTGAAAATCATCTCTAACGTCCCTGTTTTCTATGTCCCCACCAAAAACACAATTGCCTCCTTCCACATGCATGCCTTGACCTTCTCCACCACTAACATCAACATTCCCTTCTGTGCACACTTCCCTCAAACCCCGTTCTTTTCCTCCTTCCAGAGGTTTATCCTCATTCACATATAACCACGTTAAATCAATATCTGTGTCATCAATCAGTTCTGTACATTTCCCAGTCTCCTCCCTCTCATGCCCCTGAGGAAAAATCTTTTTGAAAAAGGATATGTTTCTAGTGATTTCACCACCAGTTCCAACCGCTGTGACCAATGATCCCTTTACAGCAGTGACTTTCAACTTTGTCGGTCTGTACTTGGAGTCTATCTTCTTTCGCTGCCTCTGCTTTACAACCACAATGTCTCCCTCCTGTAGTTTTATTTCAGCAGCTTTCTTCTTCATGTCGACCCACTCCTTAGTTTTCAGACGCTTCATTAAATCTCTTTTTCTGATCTCCTCATCTTCCTCAGCTGTGTAAACCTCTAGTCTAGGAAGTCGAATCCGCGGCTTGTACCGGATCATCAACTCCGCAGGAGTGTGCCCCGACATCTCATGGGGAGTGTTTCTGTAGCTCCTGAGCATTTGTGAGACCACTTGAGGAAATGGTACATTATCCACAACCGCTCTTTGTCTGGCTCTTTTTAGATTACCCATAAACCTTTCCACCATCCCTTTTGCTTGGGGCCATAATGGGGTAATCTTTTGATGACGGAATCCCATATGAGCGGCAAACTTGCCAAAATCATGTCCTTGAAATGGTGCTCCATTATCTGTCTTGATGACTTGTGGAATTCCCCACTCACTGAACAACTCATCAAGTATGACCACTACATGATGGAATGCCGTGGATTGAACTTGTCTCACTAGCGGAAATCTCGAATATTCATCAATTGCCACTAGTAGATATCCACCTTCTTCTAGTGGACCAAAAAAATCTAATGCCACTCGTATCCAAGGCCCTTGAGGTAATGGTACTATATTCAGAGGTTCTGACTGATTCAAAGGAGATGTCACTTGACAGGCAAAACAATTCCGTATTACATCCTCCACAATCAAATCCATGCAAGGAAACCACACCTGGTTCCTTAAAATTTTCTTGGTGTTCACTATGCCCCTATGTCCTTCGTGAGCAATCATCACTAAAGTTTTCCTCAGGCTCTTGGGGGCTACTAGTCTACTACCTCTGAGAAGCATACCATCACTGGTTGTGGATAACTCACTGCTTATCTTCTCCAACTTTTTTAAGTCTTTCATATCGCCTTCCTCCAGACCTCTTATTTGAGCAGTGCATTGCCATTTTCCAGTTTTTGTGAGTTTCACTGCTGCCTTAATCATTGGATCATCTTGGCATCTGGTTGTGAACATCTCTTTTGTTATCGCCACCGGCAACGCATTCAATGATAGGTATGAAATATAATCTTCCGCTTCACTTTGCATCATTACATCCGTCCCATCCACTGGGTGCCTTGATAAACACAACAGTATAGACCAAGAGGAGATTGGAGAGACATTGAGCCTGCATGCATAGTCTTAGCACCAGGGCGGAGAGCCCTACAGAGCAAGTCACACCAAGGTGAGGAGCCCTATTGTACAAGTCATACCAGGGTCGGGGTCAGGAGCCAACCACTAATCATTTAGTTAGGGGCAAGGCCCAAGTACATTTTGCCTTGAGTTTATCTGTTTCTTTCATAGTTGTAGGTTCAGCACATGAGTATAGAGTAGGATTGCTAGATTTAGGGCCAGTATAGTTTTTTCTTTCATCACTAATTAAATAAGGTTTGAACATAATACCACTGTGTTCATCACCTGATTCTGATCTACTACACTCAGCAATCACGCAATTGCACTCAAATTTTCAAGTGCCTAATTTCACCTTCATGACATAATGCAGGGCCGACGGTAGGCATACCTGCTCCTTGGGAGGTGACTTAAACATCATCCATGCATGACCTGTAAGGCAGTCACCAACCAATCATTTTTTCTGAGTAACCTCTGCTAGCATGGCTTTGGCTTTTATGCCATTGACACAATTATGATTGCCTTTCAGCACCGTCTAAGGCTCATGTACGTTCACTGACCTAAAGGAAAATACTACCAGCTTCCACACCCGTCACAGCTCTCAATTCCCAGACAAATGCATATTTTTCTCCTAAAACATCCAAACTCTCACACAAGACCGTATTATGCAGCAGCTAGAGTAAAAAAAGGATGACCAGACCTTCGGACAAGGCAACATCCAGATTTTAATGAAAACAACATTATATATTGGGGTTGTTATAATGACAACGTACTAATGATATGGAAGGGAGCCAAATTAAAATTACAGCAATACATTAAAGATCTGAACACCAACTGCTACAATATTAAATTCATAAACAAAATTAGCACGGATAAAATTTAATTTCTGGACCTAATACGGATGGAGAACAAATATTAACAGACCTCTTTATCAAGCCTACGGCAGTGAATAATGTGCTACATGCAAAAAGTAACCACGTAAAACACATTATAAAGAATAACCCGTATGGGGAAATACTAAGATTGAAACGAAATTGCAGCTCAGATGAGAAATTTCTATCACACATATTAGATCTCAAAGATACGTTCACTCTAAGAGGATACCGAACAGAAGTTTGAAACAAGCTATAAGAAAAGTTGAAAAAGTACCCAGGAACAGCCCATTAATCAACAAACTGAAAAAGATAAGTAAAGATACAAAAGTCAACTTTATTACCACTTACAACAGTGAAGCAAGTACTGTAAAGAAACTTCATACATTGGAACATTTTACAAACATATGAAACACTCAATAAACATATAGAAGATAAACCTACAATGGTCTTTCGGAAAGCTCCAACTCTAAAACAAAAATGAAGCCCAAGCCACCTCAAAGGAGAAAGCACCAATAATCTAAGCACATTTTTGAAAGTGCCGGCACCAACAGGAATGTACAGATGTGGCAACTGTGCAATTTGTGCTCAAATAATGAACGGAGCAAAATACATCAATCTACCAAATGGAAGAAAACAGGAGATTGAACAGTATATAAATTGTAACACAAAATGTGTTATATATGTCATAATCTGTACTTTCAACAAGAAATATGTAGGGAGCATCATAAGGGCAATGAAGATTTGTCTCCTTGAACATTTGAGAGCTATAAAGAATGGCAACACAAGATACCCTTTAGCAACATATTTCAACCAAGAACACGATTTGCCACACATTAAAGATATCAAATTCTTGGGCCTAGAGTGAGTTGAAGCACCTGAAAGAGGAGGCAACCGTGAACTCTTATTACGACGAAGAGAAGTGAAATGGATATGTACTTTGAACACATGCCAATCAGGTCTAAACATAGAACATGAAATGGCCTATTGGCTCTAAACTGTGATGGGAGTAAAAAACAGCCAATGGAGTCAATATGTGTCCATACAAAATATGTTTAAAACATATAACATGAGATGACCCATTGACTTTTGTCTGTGATGCAAAAATAGCCAATGCAGTCAAAATGTGTCCACCTCAAATGTTTTTGATTTGAATTATGGTAAGAAACCAGCTAATGAAGTGTAACGCTCACCTGATTCCGACGGAGGCGCGTGTCTTGGCAGGAAGCTGTCTGTGACTCGAAAAGTGAGGTGCAGGCCTCGATTGGCTTCTGGGGTCGAACCTCTTCGCACTGTGTGTCGGACTCGAAGAGTGAGGTTTCTGCAGGTGAAAGAATATGGGGGTTAAGGGTCTGGGTTGTTGAATGTCCCTCTCTCTCTCTCTCTTCCCAGCTTTTTCGTAGAGCACCCAGGTCAACGTGCTCACCTTATATAGGTGAATGCTGGGCTCTCCATCTGCGTCTGGTGCAGGGTGCCGTTGCCAGTTCCTTCACTGGTGAAACACAGGCCTCTTGAATTCAGAGGATGGTTACTGTCGTTATCTGCACGAGCAGTGAGTTTCTGGACACCTTTTGTCTTTATAGTCTTTACATGCGTGGCACGTTTATATGCAGACTCTGTATAATGCTTTTCCCTTATGTATTGCAGGGCTCTTGAGATGAAAGATGAAGTGAAGCGCCTGTAAGTTCGTAAGTATGGCAAGCGCTCTAACTGTCTCTTTCCTTGCAGCTTAGTTCGTGTTAAAGAGACGCCGGAGTATTTGCAGGCGTTTTATTGCGACGAGCGTGATGGACGTAAGTAAATACCTGCTTAATGTCTTTTCTTTTGCCTTTCAGATGTTGGGTTGCAGCGCCGGAGTCCGCGGAATGCCAGTAAGTTGTTAACGATACTTTGTCTTCACAGGCGGCGATGCAGAACGAAGAAATCCGGAATTCACAGCGTGCTGGTAAGTATGGCAATGCTTTTGTTTTTGCAGGTGGAGATGCGGCGTGAAGAAACGGCCGCAGCCGATGGATCAGGTAAGTAAGCACTGCGTGTAAAGTTCGCCTTGCTAACCTGTTGTTTCTGTTCTTTGCGGTGCTGATGATGTCTGGATACTGAAATGGTAAGTAGGATTCTTGCAGGTCCAGGATCGGAAGAAGAAAGGCCGGAGCAGACTCGGTGAGCGTTCTGCTGCAGATGCAGAATAACGCGAAGCACGCTTCATATATCGGGTGTGGTTTAAATAGCCTTGGAGTGATGAGGCGTCTTCTTCCACGGCCCCGCCTAGGTAAGAAAAGAGTTCCAGTTTCCAGAAGAGTTCCAGTGCTGTATCCAGGGAGTGGAGCTGCCCCACCCAGGTAAGAAAGTAGTTCCTGTTCTCAGATGGCTTCTAAGTGGCTGGTAAGTAAGCAGCATGTTCTGCTGCAGGTAGGTCCACCCAAGCATCTTCACACCTATTATGAGCCCGGCGCTTCCAGTGCCGGGACCTATGGTTTTGATGAGCCTGGTGCCACCGGCGCCAGGACAAGGTCCAAAAGGTCCCAGTGGGGACCGGCTGGTGCTTAGGATTAGGGTTAGGGGCCTGCTTCCAAGGACGTTGGGCTGGTCCTGGCTCCTTGGAAGCAGTGATCATGACATGAAGCTAAATATATGTCCACATCACATGTTTTTTTTATGTTTATTTATGTGCACTACTTTTTCATTCTTTATGGAAGAACATTCTACACAAATGATTTTATTGTACTTATTGTCCAAATATTCCAATCTCTGTAAGATAATTGTGTTCATAATTAGTTGTAGCCAAGCTTTATACCCCTTCTTTTACCTTTCTTTACCTTTTTTCACTGTTTCTATCTTTTCCTCCTACACCCTTCCTTTCTTAAACTCACAGCCAATAAACAAAAGAGTACAGGAGCACCCCAATGCTCCAACTGATTCAAAAACATTTAAAATCTCGGCCGTAAACAAAATACATTCGAAAATGTCCACCACACGCATCCATAGCGTGAAACGCCATCATGCTTGGATACACAATGACCTCATCGTGTTTGGATACGTGATGATGTCACTACCGCGACCCGTTAAAACGGAAATAGGAAATGCCACAACACAACGCGGATCCTGGCGTTAGATGCAAGGCAATCGGACCAGGCATCAGAGAACTAATCTGAAAGGTAATTCATTTTGGGATTAAAATACAGCCTGTTCTAAAGCTTTAGCATGTAATAGATTCTGGGACCAACTACAGCTTGTTTGGAGGTCGTAGCCTTTATATACTAGGCTGCCAAACTTATAAAGGCAAACCGAAGCAAGGATATGTTGCTAATACTTACATCTAACAGACAAGGTATAGGACCCAAGTGCACTTTACACCCATTTGAATCCTTTTATTTTCATTTCAGAGTTTGGAGAGGAAGACGTTAATTTCACTTAATTCTGTCAAGATAGAGAAGAATATCCTTAAACAGCATTTAGAGTAGAATTAGAAATCAAGGGTGAGTGAGCCAGCTTCATTATGGGCTAATTATTCTTTCTTCACCCTTGATATACGTGTGCATTCAGTCAACACAATTTACAAGGCTCCTTTGCCTCTTTCTCTTCTTCTTTATTTTTCTTCCTTTTTTCTATTCTAAACAGTATCTCTCCTGATGAACCGCAGACAACACTGTGGGGAAACACGTGTTGAGAGAAATGTTGCATGGAAACAAAAAAATGCATGAAACATAATGAGAGATTAAGTAATGTGCAAGATGCTTGAAATATTCTGAATGTATGAAATTAATACATGGTAAAAAATATGAGCCAATCTTTAAAGAAAACAGTTTGAAAGAATATGGGAAATAAAATCAACATATGACAAACTAGCAAACAAAAAGGTTGTCATCATGTATTTCTTATACTGGGAGCACACTCCATTAGAGTACCAATCCAAAGAAAAACAGACCTTCGGATAGTAAATGGCTGTTTACCAAAGTTTTGCATGGAAAACCATGACACCAACAACCTAAGTACATCAGTACATGTCCCTTTGCACCAATTGATTTTGTAAATTTTTAATAATCACAGTGTCACATTTTAATATTACCCATGCTTATATTAAAATGGTTCCAAAAACAAAAGCAATGTCTCCACAGAGGACAAATTAACTACACAACTCTTGCATTTGTGTCTCACCTATAACCCATTACCCGCGCCATGAATTGCTGCTTTCCACTTTCATTTTTAAACAAATGGAACCAACTGATGTTTTTTCATAGCTGTGTGGGTGGAATGTGACATATATGTGCCTGTGGCACACTGATTCTAATGTCTGAGCCTGTTAATGCAGCCAAGAGATTGTGTCTGCCACTACTCACATGCAAACATGTCAATTTGTGGAACTCTTGGTCCAAGAAACAAAAGAAGATGCAGTTGAACAGCTGAAGGTGCCACACATTAATGTTTGTGTTGGAGTGAAGGATTTACGTTCAGATGGTGAAAGAGTATAAACATTTCAGAAATCATTTTAAAAAAATGTATTTGTATTGCTTATAGCATGAACCTACCTGTAGGGCAAAATGGGAGACTGGCAACATTCAGCTTGACATCTCATATAGAATTGTAGTACTTTTTGTGGAGGAAAGGCAGGATTTGTGTTCGGCCAACAGGTATTGCTGAAAGAGCCATACTTCCAGTGTTTTTTCTGAACTAGCGGATGGTTGGAACATTTGGAGCCTCTGTGGGGTTTGAGGTCCAGATGGTCAGAGAATAGCAAGAGAAGGCTGCTTGTGAGTATTCTCTTCATGGGCTAGTGTAACCCATCAGGGGAAACGATAAATAAAAACAATAAAATAAGAGTAAAGGACCGCCGCACGTAAGGCCACGTAGGTAATCCTTTACAAGACAAAATATATTTATAGAGACATGAGTGGAGTGTCGCTGTGTCATTTGATCTCAACACTCACTGTGAAGGGTCGAGCAATACTCTGTTCTTTGCCTTTGGAAAATAAATCACTGCTGAGAGCCCAGCCTTAAACTGTGGCACACCCCTGACAGGTATAAGAGAGCCGTACTCACCACCGCCTCCCCGGCACCTCTCCTGTCACTGCCCCAGGCCCGGGCTGTGTAAGCACTGGCGCTCGCCATGAGGACAGAGAGCGCCCAATGTCACTGCCATCTCCTGGGTTGCATTCTGGCAGATGTGGCGCTCCCTGTGAGAGGTAGAGGAGAGCCATATTAATCTTGAAATGGCCCACACCCTACCAGGCCCACACAGACTCCCCATACTGAGTGAGCTTTTTGGGCTCACCATGCTGCAATCAATGCCGGCCTGCACCTGGCATACTCAGCCTGGCCATCATAAGTAAAGTGATTGCCCCCATACTTCTGCTGAGTGCTAGGCTGTACATAGCATAACCAGTCTAGCCAGAAAATACTTTGGGGACCACAGACACACTGCGGCTGCCCTGCTTGCCAAATCACTGGAAGTAGCAGAAGAAAGAACTACATCCCAAAAGACCCTGCGACAGACCTGGCGAGACCGTCTCCTAAGTAAGGTTTTTGTATGCATAGTTACAGTGCACTCTACAGAGAATCTTTTTGTACATATTTTTAAAACTTTTATATTTTGAAGGACCTTCACATTTTTTAAAGTTTTAGACTGTTTTATTTGCTGTTTTCGCAATACAGCTCCTTAGGTAAGTTAATAGTTACATAATGTTGAGTGATTAGCCTTTTTATATAAAGACTTTAAAAAATCTGCTGGTGTACAGGGAGAAGGGAAAATGTCCTATAATCCAGAGTTTCTACCCAAGGAGGTTTGGGGGAATCTGAAACTAATCTGTTCCCTGTAATCCAACGCCCACTTCCCACAGAGGTGTGCCAAGGTGATTCAGGACCATGACAAGTGTTTAGCATCAAGTATGTTGGTGAACCGTTCAGGGCTGCTTTTTAAGTGATGCATGCTGATTTGAATATGATCCTGGCAGGGATAATATGCAGAATTTATAATGATGAGGAATGAGTGTGGTGGAAATGCTGAGGCTAATCACAAAGCCTAATGGAAGCACTTTTTAAACATTAAGGAAAAGGAAGCATATACACCATTCATCTCATTTAAAACAATCTGTTCTGTCGGATTAAACCAAGAAACAACAGAGTTCTCAAACAATAAAAAATAATATTACATTATAGAGAAAACAGGATTAAAACCACTGTTGTTCTACCCCTTTCTCCTGCCCTCACGCCCTTATGTGATTCTTCCCATACTCAGTATTTCTGTGGCGGGACCACCCATATCTACTCTTTGTATGTCCTCTTCAGCAAAGATTTCAGGCAGTGCAAGACCAAGGATGATGAATGATGATCCTGGCTGTTGATTAGAGACAATAGAGCCAGAATCATTAGTAACTCTATATGACACAAGTTCCTGTGGGGAAAAAGGGTCCCATTGATGGGGATTGAGTGAATGGTAACCCCAGTCAGGGCCCTAGATGATGCAAACAATATTCAGATCTGTACACTGGGCTGGTCAGCAAGTCGGGTGGTGACAGGTGGACCGTTCATAGAGAAGATTTTCTGTTGGTGTTCTGTACAACTGCAAGGACCTTGTCAAATGCTACTTCTATCATCTCACTCAAACGATTTCCTTTCTAGAGAAGTAGGTAGACTAACTCACTTACAAACGTCAGAAATCCAGATCTCAATTTTAGCTAATCCCTTAATTCGTGTTTACCAAGCACAATTCTATGTCAATGTTAACATTAATCCAACTGCAAAGACATTACATGTCTACTTTTAGCTATGGTACCATGTTAAGCAAAATTAATGTGTTGGTAAATTGCATTGACTAACAAGTAATCAAACACACTCTCTCAAACATCTCAAAGGTTTGACATTGACCCTGATCTCACACCTCATTTGAACCCGGAAAAGGGCACACAACCAATATATTGGCTGGAAATGTGGGTGTGAATACACAGTGCACCGCCGGCTTTTTCCCAGCCACATGAGGTCCTTCCATAGATGCTGCCATCTTTATTGTTGGGATGCAACAGGTAATCTTTTTGGTGTAAACTCCCCATGCTCCATCCTCCCCACCCCCAGGACACCCAACACACTTCTGCCCTCCCACTCCCTACCCACTTATCCACTCAATCGGATCTTCCTGCTCCAATCCCTGGTGTTCCCTCCTAGTCCTCTGTGTCTGCCATGACAGTATAAAAGAGACTAAGTCCCTTTTCTATTCAATATGGTGGGGCCATCTTGCTTTTCTTTTTTATGAGAGATTGGGCTGGCGTGATAAGCGGGCAGCCGTCACCTATGAACAAAATATATAGACTCACACCCCTGACAGGGTCCCGGGTGCAACTAGCAATCACCCCCTTGTTAAGGGTAAGTGCATGGCCATTAACAACCTTTAGCCCTCTCTGAGGTTGACCCTTAGCTCGTGGCCTGCTTAGGCTTGGGCGGATGGCAGGGCAGGCTGTTACTGTTCATGCACTACCCATGACCTTGGGGTGATTGTGTCCATTGGAAGTGTGATCCAGTAAAACATGAGATGTATTTTCTATAATGAACATGTTTAGAAACTGGATCTGCAATATTCCACATCTGACAAAAAACCAAGTTGTACAAAGGTAAGTCAGTATAAAAGAATAGTGACTTTAAAAACCTAAAACAGCACATTTTAAATGCTGCTATAAAAAAATGTATTTATTTGGTGCGATACAGTTTAAATACACTTTTTGCACATTACACTTAAACACATAACATTAAATACAGAACATTAAAAACACAATATATCTTTCTTGCATTTGTCGCCATCGATTTTAGTTAATTACATAATTTACCAATTTAATAAGTACTCATTATTATTATTGGCTCCCAACACCTACTACGTTGGACCCTATGATGTGCGAATCGTGTTGCTTTTCACATTCTACATTTTCACATTTCCTTGTGACAGTGTATTAAATGACAAAATTAGCCATTTACAACCATTTATATATAAAAAACATGTTTACACTACTGCATTTCACTGTGGTTCTCCATACATACAGAAAACCAATTTAACATACAACATACATCATTATGCAAAATGTAAAGTAAAGTGGACAATGCGAAGAATAAAGCACCTAATGAATAGTAAAGTGCAAGTTGTCTCTTAAACAATCATCAGCAAGGTGCAAATAGTGGAGCTCAGTAGTATGAACGAGTATTAGGTACAAGTAAACAGAATCAGATCTAAGTTTACGACTGTCATTGCCTCAATTAGTAAAACTATACAGCCGTGCTGTGTTAAGGTCATACTTGATCACATGAGGCAACTTCAACTGTGCAGACATTACAGCGTTTAGTTTGTTTCCCTCTTAAAGACCATGCACAAGCTCTGTGCGTCATACCTCATTAGCGTACTATTCATCGGTATCTTTATCAATGGTACTGAGGATATCAATACAGATCAATTTACCCTCAATCCTGAACCAAAGAATGATAATCGCCAGTGTTGGAGAAGTGCTTGTACCCCCCAGGCACCATGAACAAAAAGGACATCGTTGAAATGGAGTCCACGTTATGCACATATTTACTCCAAGCTACCTCGTGCCACTCCCCAAATGCACGCAAGAAGTTAATAAATGATGGTTACTCTCTAACTCCTCTCTGATTGAACACATTGTGCAATATCCTTTCTCAACTATCAGACCATACCATATCCCACAGACTCCAATGGTAGGGATCGTATTCATTCTTAACAAGAGGAAACGTCAATGAATACTTGGTGATGGGAACTGTATCAAGTACTTCAGAATATTTAATAACCTGTGCCCCAGCTTGGAGAACGTGAATAAACTATCTACATGGAAGTGGGAACAAATCCAATCTTATTCTTTGGCTTTTGGCACAAATTACTTTCTCAATACTAAAAAACCTCTAGGCCACATGAGCTCTCTGGAACCACTTACCCATTGTGCAGCCTTCATGTTTGAATACTTTACCCAGTAATGTTAACAATGGTCAAGTAGGAGTCTGCATGGCTTTGATGTACAATAGCCCCCTATTTATCATCACACGTGTATGCAATGATGTTAACCTAAGCTCAGGCATCAGGGCCTTTAACGGGATGCCCTGCGACACCCCCGTGACTCGCCTGCATTATTTGCCCTGAAGTCTACGCAGCCAGGTCATGTGGTTCCCCAGGCTAGCTTCTAGACAATACATTACAGTAGACATAAAACTCAGCTTGTATGCCAGTATTATCGCTTTGAGAGTACAACCTACAGTTTTTGTGTGCTTTCCTAGCTTTGGTATTTATTAGATCCTCATCACTGTTCCTATCCGAGATTTCTTGCTCCTGGTAAGTATGACAACTTACTCGGTTTATAGATCCCTGCAGAGTGTTGATTGTCTTTGTAGGGCACTTACAAGCACCTACACACATATATTTGGTGTTGTGAAGATTATTAGCAGGTCGTTTGCTTTCGAAAACTCAAACAGCCTCAATGCATTGTGCTTAATTCCCACGTAGGTCCTGTTTAATTTGATGACATCCTGCGCATATGGCATCCACATTACAAGCCTGTCACCCATCTTCGGCGGGGCATTTTTCACTTTCCCCAGCTCTTCGGGTAGGTGGCTATGTACAGGTTGAATAGAATGGGAGCAAGTACACACCCCTGCATGAGTCCTCTGCAGGTCTCCATTTCCTCAATGACTGATCCCATGCCAGTCAGCCTTAACTGTACACTTGTATAAGTGTACAAATGAGCAATCATCATTATGACAACCTCTGGAATGGACATCTTACTTATTTTGTACCAAAACGTTCTGCGATTCACAACATCAAATGCGGCAGTGAAGTCCACAAACAGCATGTAAAGCAGAGGTTTACTCTTATTCCTAGCCTCCTTTGTCAGCAAGTTGAGAGTCAGAATGTTGTGAACTTTTGCTGAACCTGCTCTGGAGCCAGTTGGTAATCGCTTAGTATATGTTGTTCTAGGACCCATTGCTTCAGTATTCCAAGTATAAAAGAAGCATATATTTTCCCTGGTATGTCAAGTAGAGCCAACCACCTACAGTTGTTAGGGGCAATGCAGTGACCCTTTCTTGTAGACCGGTACTAGGATGGCGTTCTTCCAATATCCCAACATTGTGTTTGTGGCCATAACTGATGAGTAAAGCTTCAAGGGGTGCCAGAATTTGGGATTTGTCTTTAATGTAGCATTGGCAAGGCTCTGCGGACCCTGCACATGCACAAATGTTTTCATCTTCTAGTTTAGCGTACGTCTTCTGTAGAAATAGTTGGCATTATCTAGGTATTGGTAATAAGGGGAGCAGTCACCGGTCTGGTTTTATTTAATAATTGCCAGATGTTCTAGTGTCCCCCTTTTGCAAGACATTAGACATAGTTTTCCATTGCGCGTAATTGGTGGCAAAACGATGCATATTAACCCAATTGTTATACACTTGTTTATCCTACTGATATGAATGCGCATTTGAGAGTCCACAAGAATGCAGGGATGGCACCCGCTAATCTTTTGGTGCATTTCACGATTGGCGTCCTTTATCTTTACATCAAATGGCCCAGTCATTTTGTCAATGCAGCTGTCAAAGTTCTTATCCACTTTACTATCATATTCGGGATTGCGTGCCAAGGAAGGTTTAAATCTTTAACCTGTAAATTCCCCCAAATGCGGACTAATCGTATTGTTTAAATTGGATTTAGAATAATTCTCATTCTCAAACTTGAGGGTTATTATTGCATGTTCACTACAATCATTAGGGACTATATTTAGTGACCGCCCCAGGTCAATTGCAGCGGCATGTGAAAAAACGCAGTGAATGGTAGCTCTACTAGCGCCCGACCTCCAAGAAAAGTTACTAGGATGATCACCTTTAAGCCTGCCTTTTAACATAAACAGATCCCAGTCCTAGAAAAAAGTCAACCAGAACTTGCGTCGCATGTTAGATGTATTTTGTCTCACATTAATGGTGGGGAATACATAATCAAATGAGCATTGGTTGTCTGAACAACACAGTGTGCATTAAAACCCCAACCACCATTAAGACGTCCTCACACGTCGTGTCATAATTATTCAGGTGGGTGTCATGTAGCTCAGTCATGATTCTTCCCAGTTCATGTCCCCCATAAGGGTGATAGATATACACAAGCAGCAGCTTTGACGATTCGCTTTTAATTTATCTGTGTGGCTCCCATCCTCATTGGAACCGAGGCTAGGGTCAAAATCCAACGGTAAACTGCACACGGAGGCGTTAGCGGTAAGTGACCAGCCCAGGTTGTACAGTGGCAGGTTTTATAATCCAAGCTGACAAATCTCCACTTTGGCTGGTCCTCTTTAACCGTCTTCTGGCATTCTTTGTGCTTTCCTAGTATTTGGCCTGTGGTCAGGTCTAGCTGAGGGGATGACTGTTATTTCAAGGGCAGATACTGCCATTGTTTCCATATTCGTTAGCCCTTTTTTGCCTTTGTGGTGTTTAGATACCTGAGTCCAAGACGTTCCTTTCTGGTAGTGTAAATGTTGCTGCCACAATTGTCAAAGACCTTATTTGTACCATACCCTCTTGTGCACCTCTTCGATGGTAGTAGATTTGGTTGTGTTTTTAGTAGTAATGATCTCTTTTGACTGCGTTACCATGATCGGCAATCCAGTTCTTCCAAGATTAATGGAAGGAATGTCATCAAAAGAACTGATTTTAGCTCCAGTGGCATCTTTAGTCAAAGCCACGCTGCCATGTGCTTTTTCAATTAGTTGCAGAAATGTCGTTTTTTCGTTCCTCCCCCCTCGATATCCTCACAAAGCTGCAGCAGTATCTTTAATGTGAACTCTAATGGATCGGTGCTGGGTGTTGTGAATCCGAGACTTACCTGTAGAGACGCCTTTGTTGTGCACCTTAAGCTTATCATGTATGTTAAACAAGTCAGGTGTTGCTGATAACATGCATGCATTGCCCTGCCCAGGATATGTATTGCTCTCTTCATTCATGTGCACTTGTTGACTACATGGTATCCTTATTTTATCAGAGGCTAACCTGTTTAGGTCACTTTGTAGTGAGTAACACAGTTTTATTAGCGAGTTGTTATGGATAACAGTTCATTTTGATGTATCGCACGCCACGCATCATTTTGCCATTTACTTAGCGGGGACAGCTGCGCCTCCCTGGACGCTGGCACCCTTACCACATTCATACCCCTACCCCCCCACCCACTTAAGCCTCCTGGAGATCTCTTGGAATAAAGAGGCAAGACCAGTTTTCAAGGTGGAAGTTACTATGCCGCGGCAAGCGTTGTTGCTTAAAGCCAGGAGTTATCTTACAGGTGATCCGTTTTTCCACCACACTGCAAGGTTGTTCTATGCTGGGTGTGGCTTCTTAAGAACCCCCCACCCCCGTCAGTGTCCTGAGGACCCTTCCGGGAGGGACCGTCCCTCCATTCACATTTCCTTCTCTGTCCATGGCCATTTATTTGTTTACTTTTTCACAGTACACTTTTCACAGTACACTTTTTTCAGTGCCTTTTATCGCAGTACACATTTCACAGTACACTTTTGTCATCATTTGTTTATTTCAGTTCATAATTTCCCGTTCCTCCATTAATTCTAATTTCTATTCCCTTGTTCTTCCCGTCTACCATTCTAATTCCAGAGCTTAGTGTTCACTGCTTTCCTTCACTTCTATTTCTATTCCCTTAGTCAGTCTAGTATGTTACTATTCTAATTCCCAGTTCATGGTTTCCCATCCTCCCCGTCTTCATTGATTTTACTTCCGTTCTGATTCCAAACCCTTTCCTTCTCCCCCCCCCACACCCAGGCCCCTTGCCCACTTGACTACCAACCCCCCCTTCATGCCTGAGTCTCTGCCTCTTCCCCCAGAGCATCCCCCATCCCTTTTCTTCCATTTACGCCGCCCCTTCCTTCCATATTCATTTCTATCTATTCCACAAATGTCTGCTCTTCCCTCAGGCCCCCCCCCCCGGTTGTAGCTATTATCCACCAGCAAGTTATTTACCCAACTGCCTGATTCCACCCAGCCCTGCCAACCTTTACCCCCCCAGAGTCCTTTCAGTCCACCACTCTTCCCTTTCCCCTAGGTACTTCCCCTGCCCCATTTTCCTTAACTTAGCTACTCCTTCCTTACCCCGCCCTCCTTATCCATATGCCTACTTCTTTCTTCTTTCATTACCCAAACCTAACTGTAACACCTTCTTCTCATTCCCCCACAACTTCCCTTCCGTTTTTCCCAGTTTCCATTCTCCTTTCCCTTCCCCAACCCCCACCCCCACATTTGGGGTTGGAAGGACTTTTAAGCCCCCTAACCCCTCCCCCTTACCTGGGGCCTCCCCTGAGTCTAGTACTCCTGGGCGATGTTACTTCTAAGCTATTGGCTGTGCAGTCCCCTTTGAGATCTGTCAGTACCTGTGTGACTCTGCCATGACTATCTGCTGGTTACCGGCGGTAGATAGTTGCCCTCAGACACCAGGTCCTGGCTCACCCTGGGGCAAGGGACTTCCCAACAATCCCCGCTTAACCCTCACACAATCACACTCATGCCAACATTAATAACTTAGAAAAAACAGGCCCTCAAGACGTGTCCGGTGCCATGTGGAAATTGTAGAAGAGCACCTGTCCGTCCAACCCTTTAGTGTGAAGGTGGGTCTTGCACCTCCCCTATAAACTAACCACATCCTACTGTAGTAAGGGTGGGTGCTACCTATAAGCCTGGGGGTGGGGGTTGCCCCCCACCCTCCCTGTTGTCCCAGAAAATGTTCTCCTGCGTTCTTAATTCCCACCATACAGCCCGACCCACGGCCTTGGGATGGCCTGTTCCTCTCGCACCATCATACTCATCCTGACCCTGACAAGGCTTCCCTCAATTCCATGGTCATCAGTGCCACTCCTACATCTGACATTGATACATTAGAAAGGCTTCCGGACATGTCCAGCGGTGTGCCGAAGTTGTGGAGGAGCTCTGGCCACATCCTTCGCCCTTTTATGAAAGTCTCTCTCTTGCGTCGACTGAGTTTCCCAACATTACTTAATCTATTTTAGCTGGAGGCCCCTTCCCTCCCATCGCAACTCACAATGTGCCCCGTTGATACCCGCTTAAAGTAAAGAAATCCCCACCTTAACCCAAGGGTGACCTGCTTGTTTGACCCACAGAACCTCATGACTCATGACTTAACCCTTAACCCTGGACACCAAGAAATGCCTCTACATATATCAGCTAACCACTGTTAGGTGAGCGCGTGTGGGACTTCTGGCAGGGGGCTGAAGGGAAAGACTGGGCTTGGCAGTCCCCACGTCTTATATCCATTTCCAAGGTGCCCAGCTGGATGTAACTGGGCCTAAGGACACCCGTTCCTCCTGGGGGGAAGCAAGGAGGCAGTGCCTAATGATTAATTAATTAGGCACTGGGAAGTGATGTTGGCAAACCTTCTTTTCCGCTGGGCTGCATTTGTCTGTTTATAAATATCTCCTTTTGTGAGCAGTGTTGCGCCATCTCCCGAAAACTGCAGTGCTTCCTACCTCCAATCGTGGGTTGAACTCCTCCCCTACTCCCAACTCTTATCTGAGCCATTGCGCACCCCAAATGTGGAGCTTGTCAATTTGTGTCTTAAGGTCAATTAATGCTGTCTCTGTACCATGTTGTGGTCAAAACCCGGATTGACGGGAGCCTAGCAGCTGGTTTGTTTCAAGATAGGCCTGGATTTGTAAATAGGCTACTCTGTCTATTATCTTGAGAAGGAACGGTATTGTGGTGATGGGCCTATAGTTGGTATGGATGGTGGGGTCTAATGTTTGTTTTTTAAGGAGAGGTAAGACCCAAGTCTCTTTTAGGTTTCTTGGGACAGTGTTAGTGAAACAAGAGACGTTAATTAATTTAGTAGTGAAAGGGGCTAGGTCGCTTGCTGCATCTTTAATTAGTTGGGCCGGGCAGTTGTCATCCTTGCAGTTAGATGGCTTCAGGAATGCGATCTTTTTTCAGTTTCCTTAATGGATATTTTAGTGAATTTGAATGGGCCTGGGCCAGGTGTACTTTTAGTGGGGCTTATAGGTGATATCACGTTAGGGGATAGAGAGGCTTTTTGTTTTGCAATTTTGATTTGAAGAGTAGTTGTTTTACTGGCTAAGGCATTCTGTATGCTGGTGCACCATTTTTTGTCTTTGGGTGTGTTGTCGGGGGTAGGTATGGGGGATTCCAATTCCCTACGGATAGTGAACAGTTCCTTGGTGTTGGAGCTGGCATTGGAAATTCTTTCGCTAAATAAATCCTTTTAGGTGCGTAGAATTTCTTTTTTGTAGTTGTTGGTGAAGAGTTTAAGTTGCAGTTTGTTTTCGTCATTGAGGGAGTGTCGCCATATGAATTCTAATTTTCTTTTTGTAGTCTTAGCTCTTTCAGGTGGGGGGTGAACCAGGCATTAAGGTGTGCCTGTTGTTTGCTCTTACGTAGCTTAAGGGGAGAAATAGTGTCCAGAGCATTGGTCATAGTTTTATTGTAGGTTTCTACAAGGATATCAGGCTCCATGTTATTTGGGAGAGCATTAATGGTAGGGAGGAGGAGTGGCAAGGATTTGTCTGGTGTGATGTTTTTCTTAGATCTTGTGAGCATGGGTAGTGCCATATTTTTGTATTTGATAATCTGTTTATCTAGTGTTAATAAGAAGTTGACTAGATAGTGGTCTGTCCAATGTAGAGGGGTGATCTTGGTAATGGTGGTCGTGCAGTTTAAGGTAGCCATCCAGTTGAGGGTCCTTCCTTTATCATGCTTTGGGATGAGGACTTTCTGTATTAGACCATGTTCTGCAAGCATGGTCGCTATGGATTGGGATTGTTTGTCCTTGGGATCGTTGAGACCTCGGTTAAGGTTACCTAGTATTAGTAGCGTTGAGGGATCTTTGGTGTTATTGGCTAGGAGGCTAGATAAGTCCTCCTCTAAAGTGCCGATTGTGCCTGGAGGCCTGTAAATTAGATAAATAGAGAGGGTGCGGCAGTTGGAGATTGGCAATTGAGTAGTTCACATGAATTAAGGGATTGTAGCGTTAACTGTCTCAGGGCAAGGTTAGTTCTTGCTATGATTGCTAGTCCACCTCCTCTGCCATTGGGTCTGCCCATTCTGATTAGTTGGTATTTGTCCGGTATGGCTAAGGAGAGTGCTGGGCCAGCTGCTTCATGCAGCCAAGTTTTAGTGACTGCCAGTAGGTCAAGGTCATTGGCAGATAAAATGTCGGCTATTTCAGTGGCATGGGCTACTAATGATCTACCATTAATCAGGGCTCCAGATATTGTAGTAGCATCTGGTGTATGCTGGAGTTTTATGGGAATTAGTTTAGGTTGGTTAGTGTTGTCGTGGGATGTAGTAAGTCTGGGGACTCACTCAGGTAATGGGAAAGTTATCTTGTACTCGGCGATAGAGTCCTTGTTCCAGAGGACTTTAGGTTCGTAGATGCATGGCAATCTAGCTAGGCGACGAGTGTTTCTATCCTGAGTGGAGCATGGTGTATGTTTAGAGAGTGTCATACTTAAGTAGATTAGTGGTAAGGCTAGGCACAATAGTGACGTTACCTGGGTCATTCTTAGGCACATAGTTGTAAATAGCTGCTTAACGTTTGTACAGGTCAAAGGTAGGCTAGTCCAAAATGGGTATATATAAGCATTTACTGCTGGTTTGACATAGGCGGGTCCTATATGAATCAAGAGTAGGCTAGTTCAACATAGGCATATATTATCAGATTGGGCTACTTTAACATAGGCAGGTCCTATATGAATCAAAGTAGGCTAGTTCAACATGGGCATATATAAACAGATTGTGCTGGTTTAACATAGGCAGGTCTTATATGAATCAAGGGTAGGCCAGTTCAACATAGGCATACATAAGAGTCAGCATCAATTGTCTTTTCTAATTCAATGCACACACTCCCAGTCAGAGAGTGCAGTGCACGTGCACTATGCGATATGCAATGCAAGTTTTTTGGTAACTCAGGTAATATCAGGGGCATCGATTAATATCAACAATTAATATAGGCAGCAAACAGAGTCAGGTGGCGTGCTGGGTGTTTGGGACTAGAGATGCTAGGTTATATGGATCACATGGCAGGAACGTGTGGGCGTGCCGTATTGATGCAATGCGTGTGTAAGAAAGGTTCATCAAATGCCTTTCAAGTGGCAGGTGTTAGGGATGAAACGTACCTTTAGGTCATAGGCCTAGCGAAGGACGTAGCACCGCGCACCCATGCGCAAACAGGCGAGTAACAGGGCCTTTTCACTGCAGGCCTTTGCAGCAGAGGGCCGGTGGATGTATGTTGCTCAAATGAGCAATCATTGCTTAGCAACGAGACGCTATCGATGCGGCGGCCATTACGAGCAGCATGGTAATGGGGAATATACAGACAGGTCAGCTGGGGCATGGATTCCGGATATTTCTGGCGGATTCAAGCCAGGAAGAAGGTTGGGCTCTGTGGGTATAACAATCTGCTTCGATTGCAGAGGGATGAGCTCCAATGCTCACCTATGCTGCAGGGAATGGACGGCAGGTCCTGGGGCCAGTGCAGTAGCTGGTGGCTTCTTCTGATGAGGGAGAGGGCTGGTGCCCTCTCCTGATGCAGGGGAAGAGTGCCTCACTTGGCGAGAAACAGGGCCTTGTCACTGCAGGCAGTAGTTGTTAGTAGTTACCATTGGTTACATAGTGGTTCAGTGTGATTGGGCCATTTGTATTACAATTTCATCTGTACTGTTTCTACAGCACTCTCCCCCTCCTAAAATAAGCCGGGCTGCTCTGTCTATACTACCATGAACTCAGACGCTACAGCCTTATACTAAGAGTGGAGTCTTGTACTTCCTCAGTTGAATGGTTTTACTAAGCCCTTAGTTGTTCTTCCTGGTTCTTGACTAACTGTTCGGTGATTCAACTTATGTGGGAACCCTGCACCCAGTATTCAATTCAATAAACCCTCAGGCTGGCCCGGTACCACAACCCCGATGTACGTTGCCACCTTGAAAACAAAAGACAACATGTAGTAGTATAGGTCATAACAAATTAATTAGCCTCACATCAGTATTAGCAAGCTCCTCCCCGGGATCCATAATAATTTAGGCAACAAAATGATGTCCCCTCATGCCCATCTATTGATGGCCTAAGAGATGGAGGAGGGAGGCTGTTGATTAGTTATTTGGCCACCTCTTGACTACATGTGGTCATGCTAATCCGTATTGCCATCCCCAAACCCCTTCCTCTCCTCTCTGCCCAAAGCGCATCATGCTGGGGTGTCTTTGAGATAGCTCTATGAAGCAATAACATCAAACTGTGGCCTGCCTGTGTTATTTCTAAGCCGTCTGCTACGAGTTACTGGCTTAAGCGCAGCTGTGAATGTGCTATGGTTGTAATAAAATTGTTTAAACCAGTTGTGCCTTCAACCACTTCCTCAATATCTGTTTTTTGCGCTGTGTCCTTTTAAGAGCCAGCACTGACAAAGCTATCCGTTTTGGCTCGTGCTTATGAATTTGCATCACATGTCCAGGAACTCACACTACTTTCAGCTGTTGCCGTCATATGGCTGCAAACCGTTCACTAACCCAGTTATACGTCCAGTCATAAAATGGTGCCACAATGGCACACAGGGCCCTTCCCTTTCCCCCACTCGCAACCAAAACCCAAGACCAATGGAGCATTCTTCGACCCTGAGCCATAACCCTCCCCATTTTAAACACACCCATGGAACATCGTACTTCGTTGCGCAGAGTGGCATGCTTTTGAAGGCATCATGTGAAACTCCCCCCATTTCCTGGCAACATTACCGCATTGCTCCCTCCGTCCCCAAGAAAGCGCATGTTGTCAACCTTATGCTACATGCAAAACAACAGTGTAATTGTTATACCTCAACGTGGTAGATTACGCTGGACCAACATACTGTCGGCACAAGGACCTGAGGTCCAACTGAACCCTCATCCGTTACCACCATCTCAACCCCCATCAAGAGTATAAATTCAACGTTCATGCCACAAAGTATGAAACATGTGAACTGGACTGCACAATGCAACCCATTTGTGCCCTTGCCATCAAACATTCCCTGATCTCCCCCAACAAGCAACCCCAAACGCATGGTACAACAAGAACAGGCACACTTTACCACTACCCTGAACAGAAGCTACAACCCCATAATGCATGGCCAATTGCCTGTGCCTTACTCACAACCACATCGCCCCAGCTAGACGCATTACTGGAAATGACTTCCAAACCAACATTTACTGTTCACTCCCCAGCCGCCTGACTGTAGAAAGAAGTAAATACATGTATCTGTGCTGTTAAATCATTGAAACCGAGAAACCCGTTTGCTTTGTAATAATTCCTGCCTTAATCTGCCACTGTACCCCATCCCTTAGGACCTTTTCCCCTACAAATGGTAGTAAGAAATTGAAATTAAAACGCGATACCGACCCAGACGCCAAGTTCCTGCTAATTGCCATGAAACGTGGCATATTACTGCAACTACTAGGCATCATGGAGCGCAGACCAGAAAGGACTCATTAGGCCCGACGGGGGTGGACCACAAAAGACACATGCACAGTGCAAGCACAAAACGGGGCATACTTCCTGTCACCTGGCCTTAGGGCATGCCTAGAAATTAGACCGCGCGTGAAGTTGGCATGACTTGTAATGGAATTCTTTTTTTTTTTTTTTGCATGTGCAATTAGCTCGAGACTAGCATCATGTAATGCAGTAACATAAATCTTATACTATTGTATTTCCCCAGCCCAAGGGCCGTTTCTAGTTTGCCCTTTTTCATTTTGGTATTTGTAGTCTCCAGGGGGGTGTTATCATCGGGACAAGACGAGACCGATCTTCAAAGAGGTGTGTGGGACAAGCCCCCTAGGGGGCATTAATGAGGAACTCTCGTTCATGGCGACAATGGCCTACCACCACTGCATTTCTGGTAATTGCTAAATGTCGCGTGAATCCTAGCATTCACTAACCCATAGCAAAACATACCTCGGCGGGGGGTGAGATATATGTGGCATACAGAGGTGGATACGAGGCTGCCCTTATCTTTATTCTTCTGCTACTCCCTCCCCCGCAATCATGGCCCCTTCTGTCCTTAATTGCTCCGACGGTGCACCCCGGACGCACGCAGAGACATGTTTCTTGAACCAACAATGTAGGCTGCGCACAACCCGTCTGACTCCTGCTCGCTACCATACGTCACCCTCTTCCCCCCTAAGTACATGGACGCCTGCAACGAACAGAATCTGCCGCTGTGTGCTAGCCTAAAACCCCACTTTCTGCTGTAGACCCGCTCCCCATCCCCAAATGCTCCTCATACATGAATACACCAAAATTCCCTTATTACAAATCAAATTTATACAGATACTTGAGGTCGAAAAATGTACTGTTATGAACTGAAGCTTGAAATTGTTCAGTCAACCTCCCTAATAATAACCACCTCGTATCTCCGACGCTATAGATACCACACAAATTAAGCAGTGTTACTACCGCCTCTGTAGTACACTACTAGTGCCCAAATACACCACAGCGCCATTTCCGGCCGATACATCAGTTGCTAACATCACACTATGCCAAAACCACAGATGCTTACAAATTCCACACGTACGAGTAAATTGCTTCGAACAATGCTCACCTTTTGTGGGTTGCATTAGTGGAGCCGGATATACCCCTAGCCAGCGTCGAACAAAACACAATCAAGCAGGTGCATATGGCTGCACAGGCACCCCAAGGTGTGTGTACATCCTTTTCCTAAACGTACACGAACAGATTCACAACTTTTAGTTTATTTCTGAACGGCGTGCATCTATTAAATCCTAGCAACGCACGGGTGACTTCAAGACACACACCAACCCAAACAAATACCCCCCACCCAAACCAAGTCTCTTGCACCCACATGTGCAAAAGCGCAACAACCTGGAGGCGAAACACTGGGGACTTGCATTCATTCAAAGATATTTACCTCCTTCCTTGCTAGTTACTGCTCGTTACCGGTTTCCACTCCCCTCGGCAACTCTGCTCGGGTGTTTTCGGTGGACAGACAAGGAGGGTATATCGCAAATATATATGATTTCTTTCTAACATTAAGTAATATACGTTCTGACCTTAAACCTTTAGCACCATTCCACTGTTTGCTTGGCAAATTCAACACTGTCAGTTATAGCACATAATTCCACTATGTTGCAACTTGATTATTTTGCCGTACGGATGCCCTCTCATAACCCGTACATCTGTCATTTGGACCCATCACATAGCAAAAAGCCCATTCCCCGTTTCCCCCCCAGAAATGTGTAGAATGAATATTGCTTTTGTTTTTTTGGCATAAAAAGGCTGCAGATTTATTTTCCACATCATAAAAAGCAACACTGCACACATTAGTGGAAAGAACTCATAAAATGCGTTGACTGATCCGTGTCCAAACAACCTGCTTCCCCCTTTCCTTCTAAAAGTCCAGTAAAGGCCCAACTCTCCCAACCCTTTGTGTCTGAGCCTCGCCTGCCCATGCAGGTGTTCCTGGGCGGGGAGAGTGCCATCTCCTTGGGGGAAGCTGAGCCCTTGTTGTTCCTCCCAGATCCCCCTGCCGCTTAGGCTCCCAAGGGGCGCTGGTCTGAGAAGAGCGAAGACCCTTCCGGCTTTCTCCTGGCTCATCCGGAGTCTGTCTCTTGTGCTTGGTCGCCCAAACACCGCCACACCAACGGTTTGTTGCCACCCGACATGGCTCCCCCTTCCCCTTCCCTTACATTTCTAGGATTTTCGTGCAGAGGTTCCAGTAAAAAAGATGCACCCCATCCTCGAGATAATATTCCAGGGATTTTAAGTTAATAAGGCCGTACCTGATCTGCCCAAAGCCCCTGCCCCTGCATAATTTGGCCATTGCACAATTTAACTTCCGCCTGGATCGCTCCACGGCTGCGTGATTATCCGCGCCTCTCCATTCTGGTCTCGGGATTATCTCTGACCAGATGATTTCCGTTTCTCCCAGTTGTTCTGTCAGCTCCTGCAATGAGAACATCATTTCCCGCATTAACTCCCCCCTCCCCAGGTTTGTCAAATCATTACCTCCCAAGTGTATGACCAATATGACCAGCTTTTGCTGTTTCCCCAGCAATCTGCGCACCTGCCACTGCAGCTGTGCCCATTTTATTCCTGGCACCCCGTGCCACACAATCCTGAACTCCCTGGATGTCAATTCCTCCTGCTCTGCCGTCCAGCTTGCCCCCGCCCTAGACACAAATGAATGTCCTATTACCAAGACCGATATCCTTCTCCTCTAGGCTGGTGCTAGTGGGGAGAGAAGGCGGCATGTCAACCTTACAGTTTTTCTGGCCTGATGTACCTCTTAAAACACCCTGACTTCCATCTTCCAATCTGCTTGATTTCTACTTTCCCCATGCCCATCGTTGCAGCCGACGTAGCTGCTCCTATCCGGAATGAGTGTGTCCCGAACACTCCCCTTGTCTCCCCAATTCTCTCCAATGCTAGTTCCATAACCCTTCTGAATTGGAAGCGGCTCAGTGCGGACCCATCGTGGTGAATGAGCAGTGGAGCCCCCACTCCCGAGAGTGGTCTTAGCCTGTGAAAGCCTGACACGGCCCTGACTGGGCAGACTATGCTTCCTGCGATGCGTTGAAGAGTCACTGTGCACCCCTTCCCCTCTTGATCTGTCTTTGATCTCCTTAACAAAAAGGCCAACTGTTCACTCGAACAGTGCACATCCTGCAATTGTAAAAACCCTGAACCCTTGTCCCCCTTGTTCTCTGCTACCAGTTCACTCAACCTGAATGCCGCAAAGAAGGCTAATGTGAAAGCTGCTTTGAACAACGCCACTTCAAAACCCCCGTGGCAAACTTCCTCCAGGCATACAACCAGCTTTTTCAGCTTGACTATGTCTATGGGCCTTCTCTCGTCGCTCTTTGGCATTCCCTGATTAGCCCAGCCCTTCATGGCCATTACCTTGACCTTCCAGTTTGGAGTAATGGGTGATTGCGGCCAAGTGATAGGCCATCCATGACCTGGTTTTCCCTTGTGCCAGCCCCAACCCACAAAGGCCCTCACCGGCAGCTGTCCTTCCACCAACACCTCCTGCTTGAAAGCCAAAAACCGTTCCCAGCATGCCTTGTATCTACTTGCCGTGCATGGTGCTAGTGCCGTGTGAATCAAGGTACTCAGATTGCCCCAATCATGTCCCACCACTGAGTTTCGAACGGGGTCATCACCTTGTCTGCTCCCGGACAACTCCCTTGGAATTTTACCCACTGCAAACGAGAGAGAGCATCAGCGGCCGTGTTTTTGAACCCAGGTATATGTCTTGCTCGTACCTCGATATTGAGATCCAGCATGCATTTGTTGAGTTCCCTCAGTAACCGTAATACCCTTTTGTTGCGAGCTGACCCTTGATTTACGATCTGGACTACCGCTAGGTTGTCTGACCAGAGCATCACTTTGTTGTCCTTCAGCTGTTCCCCTCACAGTTTAAATGCTACCACTACGGGAAAGATCTCCAGCAACGTGATGTCCCTGGTGATACCTTGCTGATGCCACTCCCCTGGCCATGCCATGCCACACCACTTGGTGTCCAAAATTGCCCCAAACCCCAGGGCCCAGATGAATCTGTGAACAGCTTGAGCCTGTCATTGCTACTCCAATCCCCTCTGCACAATAGTACCCCATTGAATTAGTCCAGAAATGTGTCGCACATTGCCAGATCCTCCCGTACTTCTCCCCCCAGCCTGACATGCTGGCCTGCATGCTGCAACCCCACTGTTTTGAGTTTGATACTCCTTGCGAACACTTTATCCACCGGGATGATTTTCCCTGCAAATTCGAGGTTACCTGCCAGCGCCTGGAGTTCCCTCAAGGTCGCCTTATTCTTATCCTTCAAGCCTTTGATGGTTTCTTTGAATTTCCTCACCTTTTCCTGTGGTAGCCTGCACTCCCTTTTCACTGTGTCAATTTCTATCCCTAGAAAAGTCAGACATGTCACTGGACCTACAGTATTTTCATTGGCTAGCGGGACCCCCATTACTCTCATCAGCCCCTGGAATGTACTCATGAGGGCCCCACACTCCCTGGACCCTTGTTTGCCAATGAACGGAAAATCATCTAGGTAATGCACAACCGCCTCTTCATAACACTCCTGCTTCACCGTAAATTCTAGGAAGGTGCTAAAAGCCTCAAAATATGTACAGGAGATGGCACACCCCATAGGTAAACATTTATCACAGTATTACTGATCCTGCACCTTGAACCCAAACAAATATTGACTTTCTTCTTGAATGGGTAGCAACCAAAATTCTGACTCGATGTCGGCTTTCCCCATCAGGGCTCCCCTCCCCGCTGCCCCCACCACTTCCACTGCATCCTCAAATGATGAATAAAGCTCTCGACACAGTTCCTCGGCTATGCCATCATTAACTGACTCCCCCTCAGGAAAGGAGAGGTGATGGATCAGTCGATACTGTCCCTCCTCTTTCTTAGGGACCAGCCCCAATGGAGACACTACTAGATTTGCCATTGGTGGATGCTTGAATGGGCCGGCCACTCTGCCCAACTTGACCTCTTTGTCCACTTTAAGTGCCACTACCTCCGGCATCCATAGTGCTGACCGCAGGTTGAGCGCCTCCTTGCCCATCTTGACCTTTGCGCATGGGATTTTGAACCCCCACCTAAAACCTTCCCACAACAATCTTGCATCACCACAATTGTGATAAGTATTCAACCAAGGAGTCATTGCTTGTAGGTTAACCGGTGTTGGCAGCCCCTTTTTAATCACACTCTTACACATCTGTTAGCGAGCTGGACTTAACATGTTGTTTTTAGCCTCATTCCTTCTGGACCTTACCCTTTGCTTTGGGGCTGCTCCTTCGTTTCCCTTCACTGGCTGAGGAGCTGTGGTCCCCGGTACTTCTACCCCGTGGGTGCCTAAAGCGGCATGTTTTGCCAAAGGGGCAACCCCCTTCAGCATTAACCTTCCAGCAATCTGCTTGCTCCCCCTGGTAGCTGGCTCTGCTGTTCCAGGAGGAGTACCCGTGAAATAACACCCCCCCCCGATGGGTGTACCCTCCCCTGCCCCTGAGGCTTCTACCCTGGGGATTTCTCACCCCCTTCTCCTGCAGGCACCAATTTGTCCAAGAATCCACCCACGTCCATCTCATCCCAAGACAAAGCTGGCCATACCTGCAATTATACTTTAACCATCCTTCACCCCCTTGTTTCAAACACAGCTCATGGATATACTGTTCGTATGCAATCATTGACAATGCATCCTGTGGTATTTTTCTAACATTATCGACATATACACTTTGAAAGCCTTTAGCCAGTTATGTATGGACGCTTCCACTTTGGGTTTCTCCCTGTCCCTCTTTTCCTTCTCTTTTTCAGACAAGTCCTTTATACCTTCTCGCAGAGGTTCCATCCCCACAAAATCCAAGATCTCAATAAATTCCTTCCTCCACACCCTCTCTTTGATGACCCCTGGTATGTGCCATGATAAGGATCTTACTGACACCCTGACTGGAGTCATATTAGGCCCCCACACTCCTCCTGGAAATGCAGTTTTGAGGTAGGTACCCGCCTACTGGCTTACTCCCCCTGGCACCCCATTGCTGGGAGCATTCCCTGTCTGGTAACCGCCAGCGCCCAGCACCCCCGGTCCCAGAGTCACCCCTTTCTGTTGTATTTCCCCTCAATAATTGCCCATTTCCCCCATTCCCCCATGCTTGCATACATTGCATTATCATACCTTCCACAGCCTCCAAGGATGCGGGCCCGTCCTCCCTCACAGTCACCGGTCTGGTTGCAGGGGTGCTGGGTGGACCCTGGTTCCTTGGTGCTTCCACAGGTGTAGGTGCTGGTGCGGCTACAACCTCCTGTGTCCTTCCCTTGTTTTTTGCCCCAGTTGCCCTGGGTTTCTTGCCATTCTTGGTTTGCTCCTTGTTTGCCTTGGCCTTTTGTGTCATGGTTCTTTTCCTTTTCCCAGTTGGTTCTTCCTCTTCCTCCACCTGTCCTTCCCCCTCCTGGTCTTGTGGTTCCTCATTGTCTGGGAAAATTACTGGGGAATCAGGCCTCTGACTGGGCCCTGCCTGCTCCTCCCTTGGTTGAGGGATCAAGGCCTCCATCCAGTTGGGGCCGTGTTTGGCCGCTGCCAACTTGGCCATGGCCATGAATGCCTCCAAGTCCATGATTGTGTGGAGGACTGTCTCAAAAAGGCAAGTTTTCCAGCTTTTCTTTGGTCACACTTCCTCCTCCTGCCGGGAACTCCTCCCTATTGTCCTGCCCCTTTGCTCTTGGGCCATTCCTGGTGCTTTGCGTGTCTTCCCCCCGCTCTTGTTGCCGGATGTTGCTGCTTCGGCAGCTTAGAGCTGAGCACGCTGGATGGGGAGGTGTGGTGCAAGGACCGGGCTCTGCGACCCTCCTCTGGCTGCGGGTGGCTGCCCTGTGCGAGGAGGGCTCTGTTCGCTGTCTGCGGCTGCCCTTGCCGGGCCCTTCTGATTCTCCCTTATCCCCTTTGGTGCTAAGCAATGTTTTTCCACCGGTGAGAGAGCGGCGGGGTGGCAGGTGGGGCGGGGGATGCTTGGCCCGTTGGCTGATTGCCTCTGGCTTCCGTGGTCCTTAAGCCCCAGTTGCTTGTTCGTGCGACTCTCTCCCCGACCCGCTGCTCCCGCATACCCCGCCCGTTGAGTGCTCACCTTCCGTGGAGCCTGGGCCTTCTTGGTGCCTCTGCAGCCCGCCCCATCGACGTCCCTTCTCCTGGGCTCCGCTTCCTCTTGTCCGGCCTTCTTTCGTTGCTCGCCGTTTCTGCTGCTCTGCTCCGTTCCCGCGGCGGCTGGTCCTGCTGCTGGTGCACGCCTCTTGCTGCTCTCAGTCACCTGGTAGGTGCGTGCGCCTTCCGGTCCCTCAACAATCTGGACCTGCCTTCCTGAGCTGGTCCTGTGGTGGCTGCACCTGTCCTCCCCGCTCTGGGACCCACAACAGCACGGTCCCGTGTCTCGTCTGGCCCGTCCTGCTGCCGCCTTCTCAGGAGCCTCCCCAGCCACCGACGATCCTTCCACTCGAACTCCACAAACTCCCTCAAGGCAAAACGAAAATGAAAAGAAAATCTTCCTGGTAGCGAGCGGGCATCCTTTGCCAAGGCTTGATGCTGCCTGCAGTAAGGAGCCTGCTTGTTATAAAGGGGTAGCCCCGCCCCTTTCCTTTGTAGCCCTTCACAGGCTTTTCCCTTTTTCTACCGTGATTTCCGCCGGCGCCTCCCCTTTGTCCCAAGGGGTGGGGGGAGGACAGGAGGAGGACACCGCCTGGGTTATCGGGGTGCCTCCTCCATTTTGTTTTGTGCTGTCATTGTCACTGTCATGTCCCATGCTTCCACTGCCACGCTTCCATTAATTACTGCGGTTACCTCATACATGCCATTGTTCACCTTTTGTATGCTGCTCCCCTAACCAACGATCCTTCACAATTACGGAAAATAATTCCAGCTTGCGCACAATGCTGCCGGAGCACTCGATACGGCCCCAAATTACAGACAAGCGCACAGACCCCCCCAGCTCATAATTACGGCGGCACGCACTATTCGCAAACTCCCAGTATGACGCGGAACAAGACCTCTCCCTCAGTCCGCACCTTCTCTACCTTGCTAACCGCCACACGACAACTCCTTTCCTGGCTGGAACCGACACCTGCAAAACTGGAACTCCCGAGACACGGACGCCGGAACTCCTTCGCCTACAATGACACCACATTTCCAATATTCTGTGAGGCGGAGCAGGACTAAGAGGGTTCACCTGGGGGGTTGGAGGCTTTATATAGCCCGCAACTCTCTTGGTCCAGCTCTCCCTCGCCCCCTCGTCGATTCTTTGTGACAAGCATCGTTATGCTACTTCCCCCACAATCCCCGCAAATCGGGGCCTGTTGTCAGCCCTTGTTTGTTTCCTTGGTTGGCTGGGCGGTGGCCTCCATTTGCCGCCCGGTGGTCAGCGCCTCCACCCGCCAGAGTGGGTGTGCCCATCCTGACACTTGTTTGTGTTCAACGAAATTGGGTCGGACGCACCATGGGTTTTACCTGTGTCTTGCAATGATGTTGCAACACTTCTTAGATTACATGCACCTTGTCCCCACTTATACTCACAAGATGTACTCAGTGAAAACATTGTGTCAGACTAGGACCAAGCAATGCCAAGTTAGCCGGGCAAAGGGCGGTACTATTGCAGGTCTTGGGGCATGGGCCGTGCCTTGCCTTGTTTACACGTGACATTTAATGAAATTGAAAGCACAAGAGAACTAGTACTTGCAGAAGCTTGTCAAGGCCACAATTAGAAGTGAGCCGAATTAGCAAAAGGTAGCGTATGCGATTAATTCATTACACAGTAATGATTAATCACTTTCAAAATCATGCTGTGCAAATCGAAGAGCACAAACCTACCCCAGACGTCCACCACACTGAATGGCCAGCGTGGTCCGACTGATGCTGGTTGTCGTGCTCAGTTCAAGCAGCCGTCATCAGCAGGAGCCTGCAGTAGACTGCACTCCTGTCCGTACCACCGTTCTGTGATTTGCACAGCAAATCTGATTTTGTAGGTTTTAGCCCCTTCTCTTCCTGATTAATATTGGAGTGATATCATCAGTGCCTCATTTTTGGATGATTTATTTCCTTTTTGGTGCAAACATTTGATCATCCGCCCCCTCGTCAATGAACCTGGATTGGCCCATAGTTGTCCTACACGTTTTAGCTCCATTTCCATTCTGTCTCAGGTTTGTAAAACCCTTGAAATGTTTGCCAACAATCAACTGCAAAACATATACTAGCCATCCAATTCCAGATACATTTCAAATAGGGTTTTTGGCCAAGACACAGCTTCGAAGTTGCTCAAATCAATGTCCCAGGTGACCATCATCATGTTCCTTTTTTGCCTAGTAAACCTATCATACCCCTTTTTCGACTTTCTCATGGAACTGATCTCCAACTCCTCTCATCTCAATCAGTTTGAACTGTTCTCCTCTTGAGCCCCTAAACTTTCTTGTAGTGTTTGGCAGGGCTCTCTGTTGAGCTTCTCCCTTTCAATCTACGTATGTGCCCTTTGGCTAAATCGTACACAATGTCAATGTAATTTATCAGTAGTATTTAGATAACATTCAACTTTGCATACACATTCCTAGCTTCCCTCTACAATCCACCACCATAGAAATGGGATGCCACACAACTACCACTTAAACTCCTCCTCTCTCTCTGCACGTTCATACTCTTTTAAGCGTGTTTTTCCCTTTATTCACCATTCAGAAATTCATTTCTGTAACATTATTTCTTTTTGGATTGACCACCCTTATCTATCTACCCAAATTCAAAAAACAAAAAGATTTGCTTCTTTCAGATTAAAAAAGAAAAACACTAAAATGCACTCTCCTGTTCATCCCTCTTGTTCGGAAATGTTTTATCGTAGGCGCCTTAATTAACTCCCACACCAAATATGGCAGTGCACTCAACACCAATCTCCATGTTTCATCCATAAGAAGGATTTAAGCCTTCCAAAGCTCACTGGCTCTCAGTGAAGGAGGATGTTAGTATGTAATTTAGCACATTTCTTGATATCTGATAACTCACATCTTCTTCCTACCCTTAAACACAACTGCTCATCCCTGTCGGGGGCAGGGGTAGAGGAGACGGAGAAGAAAGATGATCCACCATCTGGGGCACACAACAATGGAAAAAACATCTTAGAACTACCTACTCCAAATCCAAGCACACTTCTCAATAAATAAGAGTGACAAACAGTGGTTCAGTCCACACTAATGTATTTGTTTGCACTGTCTCACTCATGTAGTTAATGTTGTGCATAATGAGCTACAAATGAGAGATTTTTCTGTAGAAAATTAATTATTTAATTAATGCATTCTGTATACAAGAGGAACAATCCTCTTATGGACACAAAAGAACGTACAATAGATATAAAATCAAATTAGATGGGAAGCAGTTAGCTTCTTACAATGGGGTGAGTTTGAGGGACATTCTGACCAGGTTGTGGAGGGGAGTGAATGGAACAGTCACAGGACACAATGCATACATTGATTAAGGACAATGAACATTGGACATTTGTAAGTGCCGGTTTCGTTAGGGCCAGCTGTGCTTGGGACGTGACCATGATGTGTGAACTGCTAGAGTGAAGGCATATAATGTGAGAGACAGAGGCAGGAGAGCAGCAACAGAATTTTTTTAATCTAGCAAGCAGATGAGAAGTAGGTTAAGAGGGTAACCTGGAGGCGAGGAGGACGTTTTTAGTTTGGTTTTAAACAAATCTGTATGGACTGTTTCTTAGATGTCTGGGAGAAGAGAATTCCATGCAAGTGGAGGAAGAAGAGAAAAGGAGCGAAGCGAGAGGAACCACAGGGAGTGCAAGGAGCCACAAGGGTAGTTGAGGAGACAGAGCAGAAATTATGAGAAGTCTTGTTGAGTTGGATAGAGGGGATATATACAGTGGTGCCATACCATGGATATATTTTACACGCTAGGCCATTTTGTGCCAATTTTTATTTCATTGTTAAGCTCACTGCCTCTTTTTTTAACCTTATTGATTTTATTGTGTTCAAATGTCAGAGTAGCTGGTATATAAGTTTGAAATCTGCTGTTCAAGTGAAAGAAATGTTCATGGATCATCGATTTCCATTCATCATTGGGGCGGTTGTCAAAAACACTTGCTGAGGAATTTCTAAACACAGAGGGCCTGTTTTACAAGCTTCTTTTAATTCGACCTACCCATTGAAAAATGCTTTTGTAAATCAGGCCCAGAGTCTATTGCTATAAGCTCTTCGTTTGGATATTTATAAGAGGTATCAGGATTAAGATTCCCCTATTCTTAGTAATGTGGGCATACCCCTTTAATAACTCCTTTACTTTTTCTTCTGTGTTATTCTAACATTGCTCAAACTTGCCTGTTGATAATTCAGAACAAAAATATATGTTGATCAACAGTATATCTGATGGATTTCCAATAAGGTGTTGTTTGACAGATACTATTGAGGTAGACGCATATCTAGCTACATCTACAACAAAGAGATGTTCATCATTAATAAGAGTGCTTGCCATATTACAGAGGATACCATAAGTCCAACTTCTGTTTGATAGTGATGGAACTGCACAAGAGACGTATTTGATTATTACAAATAGGTTTAACAACCATATTGCCAAGTAGAAATATAATTACATTTGGTTAGAAATTCGTTTTCATCCTACTGCAACAACATGTTTTTAATGCCAGCTAAGTTCCAGCAAAGGAGGGAGAAATTACGTTTAACAATATTATGAAACAATATAAACACCATATAGTACACTAGTAATCCAGTATTACTCTGCATTGATATGCTTGTTAAATGTCTTATTGAAGGTGCTGTATTCACCCTCTATTTCTGTGTTAAGTATATAGTTAAAAGCCATTGCATCTCTATATCTTTCTCCTCAACCATATCTTATTGTGGGCAACAAAGTGCTTTTGAATGCAAGTAGCTACTACAGCTCTTTATCAGTACTGTTAGTGAGACTACTGTTAGCAGTCTCACTTCGTTTTGACTTAGGGATTTGATGGCAGACCTAAGTATGAGGATGGGTTTTCATTTCCCCGACTGTGTTTAGTTTGTAGCAGTGATGTTGAAGCCCAGTATGCTTAAGACATCCATACATCTTAGAATGAATTGCATTATAACTACTGTTACTTCCTCTAGATAGCGATTCAAACCTTGGGTGGTAAATGTGTTCTGTTCCTTTAGTTGGATTCAAAATAGCAGCACTTCTTAGTTTGGTATTAGTCCTGTTCTTCCATTCATTGTCCTTGAAAATCTTTTGTAGCTGTTGTTGTTTTTCAGAGAGGGTCATGAAGTTGGGCGACCCCCTTCGGTTATGCAATTTTGTTCCTTCATTATCAGACTTAGTTCTTTCAGTTACTTTGTATTTCCTTGCAAGGACCCGTATGGGAGAGACTGCAGCTTCCTTGGCCAGTGCTAAGTGTGAAGTTTTGCGCCCGCTTATACAGGACTCTTTGTTTTCTTCCAAATATTCAGATAGATCTGCTAACGGGTCGTGATCAGTCATACTGTTTACCTCTCTGTTGGATTTGAAGGGTGAATCTTTTTCAGTCTCATTTATGCTATCAGTGTTCTGGGCTGCTTTCTTACTTGTTACCAGGCCAATAATCTGTGCTGTGAGATTGTCAGTATCCTGGAGCCTTGTTCTATTCCCATTTTCACATAATGTATTTAATGGAGGGGGCATGGGTAGGTTTTGCAGAAATGCTCTTGAACCATCTGTCTTTGGTCGCACGCTTCTTCAAAGAATTTCTCATTTCGTTGTGCATTGGATACACTCTTTTCCTTTATCGTTATGTACATTATCCATGTGTACACTTCGCTTCAATTTTCTAAAGATCTCAAATACAGCTGCATCTGCAGCATGTGAGCCCCTGCTGGGACTCAAGTCAATTTCTCTTTACAAGATGTGTTAACATGAACGTGCTCTGTTTCAAATTGAGCAAGGGTACTCTCAGCGCATCAATAGTTACGCATGATTCCATTAGATTGTTCTCGTTGCTTATTTCTTGTACGTTGTCTGGGTTCAAAAGTAAGATAGCCTCATTTATTTGTTGTTTTACCATGCAATTGTTTTGGTTTTGGCTGCTTTCCCTACTATTAGTTTGTTGCTTTTTTGTCTTTATAATTACTGCAACCAAATTGGTACTGCTCATTTTCACTAACCATATTTGTACCTTTATTCCTCGCAGTCGCATGTGTGTTCTTTACGATATTATTTGGAATAGTTTCAGGTGTCACAGAGGAATTCTGTTTTTCCTCATCCATTTTCAAATTTCCAATAATGCATCCATCATATTATTTCTATCGGCATGTGCGCTCTGAGCCAGGTCACTGAGTCGGGCTTGCCAAATGGCTGATGTGTCTGCCTCTTGATTCAGTCTGGCTTATACATTTAGCACCAAGGCTTTCAAACGTATTCGCTTAGCTTGTAACATTGCTAACACTGTTTCATATTCTTTCACGCTGCTCTGAATGTTCTCATACATTTTTAGAAAGGGCGCTAGTGATACAGTTAGGGCAGCCATCACATTGTTGTGTATTTGAATTCGCAAATTGGTTATTTGTAGTTCATTTTGTGGGATTTCCTCATTCCTAGGTGATCATTCGGGTGGTGATGAGGAAATATGCGAGCACTGCATATTCGAGGTGTAGGACTCCCGCAGTGGTATGTCCACCTCGTGCATTCCACTAGATCTAGCAGTTTCCGTCTCATGATTATGACCAATCCGATCCCCATGTGGTTTCAGTGGTTTATGATGTTTCGTTTGTATAACCTCAGTGGCTGGTGTTGATACAAACTGGTTGTCATAGTTAAACCACTGAGTTCCTTCAAACAAAAAGTGTAGGGATTGTTCACAAATACGTTCTCTTATTTTGGCTGCATCTATCTTTAATTTAGCCTCTAGCCCAGCATCACACTCTGCGTTTGCTTTTTCCACTGGCATTTGGGTCCCAAAAGTATTTTGTGAGCGTTTGAGTTCATTCTCTATTGACTACCATTTTCATTTTCTGATCGTCATTAGCCCCATTTACTGGGTTTGGATCAGTGATCTTTGCTTTCAGGCTGGTACCGAAAGCTCAAGATTTGATGACTCTTTAGCTCGGGTTGTAGTTTCATCATTTCTATCAGAGCAGGACAAGCTGGGTGCGTGAGCGCTGAATGAATGATTTTGCAGAGCGGGCGATGTCTGTGTCCCCACACTGCGGCCTGACATGACCATTTTGGAATCTGCATCCGCCCCCCAACACATGTATTGTCCTACATGGCCTCACGGGGGCTAAGGAGGACAGGTTCTGATGCTTGTTTGTCTAAACTGTCGTTGTTGACAACCTCTTTGTCTACAAATGCGCTATCAGCTTCGAGTAGTTCTGCATCTGTAATATCCAGTCTCAAAGGACGCAAAAGTACATGTTTTTGACCAGTGTTACCAGCACCCAAACTCATGCTTGCTGTAGTAATGAAGACCCTGAACCCTCCCGTTTAAGAAAAGGTGTGTGCGAGAAAGAGGCTGATGCCATGATTACACTCACCGGCTGTGTGTCATGATGATCACCAGGTTTCTCCATTGGCAAAGTTAGCTGGAAATGATGTTGCTGCTGCCAGGTATGTGGCCTACAATTGTTCCATGCTTACCACAGGTAGTTACACAACCATTGCAGGGGAAGCAGGGGAAACTTCTCTGGCGTGTCTCATGTGCCGGTGCTACATGCCCCTTCTGTTTTATGTACTTAGTGCTTCTTTGTTAAAGCGACAATAGCAGTCTCCACTCCACACTCAGCAGCAGTAGAACACACAATCACCAGAGTTCTGGGGAGAGACTGGACTCTCCTGCCGGACTCACGCGCTGGCACTAGGTGCCCGTTCTGTCTTATGTAGCTATGGCTTCCTTGTTGAAGTGACAATAGCCGTCTCCACTCCACAAGCAGCAGCAGTAGAACACAAAATGACCAGAGTTCTGGGGAGAGACTGGACTCTCCTGCCGGAATCACTAATCTAATAATATTTGTTAGGTTGACAATCACTTACATGTTCCTTATTGATATTACCTATCAACTGTAACTTTTCTGCCAGTCTCACTAACTTATCAAACTATCTACTTTTGAATTGGTCTGAAATTATACTCCTGATGTTCTTGGTTTCTGACAGAATCTGTTATTGAATCAATCATGTTGTGGTTCTTGACTAACGACTAAATCTTCATAGACTGACAACTGGTTAATTAGCGTTTCCCGGAGTGAACTGTGAAAACATTTAGACATTAAGGACCTGTTTATGGATTTCTTAGCATGGAAAATATGGACTTTGCGGCCCATTCTGCATGCAAAACCCCCTGTGTTGATTCATGCGAGCAGTCGAGCAACTTGCGTTGATTCATGGAATTGACTTTATAGGACGTTTCCTGACTTTACGGGGGCTCCATGCAGGTCAGGCATGGCTCTGCGAGCAGTCGAGCACCTTGCATGAGACTCCACGCAGAGTGTAGGTGGGGCCTGCGCAGAGATTAAAATAGGGAGCACAACATGCATATTCCCCATTCTCTACATAGAATGAGGAAGAATAAGGAAAAGTGTGGCCGTGTCGAGGGACGGTCTACACTAAGCAATCGCAGGCCCAGTCTACCACAAACCCAACCCAAATTCATGGATTTCATCATGCAACCTCACATTGGGAAAAGTCACATTCAAACCCTATCATCTAACAGCCACATGATAGCAGGCATAAAGTTCAACACGCAAAGGAGCCAATGCATATAAAGCACGCAATGCACACCGTACAAATGTCACACAGCCACGATGAATGCAGCAATAGTGGGAGCTATCGTACATGTACACAGGAGGAGGAGGAGGATGCACAGGGCCCGAATTTTTGGCACAATGTACCACACTGTTTGGGATGCCTGATGGCCAGGTGTATGCTAGGTACCGGTTCCCCACATGTCATCCTAGATCTTGTGAGGGAGTGGGAGCAAGACCTAGCATCATCCATCATCTGCTCCCATGCCCTTACCCCCTTGAAAAGCTGCTGACAGTATTACATTTCATTGCTACAGGCTCCTTTCAGTGTACCACTGCCATAGTTGGTGGGATTTCTCAGGCCACACAATCCGACTGTCTCCACCAGGTACTAGCCTCCACAACATCACGAGCGTGCGTAGGCACATATATATGCCAAGAACACTGGAGAAAAGATAGATAGTGTGCCAGGATTTCTATTCAGTTGCACATTTCCCACGTGCATTTGGAGCCATCAACTGTAGACATGTTGTGCTATGCCCCCCCCAGATTGATGGAGCACATATACCGCAGTCACCAGCACTGGATTTCCACCAACGTGCAGGTCATCTGTGATGCAAATGGAGTGATCATGCAAGTTAATGGCAATATCCCTGTCAGCACGCATGACAGCTACATTTACCACCAGTCAGCACTCTACCGGGCCTTGGCATTGGGAAAATATGGCAACACCTGGCTCACTGGTGGGTATGAACTGGCACGCATATGCATGGATGCATGCACATGACCTACTGAACAACAATCCATGACAATAAATGCCAATGACAACTATGTCCACATTTGCAGGGGACAGTGCCTACCCACTGTCACTGTTCCTGCTGACGCCATACAGGAATCCTGCCACACCAACTGAGGTAAGATATAATGCAGTAGCAACTAGCGGCATAGTGGAGCACACATTCGGGGGTGCTTAAGCCACTTTTCCACTCCCTTGACCACTCAGGTGGGGTTTTGCTATATGCCCCACCAGTAGTCTGTAAAATCATTGTACTGCCCAATGTTGCAATAAGAAGTGTGGCAGTAAGAAGACATCGGAACAGTCTGTGAGGCAAGTGGGGAACAACCTAAAATTTGGGTCCAGATGTACAGAGAATTGAGGACGTGAATGAGGTTGTACGTTCAGAATGTTGAAAATACTGCCAATGTCTCAAGTGGGATAAGAGCTGGACATTCAAATAATTTGGCTGTCAAATATGGAAGTGCAATCTGAAAACAATTGCATACGCATGGATGTGCAAGGGCACATAAACACACATGTATGTGGACATACGCACATCTGCACTGACATTCACCATGACCACATTAGCACACCTGCATAAAGCAAATGTGTGATAGTGCATGCAAAGATTGTGGTAAGGAACAATACAGATATGACGTGATAGACAGTGCACATCCTTACCTGATGACAGAGCTGCCCTAATGTGACTCCCTAATCACCTCCACCGGAAACTTTACCTCCACATTTGTGAAAGGAGGGCAGTGCCTGGCAGAGGGCATGGGGACTAAGGAGGTCAAAAGGTGCAAGCTGGACCTCACATATAGTGGAGTCACTGGTTGAATCAGGATCACTGCAACAACATAGGACATTGTATGTCACCAGTCATAGTAGCAAATCATGCATACTGCACCTATGTTCCAGCACACCAGCAACCCATTGTTACCTCATATGGTATCCTGTTGTTTTGCAGTCAACCATCGCAGTTCACACCACTGTGCATGGCTGCATCTTCAGTACTGCACTTATTACTCCCATGCGAGTGCAACAGCACATCTCTCAAAATTTCAAAACTAATATGAAAACAGGGGAAAAAAGAACATATGTCTCCATCCTGTACAGGGGTCTGAAAAATTTGAAAAATGTGTCCATCCCAATCAAGGGGGCAGGAAAAAAAATAAACAGACCACACCTGTCAGGTAAAAAAAAGAAAAAGTCCATCCTGGACTCGGGGTAGAAAGAATTCCCCCTTAGAGGGGTTAGGGGGAGCATGCACATCCTCATCTACATGAGTGGACTCATGGACTTCACGGCAGAGGTGATTTATGTGGTGTGGGTGTGCAAGACCAGCCATCCTGTGGTGGAGTCTCATGTGGTTGTGTGTGTGGGTGGTGGTGGATCCTGTCCACGCAGTGCCAAGGCATGGTCTTCATTGGCTAGGGTCAGCCCTGAACATCGATGCATGCACCAGCAACCCAAAGGCAGTAAGGTCACGATGTGCTTCATTCCAATGGCCACAGAGCGGGTATGTTGGCTCACACGTGATGCCTCAAGTTGATGGACAGTGTGGGTCTGTGTCCTTGCCTGTGTCCTGGTGGCAAAACAGTGTCGAAAAAAAGTAGATTTATTTTTTAGGTAAAGGGTTTATTTGAATTGTATTGGGTTTTTAAAGGTTAAAAAAGAAGGGTTGGGGGATCCCCCCATTAAAAAAAAGAATAAAATGCATTTGATGCTTTTTTTTACACTTTTTTTTAGATGGTAAGGCATTCGATGCTTTGGCATTTGATGCTATGACTATAAACCATTTTGATCCGCGTTTGTCAGACATACAGCTAAAGGTCATTCATGGTCTGAGAGAAGTATGTAGTTCAACAATCATTCCCTACATTCATGCCTACGTTATCGTTGATTTTGTTGGGGCATAAGTCCCTGTCTATGAACAGCATCCTACGATGATGAGTCAGAGTTCTTTACCAGGCATGCTTGGACTCATAGCCTGGACCTCCTCATCTACAAATACCATGAGACAAGGAGCAACAGAGCCCTCATGCCACATCTGAGTGGGCGATCTAGAGTCCATGTCATTCCATATCAAACAGATGACACATGTCTGGACAAGTATGCATTACTCAATTACACAGACAGGCCAATGTCCGTGTGAGTGTTGTCCACAATGATGTGAGGGAGCAGGCATGTGTCTGTCATGCATCGACTGATAAACACACACAGGCCTTTCCTGTCATTCCGGAACTTCTATTATGAACTTGATTTACATATTTCAGATTCAACCATGCACATACATGACATGCAATTCGGACAGGCACACACACTGGCATTGTTCGTTGCCCATCATCTTTCCCATGGGCTGTCTACGGACATTTCCATTGTAGATTTCCAGACTGGCCACCTTTGAATAATGATCAACCATCAGATATTATTCACCATGTTTTGTATAGTGTTGCCCCATCATACAAGTCAAGTTGCATCTACCTAATGCCTGCTACACAGGGCACTGGTCTGTGGGCACTGATGCCCCAGCAGGCTTGTCACAGCACAGTGTGTTATGGCAGGCAGCTCTGACATGCATTTGACAAGGCATCCCGTAAGAGCAGGTGACAATATTTACATGCTAATCAGCAGCTAATGATGCATGTGGACAACATATATCGCATGTACTTTTTGTGCAATGCATAGAAACAGTCCACACACAGAGGTGTGCCCTATGGGTGATGTGTACCCGTCAGGGGTGCAAGTCATGGAGTCTTGAAATTTGCACCTGTTTCAGACATTGATACCCTGCATGCAAGTACCATCACAGCTGTGTAGGTGAGCAGACAGTAGTGAGTACTTTCAAACTCACATGTTCCACACATGTGGACCACACAGGAAACTCCCTGAATGCAGGCCATTTGACAGAAGTCTACACAGTGTCAAACATGCATTTTCCAGCTGCTCTACTAAACATATATGGATGGGTCAAACATGATTGTCCACACATACGATGCACTAAAAAAAACACTCACCAGATGTGTCCTCATAGGTCTCAATGCATCACATGCCTTGCACCTGCTCAACTGAGATGATTTGACTCGTGGCCTCTTCAATTGGAGTCATCTGCTTCTCCTCTGGTGGCCCCCCTCATTGGCCACTGCAAAGGCTAGATTGACAGTGAGCTTATGCTTGGACCTCCACGTGAGATCATTCCACCGCTTCTGGACCTTTTCAGCAGTGCACATCACCACATACAAGGCATTTATTAGGTATGTGACCTGCAGCCAATGCACCATTCATTGTGCAGGTGCTCCCCGCATACATGCACATGTCACGATGGTGATCGGTTACATAGTCAACGAGGATCTGAAGCTCTTCCTCATTGAAGTGCCTCTTGCTCTACGGTATGCGATACGCAGAGCCACACAACGCAAACATATGCGTACGTTACGTTCTGTAGGCCTCAAAATGGAAATAAATACATGCACGTATGCGCAGAGGCGACCAGCAAAAATACAAATGTGGTACACGTTACCTGAAGGAAACGGCTTGCTTAGCACACCCAAATACTTCTATGCGATACTCATCCTCACCAGTGATCCATGTCAGGCACATTAAATTACACCGTAATTGATGTGAGCAGCGTAGGTGTGCTGCGTCCAACGTGTGGGACGTAATTTACACAGTAAGGGCCTTTACTCTGTTTTTGGCTGCTCCAGGTAAGAGACTCACACCAGAGTTCCTCCTGTATTACAACCATTGTATTACCTGCCAACACCACCACAGCTCTAGAGCACCTATCCAGGACCCAGCGCAGCCTTACCTGCCTCAGGGGTGCCATGTCCGATCTATGAAAGTCTCGTCAAAACAGGTTCTCCCATGTTCCTCTAAAATTATCAAGGACCACATTGACTCCTTGGCAACTGCCCTGGCCGATTTCTGCATCCAATCCTTTGCCACTGGAGTCTTCCCTTCCACTCTGAAGTACTCCCTTGTGTACCCTATTCTTAAGAAACCCTCTGACGACCCGTCTTGCCCGGCTAACTATCGCCCAATCTCCATCACTCCTTTCCTGGGCAAACTCTTAGAAAAGCTGGCTATCTCCCAGCTCAATCTTCACACTGAATCTGTTGATTGTCTCCATGATCATCAGTCTGGTTTCAGGGCTACCAGAAGCACAGAAACTGCTCTCCTGAATATCTGTGAAGACATGCTCTCCAACCTTGATTCCAACACCCCCTGTGTCCTCATCTTATTTGATCTCTCTTCTGCCTTTGACACGGTCAACCGTGCTATCCTGCTCAACCTTCTCTGTGATAACCTGGACCAGTCAGGCCCTGGCATGACTGACTTCTTTCCTCTCTGATCGACCCTCCCCGGTTCAACTTGGGTCCTTCCTCTCCTCTATCTCTATCTCTACCTGTGGTGTTCCCAGGGGTCTAATCTCTCTCCCTGGCTGTTCAACCAATACCTGGCACTTCTTGCCCACCGCAGTGCTGCGCACTGCCCCAGCTATGCGGATGACACTCAGCTCATTTTCAGGCTAGCCTCAGCCACCTCTTCTCCCTCTCTCATCTTGGACTGTCTGTCCGCCATACAGGAGTGGTGTACCACCAATGATCTCTGCCTTAATGCCAGTAAGACCGAGATTCTCCTCATCGGCACACCCGCTCCCACCATTCCTGTCACTCTCTGGCCGGCCTCTCTTGGCCCTTTTCCTGCTCCCACCTGTGAGGCTAAAAACCTTGGGGCCATCTTCGACTCCACACTCTCCTTCTCTCCTCACATCTCTGATGTCTCTAAGAAGTCACACTACCAGCTGCACCTCCTCAGTATTCTTCCTTTTCCCTCCTTCCCCCAGAAGCTCACTGTCTCCAGAGCTCTTGTTCTCTCTAGGCTGGACTATTGCAACAGCCTCTTTCTGAATCTGTCTGCTCCTATTCTCTGCCCTTTGCAACTCATCCAGAACAGGACTGCAAGACTTGTCCTTAGCCTCAAACCCAGGGATTGTATCTCTCCAGGACTGAAATCTCTGCACTGGCACCCAGTGGCTGCAAGGATTAAGTACAAAACCCTCTGCATTGTCCACAAGGCCTTCTGGGGTCTAGGGCCTCAATACCTTCAGATCTCTCTGCCTACATATCTTCCTTCTCAAGCTCTTTGCTCATCCACCTCCAGCACCCTCAGGGTCATTCGCTTCTCCAAGCAACAAGTTGGTGGTAGCTCTCTTTCCTTTGGCTGGGGTCTCCCTCTGGAACATCCTCCCTGAAACTTGAGGAGAATCATCTCCGTTTCTGAAAGCACCTCGCAACCTTTCTATTTGCTTCTGCTTTTTCTCCTCCTCTCCCCTGCTGACTCCCTGGCTGATACTTAAACTGCACTGGTTACCTGGCCACCCTCTGATCTCGGGCCCAGGTCCCCTGCTCCACCAGTCGCACACCTGCAGTACCTTCCTGGTAAACACCCGCACTGGGAACTGTTTTATGTTTTCCTACAGTCCCACTACCAGCACTTGACACCTGATGTCTGCACTTACCCTTGCACTTGCCACCTGCTGGCCGTACTTTTACTTATTGTCTATTTATTCTATTATCCCATGTACCACACTGCCCCACCCCCCCACCCCCGCACTTTCCTCCTTCCCCCTTCCCATGCACTTGTGCGATCTGAATAACACCTGGCCTAGTAGGATTGTTGTCTGTCATCCCTCTGTTCCCCCTCCCTCGCCTCGTCTCGCCTTGAAACACCTGTGTTAGGCACATTATAAATGCCATATCATGTCATATCATATCATGTTTGGACCATCTACCTCTTCAGAGGAGTACAGCACTCCCACGTAAGCGAGGAAGAAGACTGCCAACTTCACCACCACTGAAGTTGGCATCCTGGTGGATCGGGTCCTGGGAGCCTACCATGCTCTCTTCAACACAGAAACACAGCTCGGTAGTGACGCATGTCAACAGATCTGGGAAGACATCTTGGCTGCCATCAACGCAGAGTTTGTCCGAGATAAAACTGCGGGTCCTTCAGAGATTTTACCCGCACCTTCACACCCAGATCTGTGCATGGAGAAGCCCTCTTGAAGCGGCTGGTGAGTATCCATGTGGAGCAATGCTCTCCAGTTTATGTGAGAAATGCATGATTGCAGATGCCCCATTATGTGTGCAGCATGTGTGTAGGTGTGAGATGCAGCAGCCTGCTGTCCCATGCCAATGTTGGGCATATGTGGCATCAGACATTGCATTCTGTCATATACATAGGTATTTGCTGTAATTTTCCACTGTGGCTTGTAGGACCCGTGCTCTACTCTGACTACCATACCATTGCACAATGCTACTGCTCTCACCAACCCCTCTCCATGCCCAACTCCAGTTAAATAGATAATTAGCCTCTCAAAGGAGCACTCATCAACGCTAGGTCTCTGGTGGCTCACGCTATTGATATAGCTGACTTAATTTTAGAAGACAACTTGGACTTGCTAGCCATAACGGAATCCTGGTTACACGATGCCGCTGGACCCGCATTGATGCTAGCCTTCCCGGATGGATACCCTATTTCCAAACAAGAAAGAGATGGATCCAGAGGAGGTGGCCTAGCCATCATCTCTAGAGAGAGTTTATCTATGAGAATAGCCTTTCCACAAACCTTGCAATCCTGTGTATTCATCTCCATTAAACTTCCTCTAAACAATTCCCAATCACTTACCATGCATGTAGTTTACAGACCTCCTGGGCCCATTGGATCATTTGAGGAGGACCTGCATAATATACTTGCCAATAACCTTAAGCCTACCTCCCAAGTACTGCTCCTGGGTGATTTCAATTTAGGTCTCAATGACCCCTCAGATAAACAAGCCCTTCAAATTGCCAACTCCCTTAATGCATTAGGATTAAAGCAAAAAGTAAATGAACCTACCCATAGAGGGAAGAACCTTGGACTGGGTGGCTGAATACAATTGCACAGCTACCATAACATCCATTTCTCCTCTATCATGGACTGACCAGTACCTTGTGTTAATGAGCCTATCATAGCTCCACAAGTAGCACCACCATGCCTAACTAGAATGAAAAAGAACATCACAATTGATAGCGTAATTCCTAATATTCTACCCACTCTAAACTCTCTTCTGAATAACCTCGACCCTAGCACCCTAGTGCGGGAATACAACAAGATCAGGCTCTCCATATTGGACAAGATTGCCCCTTTAAAACTGAGATGAAGCAAGCCCAAAGCACACCTTAACAAGTGGTTCACCCCTCAACTAAAGGACTTAGGGTTATTAAAAAGAGAATGTGAAACGACCTGGCGGCTGTGCCCCTCTAGCGAAAATAAACTGAAGCTAACATCCTCGGCCTCACACTACAAAAAGGAAATTTGTCTGGCAAAACGTAATTCATACAACAAACGCATTGCCAATTCCAACTCTAGTATGAAAGAACTTTTCATAATACTAAGAGAATTAGAGTCTCCCATCTCCTTACCGGATATCTGCATTAAAAATAAGACCTGGTGTTCAGAGATCCAACAAGCCTTAACCAACAAAATAAACACCCTACAAACTAAAATAAAAAATAAGAAAGATTCCCTGAATTTATCACAGACAACTATCCCTAGCCCACCTAATACCAAAACCATTGGTCTTAATAATAGAGTCCACTTTACGAAAACTTCCGTCCTAGAAGTTGAGAAAACTATCCTATCATTAAAACCTTCTAACTGCAAAGTAGATGTCTGCCCTGCACACATCATAAAAGATGCCGCAAGAGACCTCTCTCCACTCATTTCTAAATTGATCAACGCCTCATTTGCCTTGGGTACTTTCCCAGCCAACCTCAAACAATCATGGGTCCTCCCACTTCTAAAGAAGCAAACCTTAGACCCACTCATCGCCACAAACTACCGTCCTATCATGACAGTACCATTTTTACTTAAAATCCTGGATAAGGTTGCGTACTCGCAAATCCAAAAACATATTGAGCTAAATAAAATACTAGGGGTCAGACAGTCTGGTTTTTGCCCACTACATGGGACGGAAACTGCATTGATAGATTTGAAGACACAGATATATGAGCTGAGAGACAAAGGGAGGACAGCACTACTGCTGTTACTTGATCTCTCAGCTGCATTCGATCTGGTGGATAACAAGGTCCTCTGCAAACACCTTGACTTAGCAGCCCACTTCTCCTCTGACGCGATCAAATGGATAGAATATTTCCTGAGCGACAGAACTATCAGAGTATTCTCCCCATTAGCATCGGCCGATCCTACACCGATCCTGTGCGGAGTCCGTCAGGGCTCGTGCGTGTCCCCAACTTTGTATAATATAATCACCAAGCCACTGTTCGATGATTTGGACCTTCTTGGTATCACCTACACTAACTATGCAGAGGATACACACATTCTCCTCCCACTTTCCGGGGATCATGGCAAGGACTTGGCTCTGGTGAAGAGGATTTACCTCATTCAGGCATGGATGGCCGCACACGGCATATGCCTGAATGATGACAAGACAGAGCTGATCATTCTCGGCACTCCCTCTAACATATCCAAACTAGGTCACGAATACTCATCTTTGATCATTGATGGCAACAACATCACAGTGTCCAGAGAGGTGAAAACCTTAGGGTTTTACCTGGACGCCACTATGTCCTTCAACAAACAATTTAAATCCCTAGCCTCCACTACAGCTTACACATGCAAGCTCATTAGAGCTGGCAAGCCCTTCCTTTCCAACGATAGCTGTATCACACTGGCCAGAGCATTAATTCTATCTAGATTAGATTACTGTAATGCTCTATACAGTAGCGCTAATAAAGCTACCATCCAAAAATTTCAAATTCTATAAGACAACGCTCTTAGAATTGCACTAGGCATTAACAAAAGAGCGCATGTGACTGCAATCAGACGCCAGCACAAGTGGCTTTCCACCCATAATAAAATTCAATTAAAAATCGCTTCCTTGACACACAAAGCACTTCATAATGGTGCCCGCAGCTACCGAATCAACAAAGTGTCCATGAAAACTTCCAGCAGGCCCATCAAAGCTGTCAATTCTAACTGCCTATTGGTACCAAGATTCAAGTCTTCTAAGATCGGCGGTAATAGCTTCCCTGTGAAGGCCGCTAAACTTTGGAATTCACTGCCACACCAGCTGAGAGCTGATCAACCTTATCCACTCTTCAGAAAGCACCTCATTATACATCTCAATCTGACCGAAGACTAGTCCCTACACCAACCTGGCACATCAGTACACCACACCCCTAGCGTGTAAACCTTTGTATATTATGCTGTACATAACTACTTTTGAAATCTATTTTATATGTACCTTGGTATATTATTATGTAAATATCTTTGTTGTACCCATTACAGGCATGAGCCATGCCCTGCCTATTCTGTATGTCACATGTCAATGTACTTTGTTCACCATAATGTAACTTGTAAACTTTGCATATCCTTTCTGCGCCCTGCTACTTCAGGGTCTGGTGCGCATTAGAAATTCAATAAACAAACAAACAAACAAACATGCTGTCTGACATCATGGACCAAGTGCAGGGACAGTACGGATGCGGGCATGCTATGTTGTGGCCATGTGAGGGACATGGATGATGGACAGCTCCATGTGTGGCGCACCTGCAAGTGTGTCCATGCAGACATATCTGCTGAGAGTGACAAATGTTCATGAATTTCTGTGAATGTCAAGTTGTTGGATTGCCATCTCAGGGATGTGACATGTCATCCCACTGCATTCGAAGCACAAGTTTACATGTGTAAATGCAATATGTGTATGCTGGGCCGCACAACATGAGCAACTGATTTCCAGATATGTGTGTTGGTACATGTTGCTTGAATGCAGGCCATGCTGTCACAGATGCATATTGGTGACTGTGATTGTGTGGGCAGGTGCTCTGGTGCAGTTCCCATGCCCCTGGCTGCATGTCATACTTGGTTTGGTTGAGCATTGGTATGCTGGTATTTGATGTTTTTGGTAATGTGTTTGTGGCCACATGACAATGTGTGTGTGTCATGAATATAATTCATCGTTGACACACTTGTGCAGCAGTAGACATGCAGTTTGCATGGGCATGTCCGTGTGTGTCTGTGTGCACTGTATGTGTGTCCGTTTCTGGATGCAACATGATGCATGATTTGTGATGTTGATGTTGTGCATGCCACACGTGCATTGGCACATATAACTGATGTCAATGTCTTTTGTCCCATTTTCCACAGTTGCTGCAGCTCATGAAGAGGGCTGAGTCCTTGCTGTGGAACAAGTCAGGGACCCGGCCACCAGACACAAGCCCACTCTGCGGCCTGGCGCTATTGACACCACCTCATCTGAGGGAGAGTTGGCTGGGGCAGTGCAAGTTGCATCAGTCAGGGCTGCTGAGGGTAAGTACCTGGTCCATCTGCTGTGGCAGTGACCGCCTTCATGGATGCCTCCACCCAGACTGAGCCCCCCCTTGTGTCTGAGGAGACAGCCCAGAGTTGGTGCTCACCCTGCTGGCTGGCCTGGCGAGGCGGACAGGCACGATTTGTGATGCTGTGTCAGGTGCTCGTTAGGAGCTGGCTCAGCATCACAAATTGGTGTGCTTTTACCTGGGCCAGCTGGCACGTGTACTGGTCTGGGGTGGTCCCTGTGCACTGGCATATTCACTTTCCCCCTCCTCCACTCTCTCCTCTTTGCCGCAGTCATCCTCCAGGGAGCTTCCTTGCCATTTACCATCAAGGCTCCCTCTATGCCAATCCCAGCCACACCGCCAGGTCTGGTGGTGAGCATGTCCCTGCCACCAATGGAAGTCCCACGTGCAACAGAAGAGGTGGTCACTGTGCCTTCCCAGGCACTGACACAGGGACAGGCAGCAGTCGGACAGCTCGCACTTTGTGACTATGCTGACACTGTACTGGCGGGGGTACATGCACAGCCTACACTGAGCCAGGCAGCAGCAGATGAGGAGTGTCCAGAGGAAATCCATGCAGGGCCAATCGTCAATGAGGAGGCAAGTCAGGCAGAACAGTTGTAACATCTGTCTGGAGGTACGCAGGCAACTTTGGAATATGGTGTACGTCAGGATGGAATTTCGGAGGCAGCTGATGACAGCCAGGCAGCGGGCTAGAGAAGCAATAGTTGCAAGGTCCTGGTTAGACGTGGTGGGGAGGCGTACATTGATATGAGCTGCCATCCTGGAGGAGGCTTGAAGGGATGTGGAGGAGGAGAAGAGGAGGATGGTAGGATGGTACGGGGACTGCAAGCCATCCAGGCAAGAACGGAGGCTTGCCTACAGGTGGAGGATGAAGAATGTGACTCTGCCCTGGAGGACGCATTGAGAGACATTTGAGCCCACTGCCAGTGTAAATAGTTCTTTGTGTGCATTTTCATTTTTTCCTTTTGTTCATTTTTCCTCCTTGGGCATTTCCCCATTCCACATAGTTGTTTATTGTAATGGATATATTTGGAATACAGATTTCTGATTCTTGATCACACACTTGTCTTTTCGCTCATGTGCTGATTTTGGTTTACTATGGTTTAGGAATGCATTTGTTGGATGTGTGGGATACACTCATCACTTGTGCAGTCATTATTCAGTAGGTGTATCCCTCCCAGTGCATAGCCACCGACCTGCTCACATCAGCTATCACCCAGAAGATGCTCTCATGTCATGCTGCACATATATCATTCAAATGCTACATTTTCACATGATAGATCTTTTAAGTCTGGCTGTACACATCATCCATCGCCTTGGCTCACATACTCCTAGACAGCCTTCACATCAGCCAAACACATGTCTGTTCTACTTGTGTTATTTGCAGGGACTTTGACAGCTATGCCGCCTTCCGACCTGACTCCCTTCATTCATTGATGTTTACAGGCTACTATCCACACACACACATACACACATTACATGTGACTCTGTCCTATCAGTGATGTCTTGGATTTATGTCCTCCAAGGTCATTCACCTGTAGTGTTTTGAGGCCATTGCAGTGGCACATGGGCACAATGATACATCACATTTCATAACATTGCTTTACTATGTCACATGTACATGGGGAAATCAAATTGTAGCTGGTGCTACATTCTGCTGTCCTGTTGATGTGCAGCTGAGTGTGATGTATCAGGGAGTTCTGTGATGAGCTACGGACATGGATTCTGCAGGAGTGTCCCCAGTTGTTCAGGCTAGGGGAGGATATGTGGCTGGTGTACTTCATGTTGGAGGCAGACCAGTGGAGTTGAGGTAAGTTGTAGGTCAACATTGGACTGGTAGCGATGTAATGTGGCAGGCCCAGTCTGGGTAGTGGCATAGGTGGGAGGGGCTGGTAGGTGGTGTCAGGACCTAAAGGGCTGCATGGGGGTAGTGAGAAAAGGCAAGAGGGGCTGGTGGGTGGTGTTAGGACTTGAGGGGACTGCCTGGGGTAGTGGTGAGATGAAGGGGGCTGGTGGGTGGTATCAGGGCTGCCTGGGGTTAGAGTTATAGATGAGGGGGGCTGATGGGTTGTTTCAGGACTTAAGGGGACTGCCTGGGGTAGTGGTGGAGGTGAGGGGGGAGGTGGGTGGTATCAGGACCTGAGAAGCTGCCTGGGGGTAGTGGCAGAGGTGAGGGGGCTGGTGGGTGGTGTCAGGACCTGAGTGGGGCTGTCTGGCAAAGTGGCAGAGGTGAGGGGTGATGGTGGCTGGTGTCAGGACTTGAGGGACTGCCTGTGGGTTGTGTCAGAGGTGAGGGGGGCTGGTGGGTGGTATCAGGACTTGAGGATGCTGCCTGGGGTAGTGCTGGAGGTGAGGGGGGCTGGTGGGTGGTGTCAGGACTTGAACGGTCTGCCTGGAGTAGTGACAGAGGTGTGGGGGGCTGGTTGGTGGTGTCAGGGCTGCCTGGTGGTAATGTCAGAGGTGAGGGGGCTGGTGGGAGGTGTCAGGACTTGAGGTGCCTGCCTGGGGTAGTGGCAGAGGTGAGGGGGGCTGGTGAGTTTTGTCAGGACCTGAGTGGCTGCCTTGGAGTAGTGCCAGAGGTGAGGGGGGCTGGTGGGTGGTTTCAGGACTTGAGGGGGCTGCCTGGGGTAGTGGTAGAGGTGAGGGGACTGCTGGGTGGTTTCAGGACCTGCCTGGGGATAGTGGAAGAGGTGAGGAGGCTGGTGGGTGGTGTCAGGACTTGAAGAGGCTGCCTTGGGTAGTACTGAAGGTGGGGTTGGGGTGGTGGGTGGTACCAGGACTTGACGGGTCTGCCTGGGGTAGTGGTGGAGGTGAGAGGGGCTGGTGTGTGGAATCAAGACTTGAGGGGGATGCCTGGAGTAGTGGCAGAGTTGTGGGGTGCTGGTTGGTGGTGTCAGGACCTGAGTGGCTGCCTTGGGTAGTGGCAGTGGTGAGGGTGGCTGGTGGTGGTGTCAGGGCTGCCTGGGAGGTAGTGTCAGAGGTGAGGGGGGCTAGTGGGTGGTGCCAGGACTTGAGGGGGCTGCCTGGGGTAGTGGCAGAGGTGAGGGGGCTGGTGGGTGGTTTCAGGACCTGCCTGGGGGTAGTGTCAGAGGTGAGGGGGCTGGTGGGTGTTTGTCAGGCAGGGCTGCCTGGGGTAGTGGCAGGGGTGAGGGGGGGCTGGTGGGTGGTGTTGAGGCTTCGGGGGGCTGCCTGGGGTAGTGACAAAGGTGAGGGGGGCTGGTGGGTGGTGTCAGGACCTGAGGGGCTGCCTGGAGCTAGTGGCAGAGGTGAGAGGCTAGTTGGTGGTGTCAGGGCTGCCTGGGGTAGTGTCACAGGTGGTTGATATTTATAAGTGGTTGGTATTACACCTTGTTTAGTGTTGGCTTGTTGAGCTTCACTTTAATACTATTCATGCAAATAATATGAATGTACTATTTAACAGTTAATTGCACTTGTTTTGAAGTTGTATACGGATTATTTATGACGGAAATCCTGGAGTCTGCCAATAATACTCCTGAGTGTGTACCGAAGAGACAATAATTAGACTGGTGTGCCAACCAAACCCAATACAAACATGAATTTATATTATTTATGTATTGGGAAAAACATTCAGCTTCACAATCCTCCTGCAGGTCTCCTATTTTAATTAATTGTGTAGCCAAATGACACACAGCAGAATCTTTTAATGTGTAGCCAAAACGGATGTCTTCAAGGTTTGGCAACCCCAAATTATCCTACCTGACATGCAACTGCAAAATGTGGATACTATCAAAGTAGTTGGTGGAGTTTAGCAGCAATGTGTGGTTATACACTGAGCCCTTAGTGACTATAGTTTGCAAAGTTGGCAGGCTAGTAGGGGGCACAAACTCAGTTTAACATAGCTGTGGCTCCAAAGCTCAAAAGGTCCCTTGGACTCCCAAGCTCATAGCATAGTGGAGGCAGAACCTCAAGTTCATCAACAATACATTGTTAGTCACAAAATAGAAAAACTCAGCCTGGGCTCCAATATTAGAAGTTCCCTAGACCTTCAAAAGTAGACGAGTTTAGAAACATGTTGGAACAACTTCCTGGCTCTCCTGGGCACAGGATAGTGTGTGATCCCTCTGTCCCTCAAGTTGAATTAAAGTGAACAGTATTAAGGTAATTGGATACATTCAGCAACAATATCTATCCTAAAATGGATAAACACAACAACACTCCATCCGAGTGCAAAAATCAAATTATCCTATAGGCAGAAAAGCTGACATAGTGTGTAGGGCAAGTCGAGTTGTAAGCACAGTTGACCACCTGCATTGTAAGAATGGCAGCATAAATAAATCATAAACAACAGAACGGCCACCTCAGCAGCCCACACCCTCTATGTCTTCTCTTTGGCTGAGAATTGGGTGGGCACAAAAAACAACAGTGGCCAGATTATCTAACATTTGCGCCAGTTCTAAAAAGTGAGCAAACGGTTTGATAATATGAAATGGAGGAAACCGGTTTTGCCACAAACCATATTATCTATAACCCTTTGTAATAGGGCAAAAATAACTCCGAATTTTGTTGTCAGTATGTTTTCTGCATATGATAAAAGTTTAAATACCTTCTCTGGGACTGACTACCCTCTCCCAGAGCATGCAAAGTTAAATTGATTTTACTAGTCTCTTTAAATTTACAGACCAAGCACACACTTTCTTGGTATAAAGTGCTGGAGGGGTTGCCTAGCATCCCCAGAGTCAAAACACTCATGTAACAGTCAAATGTTACCCTTTCCTACTTTAAATGGCTGGTGGCAGTGGTTTAGATGAAACTACCGTGATTTTTCCCAACGGCTAACAACGGTAACTAAAAATCGGGTCAGCCATGTTTTTCAATCTGGCGCCCCAGACGTAGCTGTAAAAGCAGACTCTTGTCATCTTTTTTCGCCATTTCTTTTAGGAAAGGTCCTTCTTGTGTTTGTCTCTGCGCGCCAAACCAGGTTTGGTCCCTTTGTTCATTGGCCTTTTGCGGGCTTCAGTGCTGAAGCCCTCCTCTGGCACCTGAGTGTCTGGGATGGATAGGATGTGAGGGAGGTGCCCGAAACTCACCGTGCTTAGTCTCCTAGGAGACCTGAATGCACTCTGGCGTGATTGGCCAGCTGGCTGTCCGGGAAGGACAGCCACCCTGCTGTGTGAGTGACAGCTAGGCTGGAATGAATAGGGGAAAACTGTTTAAAAGCAGGTCTCTGGGACTTGGAAAGCAGAGTCAACGACTGGAACAAAATAATCGAAGACGAGCTGAAGGAAGAGGACTGCTGCAACTCGTGGACGACCAGTGAAGCCCTGCTGCAGGTCCGAATTGCCTGAAACTCCATCGTCTGAGAAGCCCTTCAAGGTTAACTTCTTCGCTTGAGTGTGGTGATAACAACCAACTTGCAAGCCACCTGGACACCGCCCCCATCCTGGTCAAATTTTCTTCAGAGTGCTGTTGAAAACCAGATAGCCAGGGGGAAGTAAACCAGCTCGTGGACTTTAAGGCACCCACACCTTAAACCGATGTTTTGCTACGCTTGTGGCCTCATCCCTGGGCAGTGCAGGAACCTCCCAACGTTCTCCTTCATGACCCCATGACTGAACCCAGGAACTGCGAGATCTGCTCGAACTGTCAGGAACAACTGCCTCAGCTACAGCTCTTCTTCACTTTAAAGGTACTGTGCAAAAGCAGTCCGGAAATCTTTTCAGCCACAGAGAAAGTTTATGAAACTTTTCCAACTTCGAAGGCTTGTCCTTCCCTACCTTCCCTAAACATTCGTCAAACCTTTCGCCTGGCCAAATTCTTCTAAAATCTGTGGCAAAGACTTAACCGTTTACTACCAGAACTGTGCTATCCTGTGCAAATACTCTGATCCGTTGACTTTGGCCCAGGCCTATGAACTGGATTGCTGGTTGTAGTTTACTGAAAGCCTTTGCCCTGCCTATACTTGGGCTGTCTATTCTTATAACCTTGTCTTTTTATCCCTTTTTAAAGTATCTGAAGTGCCATTTTGCTCTCATTTCAGGGGAGTTGAACTTGTTCAGTAACTTATTGGTTGTGCATTTGTGGTGTATTAGTATATGATATTGAGCTACTCTTGCTAGTGTAATGTTTTCAAACTGACTGTGTAAATAAATGTATATTCTTTTACCAAGAAACCTTGAGTAAAGTGTTTGTTTGAATCACTGTATTTGTTGGCCCTATGTGTAACTTGTCCTACTGCTCACTCAACCCTTGAGATAAGCCTGGCTGCTCAGCCATCGCCACCATTTTACTGTGTAGTACAGGCTTGTAATGACACTTGTAGTCTTAATTGCATGTAGTGTTCCCAAAGGGTACTGCATGTGATTCTGCCTAACAATAATTTACGAATGTTGTCTGTTGAATTCATTTGCAGAAAGACCATTTTCTGATGTATTCTGCTTACTCATAGTGAAGCAGTCCGGTTTCACCCTATTCAGAAGGAATCCAGAACAGACTTTTAAAACATTTTCGTCATGGGAATGTTAGATCATTTCAGTCACTTATTTACTCAGATTATAAGAGATGCAAACCTTTGAAACAACGATTGACCGAACAGGTTCATCTTCAAAGGTTACTTGTACATTCTGAAGATTTGCATTTCTCAATATTCCTATCACAAAGTTCTAACCCAGAGGGATAGCAACCAGATGAAATCTCCTATTAAGACTTACCCAGATGGCTTCTGTAAAGAGTTACTAATGAATTGCACTATCCTGGGTCATGCCGAGAACATGATATGCATCGTGCATGAGCGATTGATCATTTAGGGGCAATATGCGTGTACGGCTCAGGAGAAGGTCATAATGCAGCCGCTGATGAAAATTGAGCCTTCAGGCAAAGGTGTTTATCACTGCCATTTCAGATATGAACGAGTGCATATATATGCTTCACTGTGAAATTATCTCACAGCATGCTCCCTGTTTAAAAAATGGCATGCTCGTGTGAGAAAAAGGTTAGCCACTTTAACACTGTCCCAATTAACCTCAAAATGGTAGATTTTTATAGGCATGTCTTCGTCTCTGCACTCCATTTTCATACCTCATTCATTTTTTAAACCTCTCGAGTCTTTTCCTTCCTTTTCCTTCCTTCCTTCCTTCCTTCCTTCCTTCCTTCCTTCCTTCCTTCCTTCCTTCCTTCCTTCCTTCCTTCCTTCCTTCCTTCCTTCCTTCCTTCCTTCCTTCCTTCCTTCCTTCCTTCCTTCCTTCCTTCCTTCCTTCCTTCCTTCCTTCTTTCCTTCCTTCCTTCCTTCCTTCCTTCCTCCCTCCCTCCCTTCCTCCCTTCCTTCCTATGAATCCAGTACAAAGCATATGGAAGAGAAAGACACACAAGAGTAAGTGAAAAATGTGAAAGGGAAGATGGAACAAAACTCTTAACTACTCACAGTGCAGCAGGCACATTCCACCATGCCCGATCCGATCAGCCTACCAGTATAGACATGACATCACAAAGTGTTCAGGCAGTGAAAGGTAATTTTAACTTTCCGTTAAGGTATTCTCCATTCTTTCCTTCTCCAACAGCAAATATGAGCAACACAGAGAGTGCTGCGAGAGTGCAGTTACAGGCAGTGGTTCGTGACAGACTATTGGTCATCATTCCCTGAGGGGAGTAGTCAGGGTGACAACCTGCAACATTTACAAATAGTCCTCGTCGGTTCGGAGAATGCTGCGAGAGTGCCATTACAGGCAGTGGTTCGTGACAGACTATTGGTAATTATTCCCTGGGGGAAGGTAGTCAGTGTGACACCCTGCAACGTTTACAAAAAGTCCTCATCTGCATGGAGCACTGCATGGAGAGTGCTGCAAGAGTGCAGTTACAGGCAGTTAATGGCAGGTAAGGTAAGACAATACAATTTACCAAGTAATTCGGGGCCCACCTGCCATGCTGAAAATCTATTGAATTTCCCTGGTGATTTTACGGAAGCCCGACCCATGGATATGATAGAACACAGTACTTAGGGGTGAAAAGCCATGCTAGACACTCAAAATAATAAGCACAACACAGAAACGATATTGACAAAAGAAAGAGGGAAAAACCACCCTAAACAAATTTTGGCGGCGATATTGGGGCACATAATTACAGATTTCTTCCCTCCCTCTGGGTCTAGCACAGACATAAGACCAATGCAGGAAATGAGTCCTAAACGTCTCGTATCGAATTGCATAAATGATCTCAGTATACTGGAAATGGATGAAATAGATGCTTCTACTGAACACCAAGCCCTCACATTGGAGGAATTCTGAGCTATTCCTCAATAACAATATTTGCAGAAGGAGATGAAAGCAAGCAGACGAGAGCTCGTCAGCTACCCCCTCATTACTAACAGAGCTGTTATCAGATGAATCTGAAAGTATAGGCTCGTCTGAGTCCAATGTAGATCCCACCCAATGACATCACACATTAAGAGACGCCGATGAAAAGATCAAGCTTGCGGCTCCCACAATATCAGCTCTGAATGTAGTGCTAAATGCGTTTGTCAATCTATATGACAATATTAGAGACGACGTTAGATCACACACTGTGGCTATAAGCAAAATCAAACTTATGGTTGTTAAATGGAATTTACCACCTGCAAAGCGGACCTCTGCTTTAACTGGAATTACTGTGGCAGAAAAAAAACCCAATTAAGACAACAGAGGGCTGATTATTTATGAGGCCTCCACTGATCTGACACAGTAAATGAGATTGGAAATGCTTTGTCAACTGTGCAAAACGAAAAAGATACCACTGATGTGAGTGATTCTGAACTAACTCCTCCAAAGAAAAATACCAAAGGCAGGAAGAAATGAAATAAATTGATGAAACTTACCAGTGGACGCGACCTGCCGCTACAGAAAACTAAGAACCAACAGAGAGGAAAGGAGTTCATATGTAAGAGGAACTGCTAAAAATATTTGCAGACGTTACATTTCACCAAGGAAGCAGCTGGGGTAGTAGTTGAGAAACGGAATGCTACTTGCTTCTTCAACAAAACAGTTAAGCAAACGCAGACTAATTAGTCATCACAGAACTAGGCGGTGGACAAGGATGGAGGAATCACCAAGACGGAGAAACAAAATAGGGGTGGCCTTGCGGCAGAGACAATGTAAAGGTTCTCGGGGCTGATCCTCAAAAGGTTGCTATGCCGGATATATGCAATCAGATTTCTCAAACTATACAAAGTGAAGTACACCAACAGGGAAAGAAAGAAAGGGAGAAAGAAAATAAATGTACAATATACATATAAATTAATATTTCACCAAGGTTTTCTTTCACCTATCCTCCGATTGTACCAAACCAACATACAAAGACAGCTAACGACATCCAAATCTATGAGAGTACACACATAGGTCTAACTACATCACTAAAGGCATAAGCAAAACTGAATATAACTGCTCAGCATTCTTGATTTTGGAACGAATCCCTCGGACTGAGAATCAGATTGTCTTGAGTTGTGCTAACATTTTAGCTTTATTTAGCGAAATACCACCATTTAGATTAATATCGTCTTAGGATGTTGATCTAGTGGACCTCTCTAACAGAGCCGAACAGACAGAGTTGCCATCACAGTACCTTCCAAAGCTGTATATGCAATGTTGATTGAGGATTCAGAAGCATTGAGATCAATGGGGTATGATTTGATACCTTGTAATTTGTCTAGAAAAATGAATGGTTCTCAGATGGGATATAACAAGGAAAGAAATTGGCAATTTAAACCTTGTGCTGGTCTAAAGATGTTGCTGTAATGGTCCTTGACCAAATTACCTGGTTAAATTAATTGAACCAGAATTTCAACAGGACCATGCTCTGGCAGGTGGTTGCCACAAGCTTTATCTAAGGAAAATGAAGTGAAGATTGGCGGAAGGCATTGTCTTTAACATGCAGAATACAATATCATTTATGTCATGGAATGTGAGGGATTAGACTAAACTATTACATATTGGGAAATTGTGTGCTGAGCTTAGTTAGCACACAATGATATTCATTCAAGAGGTCTGCACACTGTCCTCAATAGTGTGGGACGGCCACCAATTAATTCAACAAAAGCCAATAGAAACATGGGTGGCAGGTCATCAGCAGGACTGTTAATAGCCATAAGTCATAGTGGATGGGGCTGTTGAACAAAACCTATTATTGATAAACATATATTGGAACCCTTCACATTCCTTGATTGATATGATACTTCAAGAGCTTACAAGACTCCTTGAAAGACATAAGTGTGAGACACCAGATGGAATTACAATAATAGCTGAGGACCCGAGTTCTTCCTGTCTTATTCTGCCAAAAGAAAAACGCACCTGCCAAATTGGGGGCAGGAGCTATGACAACCAAAAAAACAGCATGGCCAAACATGGAATATTGCCATGAAGGAATGGGGACTCCTTATGTTGAATTGCAACCTTGGGAGGGTGAGGAGCATATCCCAAGTAAGTTTACTTGGCAGAACAGCATCACTCACTCACGTATAGACTATGGGGCTGATTCATGGAATTATTTGCGCCATAAAACGGGGATTTGTGCGCCATTCTGCCTGCACATTCCCATTTGTTAAAGAGGGATTTGCAGGCAGAATGGCGCACAAATCCCCGTTTTTTGGCGCAAATAATTCCATGAATCAGGCCCTGTGTCTTCATGGAGGATTTCAATGTTTCGCATTACTAAAGAGGCCAATCTGAGTGACCATCATTTCCTACTTGCTATTCTCAGATTGAAAAAGGCCTTCATTCAATCTATTGCTTGATGGATTTTTATGTCAATTTAAAAAAAATTATATGGTGATCCTAGTCAATTATCGTCTTTAATAGACCCTGAAAGTTCACATGATAACTAAATCCTGGAAAATATTGCACGGTGCACCAATTTATAAAGAGGGGGTTCAAAACAACCAAGAACATTTCCAGCCAATGACATTACTTGACACAGATAGCAAAATCTTTGCATCCTTAATCCTCAGAGAATTCAAAGAATGGGCTGCCCTGACCGGCAGACTGTCAACATTCCATACAGGATTTAGGAAAGGCATTAACACCTTCCGTAATGGTTTCTTTATCGACATACTATCAGATAAAGCATGTAGTAAAGGCACTGTTCCTCTGTATATTTCCTCCATCGGTCTAATGCAGGCTTTGGATATGGTGAATCATTCAGGAATATGGCTCAAGTCAAAGAACTGGCAGATACCGGATAAATTGCTGAACATATTGGTAAATGTGCACATTGAAACTGATCTCATAGAATGAATCATCAGGGGATATTATATAGGAACATTCCAACCCCTAAGGGGCTGAGACAGGGATGCGTTTTAGCTCCATGTTTATTCAACCTGTATGTTTCAGACATGGGAAAATACCTAAATCAAGCAGCTTTTGTATCTACACAAATAGCTGTCTGTAAAATCTGCTGTCTGGCCTATGCAGGTGATGTGATCCTTATAGATCACACTCAAATAGGTTTGCAATCCGTCATTCATACATTTCAGTCATAAACTGCTTGTAATGTGGCAATAAGCCCCAGGGGCATTCCCACCGGCGGGTTTGGCCCGTCGTCTCGGGGCTTATTGCTAACAGTATTCCAGGGTCTGCAGGCTCAAAAAATAGGTTGCCCAAGTTTGCAGCCCTGGAACACTAATGGCTTACGAAACCTTTTCAAGCAGCATGTCTTTGCCGTTTGAAAAGGTTTCGTTTCAGTACGCGCTGGTTCTAGGAACACTAAACCACACATAGTGCTTCATTAGTATGGACCAACAGGGCACCATTTTGGGTGAAGTTGCTCTGTACTAATGAATGTGACAAACATAAAAATATAAAAGGCCATCTTGGAAAAGGGATAAGGGGATACGTGTGGTTCCTTCTCCCTTTCCAAGGTTGCTTGAAAAAAGAGTGTACCCAGCACATGAACGACATTCGTGCGTCCACAGGATTACACTGTGGTATGGCTAGGAAATGAGCCAATCCATGTTCAGTTTTTCCAGTAGACACGGCATGCCAGGTACTAATGAACTATAAATTAGTTTAACTAAAATGAATGTAACATTCTTCTCCAGATCGAATAAAAGGAAAGGCTTTTGTTGGAAATTGGGAGATTAAAAATTGGTTATCGTAAGAAAAATACAATGTTCAGGCTTTCACTTGACTAACAAAGCACATAAACGTGCTCTGAGCCAAAGATTAAACACAAAAGCAGATCAATTTGGAGCCCAGAGGAAATACATTGTCAGGAAATATGGTAGGTTCTCATTAATACCATTGATTAAATATTATCGTGCTAAAGTTATACCTGCAATTATATATGGACTTGAGATATGCACCTTGTCAGATCATTTTAATTTAGTCTTCTAAGAAGAAGAAATATGGTGTAAAGCGCTTATGTTACCAAATTGTTCACCCATTATAATTCTACAATATGAATTGAGACTCCTCTCCGTGCATGCTCGTTATCTATGGAGGGTTTTACTCTTTTTAGGAACATTATTATATCAATTGAAAATGTGTTTCATTATAACCTGCTGTTGCAGATGAAGATTCCTAAACCAGGAATTTTAGAACCCTCTAAGGATAAATGCTGCAAACTCCTGGATAAGTTGAAAATTACTCAAGAAGACTTGGCTCTAAATCTGCATGCAGTTAAAGGAACATTATATGAGTGGGATTGGTACACTACCTGTGAAACAGGAGACCAATATAAACTCCATTAAATCAGTAATATGGTGTTATCGTCAATTATTTGGAGAAGTTTCCTGATGCATGATATAGGAATATCTTCTTGAGATTTAGACTGTATCTCTTACATATGAGAGCATGCATCAGGAAACCCTCTGATATAGTACAAAATAACTGTACTATTTGTGTTAACACATCAGTAGTAGACCTTGTACCATATACTGATAAAGTGTCCTGTTCTTCAAATTCAGAAACAAGCAATGTTCCTGATATTTGTTAATGTTCAAGGCTCTATGGTGGGGGAAATGCTTCACTAACAACAATAGTAGGGATATGTTTAAGAATATTAAATCTGACTACCCCGTAAGGCGGTGAGAATAGCTATAAGCACGTTTTTAAATTTCTGAAAGTTACATTTTCACAGATGATTACCTAAAGTTTGTGTTTCTCTTAGATTATATAATATACAAGGTTCATTTTTAATGGGAAATTGTTTTAATGGAGTATGTATTGTTTGTATACCAAGGAGATCTTGAATTAGTAATTTTTGTATAAGGTTTGTATAAGTCAATACATAATAACCATTTAAAAAAAAATAACAACACATTCACAATTGATTCATCATTCATGATGCCACAGAGCCTGTCCTTTTGAAGCCTGCCCACGGGTCCTTGCAAGATCTATATTAATGGTCAAGACCTAATTGAACAGTGAAATTATGCCTTTTCATTTGAATCTCCCACAGTGTCATTCTGAATATAATCAACGGCAGTTTATGCCAGCTTTTTAATCCAACAGCTACCAGGTTTCTGCCTCCAGTCCTCATAAATGGTTGAGTATTCACCAAGTTGTTTGTGGGCTATGAAAGATTCATTTTGGATTGTGCATGTTTATTTTCATGTTCAGATAACTAGGCCCTTTTTTCCTTTGATTCCTTTGACGTTTACATGTGATGTAGAGTGTCACATACATGATCCCTTGTGAGATGGAGTGGAGCGGCGGGTCCCTTAACGCTGGAGAGATTACATCCAAAGTTTTCAGGGCAAATGGAATCTTCAACACTATGGGCCTCATTACGAGTCCGGCGGTAACTGCGGCGGTAAAACCGCCTGGTTATCGCCGGACTCGTATTACCATTCCGCCTCCGTGACATCCGGAATTACCAGGGCATTACAGCCCTGGTGTCCCAGGAATTTTGGAGGCGGAATTCGGTAAATCCCCATTCCCATTGAGTCCCACAGGACTCAGTGGGAATGGGGAAGTGGAAACACCGGCACCATCTCGTGATGGTGCTGGTGTTTCCATGTCCGCCTGCAGGCGGGAGGTGTTCAACCCGCCAGGTCAGACCTGGCGGGAAGATCACCTCCCGCCTGCAGGACTCGGGATCGGGCGGTCCGGAATTAACAGTGGCGGCGGGTTTACCGCCACTGTTAATTCCGGACGAATGTCCTGAAAGAGTTAAACATGGTGGACAATGTATTTCTTAAGGCCAATATAGGTCGAGTATAATCTTGCCACATCAGTACCAGTGCTCGGTTAACTGTCTGTGCCATTCTGAGATAGGGGATGATTTTCTTGTACTTGTATATGAGACTTTTGTGATAGACAGTTTATTTGTGGGATGCATGTTCAGTGATTTTCGAACATGAATCCTAGTGGGTAGACCATCTTGGGTCAGGCATTCTTAAAGAAGGGATCTCAGTTTTCTCAGCATGGATTAATATCTGTTGCCTATCGTTGAATACTTTGTAGAAAGGTAGTTATATCATTATTTTGCTAGCCCTTGTATGAGATATGTAAAAATATCTAGAAGTCATGACTTGCATTTGGAAATGTGTCATGAAATACTCAATTAAGTCAACTAATGGTCTCACATAGGTATTAAACAGCTATGAAGGACCCCTGAGGTAGTTAGAAATCCAGTTTAGCAGAATAACCTGTAAAACCACACTGTTGTGTATTCCCTCTATCAGCTGATGATCATTGACATTTTCATACACTGCTGAGATATCTCTGAGAATTAAAACAACTGGCTTTTCGTAACTAAAGTTTCCTGAATTTTCTCTCAAGAAGAGGAGGTGGGTTTCTGTACTACTTTTGATTCAGAATTATGATTGGGTGTCAAAGAGGGGCTTGTTATTCTCACTGTTTCACATGAGTTCGGTAGCACTAACTTTCTTATTTATTTTGCCTAAGGAAGGGGTGATTATATATGGGTACTTGTCTACAATCGGGGGTTGCTATTAGTATTATTTTCAGGATGCTGTAGTCATAACTGTTTTAAGGGGGATGAGCACCTTTTACCTGTCAGAGGATAGTTACAGATATCTGACATGGTTGGAGGCTAAACCAGGAATGACGGTTTTATTATTTTGTGTACATTTGATTTGGTGTAATGCTTTTTTCCACAACTTATCTTGAAACAATGTGGCTAGGTAATTACCAATTCAGTTCACGCAAGTGGTCAGTATTAGTTTGATCTGGGGTGCCTTATTCTGAATGCGTATTGAAGACTTCTGGGGATGAATTGTCAGCTGTAACAATGCAGTTTTGGAAGACAGATGTATTTCCCCCTTCAATTGTGAGGTAGTTGCCTCTATTCATGATGTTAAAGTTCTGTTGGGTTTTGCGTTTTGTGGCATTTTCATTCATGGTTTCTAAATGCTCTTTTCATGTTAACCAGCTCGTGGTCAATCCATGTGTTAGGCTTTTGAATGAGCAGTTGGAGAGTTTTTGAAGTAGAAGCTGCTGTTGCATGAAGTGTTTTCAATAGTTCTTGCTCCAGGTTAAGCAGTTGAAACTCACGACAGTTGGGTCTGTTGGGGCCCGGAAATTATCTTTGAGATTTTGCCATGTTCTGTCTTTCCCAGTTTTTACCTTAACCCTGATTTTATTTCCCATCATATGATTCTCTCTAAAGAGGGCACGCCATCCTGATCAATGGTTATCAGTTAGCATTCTGCCCATAGGTTTAGTGTGTGTTAAGGTTTAATTTTCTGTGTGGTGGTCTTTGTTTAGACAGAGTATTTGTAGAAACCTTAAGGTTGTCATTCCCAAAGTTTGTAGACTTTACTTTTCATAGATACTAACCTTAGCTCCTTGTAATAGTAATTTGTAACCAATAATATCCTTTTTTTAAAGTATGCAACGTCCATGGTTAAGGCTGGTTGTGTTTCCGTTGTTGAGATGGTTTGCCTCTACTGCACATAAGGATTCAGGAGGTGCATTTCAAATGGAGATTCTGAATGTATTTCCAACAGGTAGAAAATCAACAACATTGAAGTCATATGTTAAGAACTGCATTCCATCTCCTGTATTATTCACAGCAGCCTCCAGGTTATGTCCTTATAGTGTGAGTGATATGTAACTTGTTCATGTAACTAAAAGGATGCATGCGTTATCTGAATTTGTAGGCATGTCTATGCTCAAACTATAATTTGGATGGTCGAATTTTAGAATTTAGAACAGTTGAGCCAGGTGCATGGCAAAAAGCTTGAAAGTCAGAGCAGTACATTTTGAGACATTTTTACAGAAATAACCTTTTCTGGCCTTTTTTGAAAAACTACATGCCGAAAATATGTTTAACTTCCTAAACATAAAACGATCATCAAATTTCACTATATTGTGGTGACATAGTCTAGGGCCTCATTACGAGTTGGGCGCAGTGCAGGCTAAATGTTGCAATATTAAAATATACTGCCGCTTTGCTGCACTGCCCAATTATAGTTTTGGCGGAAAATTGGAGGAATTACCTGCCACCATGAGCAGGAGGTAAATCAATCAGCTTTCTGACAAATAATGAGGAATTACCACCATGGTAATTTATGCCGAAAATGCCCCATTGAGTCCTTAGACTAAAAAAAACAGGGATTTACACCATTACTGCCAATTATAATGCACGTCAATACCGCCGGACCAAGTGGTGGTAACTGTAATACCGTTTGGTGGTATCTGGGTGGATTTACCACCCAGAAACCACCAAACTTGGAATGAGGCAACGATATATTTTTCCAAATTTGGTGAAATTCATGGATGAGTCACAAACTTTCGAAGAACATTTTAAATCACAGGCTCCCATGTAAAGGTTCTCCTAACTATTGTGTTGCTACTGAGATACCATAGTATATAAATGTTTTGACCAACAGCAAAGAATTTGCCAATTTTACAACAGACTACACTGACCATGGCAATTCCAGTGGTTATGATTTGTTTCAACCCTTTCATTCCCTGTCAACATCAGACTTGCCCCATCACTTCTGCAGTTCAGGAAGGAGCTCAAGACCTTCCTCTTCAAGGAATGAGTCCTTCCAAACACCTAGGTCCACACACACTGCACTCCCCCACACTACCTGAGACTCAGTGAGTGATTTGCTCCCCAATGTCTCCTCCCCTAGTTGCTTGAAAATTCTTTGAGGCCAATTGCCCACCCTCACCCTCCCTCCCCTTCCCCTGTTTAATCACTGCTCCTTTTTCTCTTCTTACCTCACTGTGTTCTTCCCCCAATGATTATAAAGCACTCTGTTACTTCACAAAGCTTGGTCCATACTCAATAAATACCCTAATAATACCCTAATACTAATAATCCATTTATTTGTCTTCAGTTTTTCATACGTCACAATCTTTCTGTACTAGGGACTCGAGCTACAACTCACTGATGGTATTCTAAGTGGTTGTAACCATTCTGGGGTTGGATTTAGTTTGGTACAGAAGTACCAAGGAGTTCAGGCTGGACTGGCACTTTTGAGGGTGAATCTACCTGCTTTGCATATTCTTGAACTTTTGTTTTTTAAGTGCTCTTTTCATGTTAATCAGCTCCTGGTCAAGCCATCTGTTAATGTTTTTAAGGATCAGTTAGAGAGTGTTGGGAGTAGCGGCTACTATTACATCAAGAATTCTGAAATGCATAGAAGGCTGAAACCCACTTGTTTGGAGGGTTTACTAGTGCAATGCTGCTGGTTATCTTGTATTATTCCATCTATCACTGTTCAGGTTTGTCTAAAGATATATTTGTGCAAAATTGCCATTGCAATTCTAGATTTCAATGTGCACTATTGAAATAGTAGCAGATTTATCATAACGGTTTACAGTATATACATTCATGGTTATTTGTTTCCTTTTTTAAATCGTTTTTGATTTATTTGAAATTAAATGGTTACATTTCAAACTTTCTAAATTGTCACAGATATGTTGTGTAATAGACATTGTGAAGCATTTTTCCTAAAATGTGAGTGAATTATGGGGAGAGGGCCAACCTGACATGTTTTAATGGGTAGGAAAATTGGGCCTTGTCGCTCCCACCCTTTGGAAGGGGACCCACTTGCTGCCCAATTTAGCAGGGGTTGGGGGTTGTACTGTTTGGGGAGGTGGTACAGAAAATATTTTAATTCTTTCTTTCTTCCCTCCCCTGTATATCTACTATGAGCCACCCTAAAAGCCTATGCTAGCGGGATAATGATGCAAACCTCCTCAGCACAGAAAGAGCAAGTACTCTAGAGACCTGAAGATAACATATATACTAATTATGTGGCATCTCCAAATCCCTTGTTGCTCACGGATTTAACTAATGCCAAATATGAGCTATGCTCATACTTCACCAGACAGGATGAGTGTGCTCTCTTCCATCTGGGACAAAGGTACTACGAGCAAGGGGGAAAAGCGGGGAGGCTTTTTGCAGCCCAACTCAGCAAACAACAAGCTGATATAGGTATCCGCTATTGAACGGTGATGACAATACAACAATTACAAAACCAGTCAAAACCACCAATCAAGTGGTCTATTACCATAACAAACTTTACTCTGTGGAAGCACCTTCCCAGAATATAGAGGAAGATGTATAGATATGGAAATCGCTTCCAACCTTCCTTAGAGAAAGCATGAGCTTCAAGCTGGGGGCTCACTTTATAGAACAAGCGTTAATTAAGGCATTAAGAGAAATGGTCACAGAGAAATCCCTTGCAGAAGAAAGTCTGCCAATTGAATACTACAAATACTGTGAACCCCTGATCATACAGCTACTAACCACATTTTATAATGAGGCAGACAAAAAGGAGGACTTATTCCATGAATTCAAAGGTGCTTTAATATCAGTTTCCTGTAAGACATGAATAGATCAAATGAGGTGCTGCCCTTATGGATCTCATTATTGTTAAGGAGGCCCTTCATGTGCTCTGGGACATCAAAAATGCAGAATTCCCTACGCTGGCCTTGTCTTTTGATGCAGAAAAGGCCTCTGACACGGTACAGTTGGCTTACATGTTCAGAACCTTGCTCAGATTGAATAAGTTGTTAATTTACCCATAATCACCAGTTCCAATGCTGGAACGTGTGGTAACGACCTGGGGCCCGAGTTAACAGGTCCCAGCATAGAGAGGGCCATTAACGAGTGTCCTGGTGCCATTACCACCTGTTCCAGTCCGTGGAACAGGTGATTATGGCTATTAACACCGCAGGTTTCTAAGAGTGTCCTGTTCATTTAAAGAAAATGCTCACTAAAGATGGTCGCCATGGATCAGGAAGGCAGAGCTCCATACGGAGATGATGTGTTGCAATTACTGATCTCATCTTTATGTGCTCTGGAACATCAAAAATGCAGAGTTCCCCACTCTGGTCTTCTCTTTTTATGCAGAAAAGTCCTTTGACAGGGTACAGTTGGGTTACATGTTCAGAACCCTGCCCAAAATGGTCTAGGAGAGTAATTCATAAGGAAAGTTAAGTTGTTAATTTAGCCATAACCACCTGTTGCATGGCTGGAACAGGTTGTAATGGCCCGGGCCCGAGTTAATAGGTCCCATCATAGAGATAGCCTTTAACGAATGTGCTGGTGCCATTACTACCCGTTCCAGCCCGTGGAACAGGGGTTTATAGCTATTAGCACCCCAGGTTTCTAAGAGCATCCCATTCATTTAAACAACATACTCACTGAAGATGGTCGCAGTGGATTAGAAAGGTGGAGCCCCTCGTCCATTTTATGGCAGCCAGGAGGGAGAAGGAGTGGCTGCAAATTTCTAACCATAAAATACCTATAGAAAACACGGTAAAGCTCATATGAGATCAACCCCTCCCGTCCTGCTCCCTATATATGATAAATGACAATCCTCTGCCCAAACTGTAGGCTTGAGATTCTATAGAAAACACTGTCACAAGAAGTCATAAAACTGACTATGAGACTGGATCCAGCATACTTCTTTCCTATATAGGTAATGGTTTATGTTTTAGATTTCACACCACACAGTTGTAAGAAATGAGACGTATCTCTGAGCTAAGTAGATGTTTGTGGTAAAACCAGGCGTCCTTACCGGGTCCCGCGAGGGGAAGAGGGAGCTGACAACGGGCCCGTCGTAATCGGCCCGTTGTTAGCGCCCTCTCCCATTCCCATTGAGCCCTATGGGAGCTAGTATGGGAATGGGGAAGGTCCGGGCCCGGGTTCCCAGAGGGAGAAATTACCGGGCCCTCCGAACTCGGAATGGCCCGGTAATTCCCCATTCTGGGAACCCGGTATAGGAGCCCGGTTTGGCGGCAGCCATGGAGCTAATAGCTCCATGGCTACTGCCAAACTCGTAATGAGGCCCTATGACTCAAGTGGTTCATATGTTTACCTGACAGGACATTTGATTTATAACCATATTAGCAAAATGCTTGATTGCACTATAATATGCTTTTACTTTATCGTGATACCATGTGGAGATGATACATTTATGGCAATTGTTGTGGTCAATGTGCACCAGTGCCCATCATTGGGCCTCATTACGACCCAGGCGGTAAGGGGTTTACGGCAGCGTAAACAGCGCCGACCCTTACCGCCTGATTCCGAGGTCCCTTAGCGCCATGGAGGATTTAACACCTGCCTTTAGCAGGTGTTAAAATCCATGGCGCTAAGGGACCTTGTTGTTAATTACGCCACCGTAATTTACGTTGGCGTAATTAACGCCTTCCCCACTCCCATTATGCCCTATGGGGCAAAAATGGGAATGGGGAAGGGTAAATGGGGATTGGGGACTTACCGCCCCGCCAACCTCGGAATGGGGCGGTAAGTCCGCCAACCACCATGGCATAAATGTAGTTTACGCCATGGTGGTAAAGGTACGACCCAGGCGGTAACTTACCGCCTGGGTCGTAATGAGGCCCATTGTATTTAATACCTGTATCTCTAAGGTCATCTGTTATGCTTTGCTTGTATTATTTACCATTGTGTACCCCAACCACTGCGGTACATTACTTGTGATAAGCTGATAGAGATTATTGTGTACATCAATTATAACAGACAAATGTGTTTGCTTTACAATCTAATTACCTGGATGGTCGAACTAATAGTGTGATGCATTGACCTAATTGCAAAAGAAAGCGGAGATGATAGGATGATGTACATTGTAATAGCCATTATATATCAGTGGCCTTTTTTGATCTAATACGCAAATTTGACAGACTGAAAGTCTATATTATTTAGGACGTTGATTTCATCACCTAGGTTGGTGATGGGCTGTATCATTGCAGACTTGGTCATTCACCTAATACACCAAATTATTTCCAAACCATTGGTTCTTCCCAATAAGTAAACACACATTATATGTGATCCACAGACCACTGGACGATTCTAGTAATTCCATCATGTACATATAGCTTTGACATATAAATATACCAAGTACATGTGTCATACTGCATCACTTCTGAATCCAGTGGGATACTTGTAAGCTGGATAACATTAACTCTTGAGATACTGTGAGTTAAAAGGAACCATTCAATAGGTTTGATTTAACCAAGGGAGTGTACCTAGACTTAACACAAAACCAACACCATGGCCTGCTTTATGCCAGAGGACTACTTGCATGTATCTTTGAATAAATGAGTGTATTATGTTGGATATGTGGCCTCAATGAAAGGGAGTAAGCTAGATTTACTACAAAGGTTGTGGGAAAATAAGATGTTATGCCCCTCACCTAAGTCCACTCCTGACAATACTGATGAAAGGGAGGATGATAAGGGTTAAGATTGCTATCCAAACTCCTCTGGAGATGAGTATGAAGGATCTGATGAGGAGGGTGTTAGCACCCCTTCTCCTTCTCCTGTCTCTACCACCCCTTCTCCTTGTCCTGCCTCTACCCTACCTCCTACCATTACTGGTGATGTCTTTTTGGAGCTTAACTGACGTTCTGATGGACTATCACTTGAAGATCAGAAAAATAGAAAAAGAATATCATACCACCTTAGAAAAGGATTGTGTGGACTGTTCATATTTTTTAGGGTCTGATGAGTCTGAAGCCACCAGTATCCAAGAGCTAGTGAGTCAGTATGACTTGGAATGTGACATTGTTGCATGGCTGAAAACCTTTGACCTCATTTGTACAATGTGTGAGTGAAAGAGTACCCTGGGTTCTCTTTAGGCTTCCCAAGAGTGACTACCAAGTGATTTCGATTTTGAATGAAGCTGAACGAAGTGACTGGGATAGGGTAAAAGAAAATCATAACTAGATTTGGGAAGAAACTTTTTCAATGTCTAAACTCCTTAAGGGAACATGAGCATAAAGATTAGTCTAAAAGTGCCATCTCATTCTCTCTTAAAGAATCTGTTAACCCTGAGTGTAGCAGAGGAGCTGTTGTCTTAGACTCGGCTGAGCCCCCTTGTCCCAAGGGTGAGGCTCATGAACTTGAAGCCACAAAGGCCACCTTAGGGGACCTCTCCTCAGAGAAAAAAGACATAAACTGCCACTCTGAAGGTCACTTGGGTGAAAACCCCCAAGCTTCAAATGGGGATCAAGCCCCTAAGCCCATAAAGCTAGAGTTTACTCATGTGATCCCACGTTTAGCTGCTGCTAAGGTGACTGAGCCTCTTGAAAAACCACATATAGTGGAAGTGGTTCAACTAGCAGTCAGAAGCCTGAGTGTTTCTGTACTACTATTAACATGGGGTAATACCCTTGTTCCAATCACTGATTCCTAGTGCTGTCAAAAACCTTAGTGCTCTTGGCACCCACCCCATATGGTGTAGGTCCATAAGGGTTATCAGCCCTTCAGTTATATCTGAAGTGGCTGAACCTCCTGAAACCCCACCTATGGTGGAGAAGGTTAATACAATCCAACATCTGGGTTCCCCTGAAAACCCACCTACAGTGGAGGTGATACAGATGGATGAAAACAACTTAGGTATTTTTAAAAAACCTAAGCGGGCTGGGAGTTTCCTTAAACCTAAGGTAGGAATCAAGTTTTCTCCTTTAGTTCAGAATGCCCAGAAGGAAACTTCCAGGCCTAAAAAACTGAAATACAACAAGAGTAATAGGATGTCTAACCATAGCCTTCAAACTAGGCCTTCTAATAAAAAGCCTGTGACTCCAACTACTCCTACAGTAGGGATGGATAGGGGTCCTGACAAGTCTAGGGTGCCTGATTCAAGAGGCAACTCTTATTCTGTAGTAACCTCTACAGTGGACACTACTGAAAGTCCTTATGTTAGTAGGGCAACCTCTAACCAAGGTAGAATTAAAACTAGAATATTTTCAATTCCAATTATAAAGTCTTTGACCCACACTGCTTCCAAGGAAGAGGTGGATAGGGACATTGGAAACCTGTCTAGGCCTTTGAGGACTGGTAATTCTCAATGCTGGTGGAAATCCAGAAAACCTAAGTCTAAGGCTAAACACTTTGAGACTGTGGCATCTTCTGCTGAAGAACCAATTGTAAATCCGAGTGTTAAGAGGGAGACCTCCAATCAAGGAAAAACAAGATCTAAGAGGAAGTGCAGGCATGTACAATGCTTTGCCACAACCACTACAACTAGGATACCTGAGACGCAACCTGCTCCAGAGGGAGAGGTGGTGAGGAATCATTGAGAACCCTCTATGTCTAGGGGATTTCTTAATATAAAAAAAAACTTTAAACAGCCTAGTGTAGGTTCAGAAGTTGTGCCAACTTCTGAGGGACTGTCAGATCAGATCCCCTATACTTTAAAAAAGAGAAAAGCGCCAAACAATAATTGTAGGTCATATCGTTTGCAAAGAATGACCAATGTTAAAAAGTATCACAGCAAGGGTTACAAAGAAATTGCTGGTGGACTGAGCAAGCAGTTTAACCAACTCAAACATGAGATCCAACAAGGTGAGGATTTGATTCTCCTATTCCTTAGTCTGGGAAGGACCAGTTTTGTACCATTAGTGCTAAATCTCCCTCAATTGTGAGAACCCCAGAACATTTTGCTGGACTGCTAAATAATGTTTCCCTATACCTCAGTGAGTGGGAACCTATTTCCACACTCACAAATCCTTTTACTCTTTTTATGGCTGTCCTTTTTAAGACTCTGCATAGTGTGCTTTTAATTGTATCCTCTTTGACAACTTTTGGTATTTACCTTTTTATTTTTAGACAGTTGCCCCTTTTTCTTTCTCTGGCTAACCCTGTGAGAACTACAGTTCCCAAGGGTAGAAAGGATATCTTTATCCTTTCTACATTTTGTTAGGTGAAACTAGCACCCCCCCCACACCTTATGTGGAGTGCTGGGGAGATACAATGTATCCCCTTTCTCACCAGCACTGTAACAATTTTGTTACAGGGACAAGCTTACCTTTAATGGTTGGTGGCAGTGAACCTTTTTACTAATTTGGTGGACCTTTACTGAGGGCTATTTCCACAGCTCTGGTAAAGGCACCCAGTCTGCCCATTTGACCAGAAATGGCCCCTGTCCTCTTTTTTTACCATTTTAGTGCTTCTTGTGCCTTCTTGGTCCTTCCACTGCAATCCAGGGTGGGAAAGTCCTTTGTGTTCATTTTATTTTCTACAGGAGACCTCGGTCAAGCCTCTAAGGCTCCAGAGTATCTGTGAAGGCAGGAAGCAAGGTAAGAGTCCAAAAGTCCACACCCCTTAGTCTCCCAGCCTGGCTGTGAGAATCTGGTTCCAATTGTGAGGCTGGCTGTCCTGAAAGGACTGCCAAACCCCCCAGGTTTGAATGTTGCACGCCTGTTTGATTGGCTGGGTTCCTGCATAAAGGTTTGATCCTGGAAGCTGAAGAAGTAGTCAACCACTGGATCTGAAACCAAAGAAGTAGATGAAGACACTACAGCTGAGATGAATTCCAGCGACCAGAGAGCTATTTGTGTAACCAGAGTCTGCTGTTACCCTTCTTTCCAAGCAGCCTGGGGCCACCTTAAATGACAACCCCGACCCAGAGCCTGGTAAAATCTACTAGACTCCAGAAGGCCTGCATTTTAAGACATCCCACAACATGCTGTGACCTTGCTGACATGCAATACACCAATACCATGGGACTTCAAGCCATTGGCCCTCATTACGACACTGGCGCTAAACCATGGCGCTATTAGCACCATGGTTGGTGCCGGTATCGTAACGAGTCCACCTATGTTCAATGGGGAATTACCACCCCATTCCAAGGTTGGCGGGGCGGTAATTCCCCATTGAACATTGGCCCTTCCCATTCCCATTTTTGCCCCATAGGGCTCAATGGGACTTGGGAAGGTGCTAAGTACGGTACCGCAAATTGCGGTACCGTACTTAGCACCAAGGTCCCTTTGCGGGTCCAGCCGTTCAGGTCGGGTCCCGCAAAGGGACCTCGTAGTAAGGCGCTAATGGGTTAGCGGCGCCGCAGCCTTTTACGGCACCGTTAACCCATTAGCGCCAGGGTCGTAATGAGGCCCATTGTGTGGTGCACGGTCTTCCCAATTCCGAAGCGAGCTAAAACTTTGGTGGCATCTTGCCGAACATACAGAGTCCAAAAATTCCCCTACCAGAGTGCTGAATTTTGCAAGTGATAAGAATCCAACCAGCGATATTCAGTCTTCTTCCGGCTCCTGATAAGGGTGCCAAAACCACAGAGCCGCATCCAGCAGCTAAGAAACCCTTACATGGAGCCTTCCTCATGGACCCCTGCTGCAAAATCCCTTCCAATGTCCTGTCTTCAGTCTTCATGACACAGAATTAATCGACCAGGTTTTTGGCTGACTGAGGTACTGTGTTGACTGGGGTATTTACTTACGTTAAGACTGTGTGATTTCTGTAAAGCTTTTTTGGTGTGTTCTATGATTGGGAGTCCTCTCATACAGTTCACCCAGGCCCACTACCAGAATCCTCCTGGGGTGTTTTCTCAGAATTTTTTGGAGCCTTTCAACTACTATAAAGTGAAATACCTTGTTTGAACATTCTTTCTCAGGAACTCTGACTTTTGCTACTTATTTGCCTATCCTGAACTGCTTGTTGAACACTAGAGACCTAGTCACCCACCTTCTGCCACTGAGAACACTCATGCTCCATGCCTGTAACTAAGCTCATGCAAGTAACAGCGCCTCAATGCCCCTGGGCTGCTTGCTCGCTATACAAATTTAAATAAATAAAAAATAAAAAAAAATATGGAAAGACTTCCAAGGTTTGGCATGTTGCCTAGAAAAGAGAGCAAGTGTTCCAAAGTGTACTTACTCGTAAAAGAGTGGTTGGTAACTGTCACTCTAAGAGTGATCAGTTAACACGTTCTTACTTACCTTGAATGTCTTCTGCCATTCTGAAAAGTAATTTTACTCACCTGAATTGGTTTTACCTCTTCTCCAAAAGTAATGCTGTTGGCTTAACTTTACTATTTCCTTTAGGATAAATATAAAATTGGGTCTTGAGTCCCCTGGAATAAGTCAGCCTTAGGCATTAATTCATAATAAGTGTATTATGGGTTTCACTAACTTTAGTCTGCCTTGTGCCATCCTAAAATAAGTTAGAGAGTTATTGCTTACCTTAGTCTGTGTTCCACTGAACTGAAAAGCAACTGTAATATTATATTACATCCTTGGGTTTTACCTGCCTAGAATAGCAGTGTGCCATTCTCAAAACGTGTTCTGTGGGTTTAGTTGACCCTGGTCTACCTGGTGCAATCCTACATTAGTGTAGAAAGTTATTGCTTGCCTTATTTTGTGTTCCACTGATCTGAAAATCAACGGTAATTATATATTACACCCAAAGATCTTACTCACATAGTATAACTGTGTGTTATCCTGAATGTAATTATAGGTTTATACTGTTCCTTGAATTTGTGTTCCACTATTCCGAATAGTATCCTGGTAACAGGGTTGGTTTAATAAGTGATTCCTTCACTGAATGTCACTGCATGACTGACAGGCTCTACTACCCTTGATTTACTGTAAAGTAATCCAAAAGTAACTGATGGTTTTACTCCCCATGAATAGGTGTGTCCTATTCTAAATGTGTTTGATAAGGTCTGACTTCCCTATAAATACTGTTAGTTTTGTGAATAAGGTCTATGCTTTGGTCTGTGTACTTTACAGCATTGTGTTGTGTTTATTAACATGTTTATGACTCTATGACAAAGAACTTACACCAAGACTTAACTTGACCTAACTTTATTTATAATAAAACCTTATTTTTTATAATACTTCTGGTTGTAAGTGTTTCTGTTGAACCCTTTGTATGATACAAGTTCTTTGTACTTTCCCACAGCCCTCTCTCCATCCCAAAATAAGCTTGGCTGCTCTACACTACTAAATACTCAAGTGGCACAGACTTATACTAAGAGTGGAGTTTTGTGCTGTCTCAGTTGTATGGTTTTACTAATCCCTTAGTTGGACTTCAGAAAAACTGTCCTAACAATTTTTGACCATTCATTATTGATATTGCAATTTTTCCTTGCTCTTTGTATGAAGGGGCATTGTCCCTGATTACAGTTGATTTGGACTTTTTCATGATACTGCATGAAGTGCTTTGTAGAACATTATCCCTGTTTTCATTACCTTTCATTTCGCTGCCTGAGGTGTTCCAGTTTACATATGACCAGTCTGTTATTTGCGTTTAAATTGAATACAACAATGCAATGGCAGACGCATTGGGTGACCTAATGAAGGCCACCCATTGTGGTGTACGCTATATTAAAACAGCGTCAATTATTTGGTGGGCGTTAACCTTGTAGGATTTCTGAAACCCATTTCTGGTGAGTTCTTATGACCATTCTGATGGTACACCATTGTGTAATACATAGTATAGGCTATACTAATTTCTTGATGCAGAGCATGTGCAAGCATCTATACCCTTATTTTTCTACCATGCAAGGCACTGGTATTACATGTTAATCCAGGACTGGATTAAATGTGGACATTTTTCTTCACGGCTCTCCCCACACCGGACAAGACCTTAGGTGAGGACTTGTTTCTATACTTAAGTCAGTCCTCTTGGCCACCATTGGCCCACCACTTAGGATATGACTTTTGTCTTACTGAACAGTTTGTGGGGTCTCTTTATTTACGCCCACAGGAGTAGTGTTGATTGAACTGTGGAAGAATGTGGATTGAATATTTATACATCTGCAGACTACATAGTGGTTGAGCCCCATCCTTACATGCACCAGTAAGGAGGGCATTGTTTTCTTTCCAGGACTTTACCCTTGACCAGTAGGACTCATCTATTGTAATACCGTTCATTTAATTTATTTTAATGTGTAGATCCTGCATTAGGATAACACAAAATTGAATACATCCACAATGTGGATTAAATATGAATGTACCAGCATTGTGAAGATACACGCATAGGTAAGGAGGTGTTTTATTTTTGCATAGGACTGTTCCCTTGACCATTGGGACACACTATATCAATCATTGGTTGTACTTTATCTATAGTTCCTTCACTAGGAATACACAAAATTAGACCTATGGTAACAAATGCCATGCCAAGCACCAATTGGACAACTGATATATGAAGTGATTTATCAAGCCTACGATGCATCAACGTTGATGACATTGTTAACATTATATAAAGATATTTGTAATATTGGAATGAACAGTCACATTAGTTTCACATATTAGTCTTTTTCTTATTACTTTCAGCTCTTTCTAAGAAATATACCCCTGATGAAGAGAATTCTGTCATGAAACGCGTTGGGTTTTGTTTTGTTTTGTATATATATTAAAGTTTGTAGGTTTATGACAAGGGCCCTCATTAGGACCCTGGCGCTAAGTGTTTAAGGGCGCCGTAAAAGGATGCAGCGCCGTTAAACACTTAGCGCCTAATTACGAGGTCCCTTTGCGTGACCCGACCTTAACGGCTGGTCTACACCAGCCGTTAAAGTAGGGACATGCAAAGGGACCTTGATGGCAATTACGGTACCGCAATTTGCGGTACCGTAATTGCCGCCTTTCCCATTCCCATTGAGCCCTATGGGGCAAAAATGGGAATGGGGAAGGGCCATGGCGACATGGAGAATTACCGCTCCGCCAACCTCGGAAAACGGGGATTTGTGCGCCATTCTGCCCGCAAATTCCGATTTGTTAAACAGGGATTTGCAGGCAGAATGGCGCACAAATCCCCGTTTTTTGGCGCAAATAATTCCATGAATCAGCCCCTGTGTCTTCATGGAGGATTTCAATGTTTCGCATTACTAAAGAGGCCAATCTGAGTGACCATCATTTCCTACTTGCTATTCTCAGATTGAAAAAGGCCTTCATTCAATCTATCGCTTTGATGGATTTTTATGTCAATTTAAAAAAAATGAATTATATGGTGATCCAAGTCAATTATCGTCTTTAATAGACCCTGAAAGTTCACATGATAACTAAATCCTGGAAAATATTGCACGGTGCACCAATTTATAAAGAGGGGGGTCAAAACAACCAAGAACATTTCCAGCCACTGACATTACTTGACACAGATAGCAAGATCTTTGCATCCTTAATCCTCAGAGAATTCAAAGAATGGGCTGCCCTGACCGGCAGACTGTCAACATTCCATACAGGATTTAGGAAAGGCATTAACACCTTCCGTAATGGTTTCTTTATCGACATGCTATCAGATAAAGCATGTGGTAAAGGCACTGTTCCTCTGTATATATCCTGCATCGGTCTAATGCAGGCTTTGGATATGGTGAATCATTCAGGAATATGGCTCAAGTCAAAGAACTGGCAGATACCGAATAAATTGCTGAACATATTGGTAAATGTGCACATTGAAACTGATCTCATAGAATGAACCATCAGGGGATATTATATAGGAACATTCCAACCCCTAAGGGGCTGAGACAGGGATGCGTTTTAGCTCCATGTTTATTCAACCTGTATGTTTCAGACATGGGAAAATACCTAAATCAAGCAGCTTTTGTATCTACACAAATAGCTGTCTGTAAAATCTGCTGTCTGGACTATGCAGGTGATGTGATCCTTATAGATCACACTCAAATAGGTTTGCAATCCGTCATTCATACATTTCAGTCATGAACTGCTTATAATGTGGCAATAAGCCCCAGGGGCATTCCCACCGGCGGGTTTGGCCCGTCGTCTCGGGGCTTATTGCTAACAGTATTCCAGTGTCTGCAGGCTCAGAAAATAGGTTGCCCAAGTTTGCAGCCCTGGAACACTAATGGCTTACGAAACCTTTTCAAGCAGCATGTCTTTGCCGTTTGAAAAGGTTTCGTTTCAGTACGCGCTGGTTCTAGGAACACTAAACCACACATAGTGCTTCATTAGTATGGAGCAACAGGGCACCATTTTGGGTGAAGTTGCTCTGTACTAATGAATGTGACAAACATAAAAATATAAAAGGCCATCTTGGAAAAGGGATAAGGGGATACGTGTGGTTCCTTCTCCCTTTCCAAAGTTGCTTGAAAAAAGAGTGTACCCAGCACATGAACGACATTCGTGCGTCCACAGGATTACACTGTTTTATGGCTAGGAAATGAGCCAATCCACGATCAGTTTTTCCAGTAGACGCGGCATGCCAGGTACTAATGAACTATAAATTAGTTCAACTAAAATGAATGTAACATTCTTCTCCAGGTCGAATAAAAGGAAAGGCTTTTGTTGGAAATTGGGAGATCAGAAATTGGTTATCGTAAGAAAAATACAATGTTCAGGCTTTCACTTGACTAACAAAGCACATAAACGTGCTCTGAGCCAAAGATTAAACACAAAAGCAGATCAATTTGGAGCCCAGAGGAAATACATTGTCAGGAAATATGGTAGGTTCTCATTAATACCATTGATTAAATATTATCGTGCTAAAGTTATACCTGCAATTATATATGGACTTGAGATATGCACCTTGTCAGATCATTTTAATTTAGTCTTCTAAGAAGAAGAAATATGGTGTAAAGCGCTTATGTTACCAAATTGTTCACCCATTATAATTCTACAATATGAATTGAGACTCCTCTCCGTGCATGCTCGTTATCTATGGAGGGTTTTACTCTTTTTAGGAACATTATTATATCAATTGAAAATGTGTTTCATTATAACCTGCTGTTGCAGATGAAGATCCCTAATTTAGAACCTTCTAAGGATAAATGCTGCAAACTCCTGGATAAGTTCAAAATTACCCAAGAAGACTTGGCTCTAAATCTGCATGCAGTTAAAGGAACATTATATGAGTGGGATTGGTACACTACCTGTGAAACAGGAGACCAATATAAACTCCATTAAATAAGTAATATGGTGTTATCGTCAATTATTTGGAGAAGTTTCCTGATGCATGATATAGGAATATCTTCTTGAGATTTAGACTGTATCTCTTACATATGAGAGCATGCATCAGGAAACCCTCTGATATAGTACAAAATAACTGTACTATTTGTGTTAACACATCAGTAGTAGACCTTGTACCATATACTGATGAAGTGTCCTGTTCTTCAAATTCAGAAACAAGCAATGTTCCTGATATTTGTTAATGTTCAAGGCTCTATGGTGGGGGAAATGCATCACTAACAACAATAGTAGGGACATGTTTAAGAATATTAAATCTGACTACCCCGTAAGGCGGTGAGAATAGCTATAAGCACGTTTTTAAATTTCTGAAAGTTACATTTTTACAGATGATTACCTAAAGTTTGTGTTTCTCTTAGATTATATAATATACAAGGTTGATTTTTAATGGGCAATTATTTTAATGGAGTATATATTGTTTGTATACCAAGGAGATCTTGAATTAGCCATTTTTGTATAAGGTTTGTATAAGTCAATACATAATAACCATTTAAAAAAAAATAACAACACATTCACAATCGATTCATCATTCATGATGTCACAGAGCCTGTCCTTTTGAAGCCTGCCCACGGGTCCTTGCAAGATCTATATTAATGGTCAAGACCTAATTGAACAGTGAAATTATGCCTTTTCATTTGAATCTCCCACAGTGTCATTCTGAATATGATCAACGGCAGTTTACGCCAGCTTTTTAATCCAACAGCTACCAGGTTTCTGCCTCCAGTCCTCATAAATGGTTGAGTATTCACCAAGTTGTTTGTGGGCTATGAAAGATTCATTTTGGATTGTGCATGTTTATTTTCATGTTCAGATAACTAGGCCCTGTTTTCCTTTGATTCCTTTGACGTTTACATGTGATGTAGAGTGTCACATACATGATCCCTTGTGAGATGGAGTGGAGCGGCGGGTCCCTTAACGCTGGAGAGATTACATCCAAAGTTTTCAGGGCAAATGTAATCTTCAACACTATGGGCCTCATTACGAGTCCGGCGGTAACCGCGGCGGTAAAACCGCCTGGTTACCGCCGGAACCGTATTACCATTCCGCCTCTGTGACATCCGGAATTACCAGGGCATTACAGCCCTGGTGTCCCAGGAATTTTGGAGGCGGAATTCGGTAAATCCCATTCCCATTGAGTCCCACAGGACTCAATGGGAATGGGGAAGTGGAAACACCGGCACCATCTCGTGATGGTGCTGGTGTTTCCATGTCCGCCTGCAGGCGGGAGGTGTTCAACCCGCCAGGTCAGACCTGGCAGGAAGATCACCTCCCGCCTGCAGGACTCGGGATCGGGCGGTCCGGAATTAACAGTGGCGGCGGGTTTACCGCCACTGTTAATTCCGGACGAATGTCCTTGAAGAGTTAAACATGGTGGACAATGTATTTCTTAAGGCCAATATAGGTCGAGTATAATCTTGCCACAACAGTACCAGTGCTCGGTTAACTGTCTGTGGCATTCTGAGATAGGGGATGATTTTCTTGTACTTGTATATGAGACTTTTGTGATAGACAGTTTATTTGTGGGATGCATGTTCAGTGATTTTCGAACATGTATCCTAGTGGGTAGACCATCTTGGGTCAGGCATTATTAAAGAAGGGATCTCAGTTTTCTCAGCATGGATTAATATCTATTGCCTATCGTTGAATACTTTGTAGAAAGGTAGTTACATAATTATTTTCCTAGCCCTTGTATGAGATATGTAAAAATATCTAGAAGTCATGACTTGCATTTGGAAATGTGTCATGAAATACTCAATTAAGTCAACTAATGGTCTCACATAGGTATTAAACAGCTATGAAGGACCCCTGAGGTAGTTAGAAATCCAGTTTAGCAGATTAACCTGTAAAACCACACTGTTGTGTATTCTCTCTATCAGCTGATGATCATTGACATTTTCATACACTGCTGAGATATCTCTGAGAATTAAAACAACTGGCTTTTCGTAACTAAAGTTTCCTGAATTTCCTCTCAAGAAGAGGAGGTGGGTTTCTGTACTACTTTTGATTCAGAATTATGATTGGGTGTCAAAGAGGGGCTTGTTATTCTCACTGTTTCACATGAGTTCGGTAGCACTAACTTTCTTATTTATTTTGCCTAAGAAAAGGGTGATTATATATGGGTACTTGTCTACAATCGGGGGTTGCTATTAGTATTATTTTCAGGATGCTGTAGTCATAAATGTTTTAAGGGGGATGAGCACCTTTTACCTGTCAGAGGATAGTTACAGATATCTGACATGGTTGGAGGCTAAACCAGGAATGACTGTTTTATTATTTTGTGTACATTTGATTTGGTGTAATGCTTTTTTCCACAACTTATCTTGAAACAATGTGGCTAGGTTAATTACCAATTCAGTTCACGCAAGTGGTCAGTATTAGTTTGATCTGGGGTGCCTTATTCTGAATACATATTGAAGACTTCTGGGGATGAATTGTCAGCTGTAACAATGCAGTTTTGGAAGACAGATGTATTTCCCCGTTCAATTGTGAGGTAGTTGCCTCTATTCATGATGTTAAAGTTCTGTTGTGCCCTAGGGTTTTGCGTTTTGTGGCATTTTCATTCATGGTTTCTAAATGCTCTTTTCATGTTAACCAGCTCGTGGTCAATCCATGTGTTAGGCTTTTGAATAAGCAGTTGGAGAGTTTTTGAAGTAGAAGCTGCTGTTGCATGAAGTGTTTTCAATAGTTCTTGCTCCAGGTTAAGCAGTTGAAACTCACGACAGTTGGGTCTGTTGGGGCCCGGAAATTATCTTTGAGATTTTGCCATGTTCTGTCTTTCCCAGTTTTTACCTTAACCCTGATTTTATTTCCCATCATATGATTCTCTCTAAAGAGGGCACGCCATCCTGATCAATGGTTATCAGTTAGCATTCTGCCCATAGGTTTAGTGTGTGTTAAGGTTTAATTTTCTGTGTGGTGGTCTTTGTTTAGACAGAGTATTTGTAGAAACCTTAAGGTTGTCATTCCCAAAGTTTGTAGACTTTACTTTTCATAGATACTAACCTTAGCTCCTTGTAATAGTAATTTGTAACCAATAATATCCTTTTTTTAAAGTATGCAACGTCCATGGTTAAGGCTGGTTGTGTTTCCGTTGTTGAGATGGTTTGCCTCTACTGCACATAAGGATTCAGGAGGTGCATTTCTAATGGAGATTCTGAATGTATTTCCAACAGGTAGAAAATCAACAACATGGAAGTCATATGTTAAGAACTGCATTCCATCTCCTGTATTATTCACAGCAGCCTCCAGTTTATGTCCTTATAGTGTGAGTGATATGTAACTTGTTCGTGTAACTAAAAGGATGCATGCGTTATCTGAATTTGTAGGCATGTCTATGCTCAAACTATAATTTGGATGGTCGAATTTTAGAACTTAGAACAGTTGAGCCAGGTGCATGGCAAAAAGCTTGAAAGTCAGAGCAGTACATTTTGAGACATTTTTACAGAAATAACCTTTTGTGGCCTTTTTTGAAAAACTACATGCCGAAAACATGTTTAACTTCCTAAACGTAAAACGTTCATCAAATTTCACTATATTGTGGTGACATAGTCTAGGGCCTCATTACGAGTTGGGCGCAGTGCAGGCTAAATGTGGCAATATTAAAATATACTGCTGCCTTGCTGCACTGCCCAATTATAGTTTTGGCGGAAAATTTGAGGAATTACCTGCCACCATGAGCAGGAGGTAAATCCATCAGCTTTCTGACAAATAATGAGGAATTACCACCATGGTAATTTATGACGAAAATGCCCCATTGAGTCCTTAGACTAAAAAAAACAGGGATTTACACCATTTTATTTTATTTTATTTTTACATTTGTAAAGCGCCACACAGCCCAGAGGCATCGGGGCGCTGTTGCAAGATAATGACTTAGTTGCAGTGCAAGGAGGGGTAGATCGAGGAGGTTACAGCAAGATCGTATCTACCCCTAGCCTGGGAAAAAAGGACGTTTGACATTACAGCGGTTATACAGTTGACAGGGCCCAAGTGGGGTTTATACAAACAGCATCGTTTTTATTGCTTTCCTGAAGCACAGGTGGGATTTGATACCTCTAATCTCGGCGGGTAATAAGTTCCAGTTGGTGGCGGCGAGGACTGGGAAGCTAGTGCCACCTGCTCTGGTTCTGAGGCTTTTTGGAATTGCTAGGCGGTTGGTGTGGCTAGATCTAGTTGGTCTGTTGGAGGGGGGATCAGAGAATCTCTCCACAAGGTAGCGTGGTGCTGTGTCCTGTCGGCATTTGTGGGTGAGTGCCAGTGATTTGAAAAGGATTCGTTCCTTAACTGGAAGCCAGTGGACGGATTTTCTGGTGGCTGAAATGTGGTCTCTTTTCGATATTCCTGTTGCTGCTCTGAGGGCATTGTTCTGCACAGTTTGAAGTTTTTTAATGTTTTTGACTGAAGTGCCTAGTAGGAGTGCATTGCAGTAGTCTAGGCGGGATCCTATGATAGCTCTTGCGATGGTGAGGGAGTTTTCCTGTGAAAGGAAGGGCCTTGCTGCGGTGATAAATTTTGAGTGGTAGGCTGCTACTGAAGAGATTGCGTTGACCTGTCTGTCAATGGTGAGGTTGGAGTCCAGGTAGACTCCAAGGGTTTTGACTGTTTTGGAGACCGAAATGCAGCAGTTGTCGATGATGAAGGAGTCGTATTGGGGCCCCATTTTATTGATTGTGGCAGGTGATCTGATGATGAGTAACTCTGTTTTTTCGCTGTTGAGGCAGAGCCAATTCTCAGCCATCCAGGTTTGGATGGTGGTGTAGATGGAGATGAGGGTTTTTTGGTCGGCTTCGTAGTCTCCGGTGAGAGGGATGAGGACTTGTGTGTCGTCCGCGTAGTTAGTGTATGTGATGCCCATTGCATCGAGGTATTTGAATAGTGCCCTTGTGAAAAGGTTGTACAGAGTAGGAGATATGCAGGAGCCCTACGGGACACCGCATTTAATTAGATGTGACTGGGCGCAGGCTGTGTCCGAGAAGACTTTCATTTCTCTGCCCTTAAGGAAGGATGCTATCCAGGCGGTGGCTTCTGGTGAGAAGTTGCCCGCTGTAGAGAGGTGGTGGCAGAGGGTGTCATGATTGACCAGGTCGAATGCCGCCGAAAGGTCTAGTAGAAGTAGGAGAGCTGGTTTGTCTACGTCTCTTAGGTCATCGATTTGGTTCTTGAGGTCGAGTAGTGCTGTTTCTGTGCCATGGTTTGGCCGGAAGCCAGATTGCCGGAGACCAAGTAGGTGATGCGTTTCTAGGTAGTTTTGAACTTGGATGTATGCAGCTTTATCCAGGATTTTGAGAAGGAAGGGAACTGTTGTGATGGGCCTGTAGTTCCCTGGTACCTTGGGGTCTAGTGTAGGTTTTTTCAGTAATGGGCGGACCCAAGCTTCTTTGAGGCAGGATGGCACTTGGTTGGATTTGAACGAGGCAATGATGAAGGCTGTGAAGAACGGTACTAGTGAGGGTGCGCTATCCTTGATGAGCTGGGCTGGACATGCGTCGCCTTTACAGTTGGAGGGTTTGATGGCGTTGAGTATGGTTCGGACTTCCTCTTCTGTCATCTCCTGGAACGAGAAGGCTGGGATTCCGGAAGGGGCGGTGTTCTGGTGTAGGTTGGATAGTTGTTGGGATAAGGCTTTTTGGTGAGTGATGATTTTATCTTGCAGAGTATACAGTTTGTTGAGCATGGCTTCTTGGATGTCATTGCACCATTCTTTGTCTTTATTCAAGGAGTTAGGGGGGGGAGTTGGGGACTCCAATTCTCTGAAGATAGCGAAGATTTCTCTGGATCCGGATTTAGCGTTGGCGATCCTGGTATTGAAGGAGTTGGCTTTGGCAGCAATGATGGTGGTTTTGTATTGTTTGGCGGCGTCTTTAAAGGCTTGTTTAGTGATGTCAGTGGGGTTCGTTTGCCAGGCTTTGAGAGCTAGTCGTTTTTGTGAGCGTAGCTTCAGGAGATCCTGAGTGAACCAAGAGTTAGTTTTGTTGGTAGGTTTAGCTTTCCTAAGTGCCAAGGGAGCAATGGTGTCTATGGCCTTGGTGATAATGGTGTTGTAGGTTGCTGCGAGAGTGTCTGGGTTGTGGGTGAAAGGGTGTTTGAGTTCGGGAACCAGGAGGTGGGGAAATAGTCTTTCCTTGGTTAGTTGCTTGGCGCTCCTCGTGAGGGCGGGCAGCAGAGCTTGGTGAGTGGTGGGTGGAGTTCTGGAATAGTTGATGTTGAAGTGGATGATGGAGTGGTCCGACCAGGGAATGGGGGAGATGATGGGCGTCGATACCTGACAGTTGTGTTGGGTGATCCAATCCAGGATGCGGCCTTTGTTGTGTGTTGGTTTTAACACTTCTTGTTTGAATCCAAGTGTTGTGAGGGCGTTGTTGAACGAGGCGGCATTCCTGTCTGAGTGGTCATTGAGCCCGAGGTTCATGTCACCCAGGAGGATGGACATGGTGGTTTTCTTGAGGTGTTGCTGATGGTGTGTAAGAGCGCTTCTTGGAATTCTCCCACTGGTCCTGGTGGGCGGTATGTGAGGTGGGCAGTGATGGTGCAGCTAGGTGAGGGGTTGATTTTGACGAGCATGTAGTCACAACTGTGTGAGGGGTCTCCTTGTATCTTTCTGATAGGGATGGATTGTTTGGCTATCAATGCGACCCCCCCTCCTTTTTGTGTATTGCGGTCTTGCCTGAAAATTGTATAACCATCGGGCAGGGCAATGGCTAGAGCAGGGCCTGCGGCTTCATGGAGCCATGTTTCGCAGATAAATAGTAGATCAAGGTTGGAGTTGCATATGAGGTCGTGGATAACTAGGGCGTGTGCCGGGAGGGAGCGCGCATTGATGAGGGCGCATTTGAGTATTGATGGTTTGCTTAGGGTCGATTCGCTAACAGTGGTGGGGGCACACATACCAAGTGGTTCAACAATATCGTCAGTGGCAGCAGCAGAGGCAGTGCTGGGTGCACCTAAGTCACACATAGCAAATGGGATCACAGTAGCATCAGTGGCAGCAGCAGAGGCAGTTCTGGGCGCACCTAAGTCACACATAGCAAATGGGATCACAGTAGCATCAGTGGCAGCAGCAGAGGCAGTGCTGGGAGCACCTAAATCACACATAGCAAATGGAATCACAGTAGCAACAGTGGCAGCAGCAGAGGCAGTGCTGGGCGCACCTAAGTCATACATAGCAAATGGGATCACAGTAGCATCAGTGGCAGCAGCAGAGGCAGTGCTGGGCGCACCTAAATCACACATAGCAAATGGAATCACAGTAGCATCAGTGGCAGCAGCAGAGGCAGTGCTGGGCGCACCTAAATCACACATAGCAAATGGGATCACAGTAGCGTCAGTGGCAGCAGCAGAGGCATTGCTGGGCGCACCTAAATCACACATAGCAAATGGGATCACAGTAGCATCAGTGGCAGCAGCAGAGGCAGTGCTGGGCGCACCTAAATCACACATAGCAAATGGAATCACAGTAGCATCAGTGGCCATGGCTGTAGCATACATAACAAGTGTGTTGGTGTATGCATCACGCCTCGAGTTACATTCAGTGGAGGCAGTACATGAGGCGTGCCTTGCGTTCATATCGCAAATGGCACCAGCGGATACAGCAGCAGTGATCTTGATGGCAGCAGGTACAGTTTTGGCCAGACCATTACTGCCACTTATAATGCACGTCAATACCGCCAGACCAAGTGGTGGTAACTGTAATACCGTTTGGTGGTATCTGGGTGGATTTACCGCCCAGAAACCACCAAACTTGGAATGAGGCAACGATATATTTTTTCCAAATTTGGTGAAATTCATGGATGAGTCACAAACTTTCGAAGAACATTTTAAATCACAGGCTCCCATGTAAAGGTTCTCCTAACTATTGTGTTGCTACTGAGATACCATAGTATATAAATGTATCCCTATGTTTTGACCAACAGCAAAGAATTTGCCAATTTTACAACAGACTACACTGACCATGGCAATTCCAGTGGTTATGATTTGTTTCAACCCTTTCATTCCTCGTCAACATCAGACTTGCCCCATCACTTCTGCAGTTCAGGAAGGAGCTCAAGACTTTCCTCTTCAAGGAATGAGTCCTTCTAAACACCTAGGTCCACACACACTGCACTCCTACATACTACCTGAGACTCAGTGAGTGATTTGCTCCCCAATGTCTCCTCCCCTAGTTGCTTGTAAATTCTTTGAGGCCAATTGCCCACCCTCGCCCTCCCTCCCCTTCCCCTGTTTAATCACTGCTCCTTTTTCTCTTCTTACCTCACTGTGTTCTTCCCCCAATGATTATAAAGCACTCTGTTACTTCACAAAGCTTGGTCCATACTCAATAAATACCCTAATAATACCCTAACACTAATAATCCATTTATTTGTCTTCAGTTTTTCATACGTCACAATCTTTCTGTACTAGAGACTCGAGCTACAACTCACTGATGGTATTCTAAGTGGTTGTAACCATTCTGGGGTTGGATTTAGTTTGGTAGAGAAGTACCAAGGAGTTCAGGCTGGACTGGCACTTTTGAGGGTGAATCTACCTGCTTTGCATATTCTTGAACATTTGTTTTTACGTGCTCTTTTCATGTTAACCAGCTCCTGGTCAAGCCATCTGTTAATGTTGTTAAGGATCAGTTAGAGAGTGTTGGGTGTAGCGGCTACTATTACATCAAGAATTCTGAAATGCATAGAAGGCTGAAACCCACTTGTTTGGAGGGTTTACTAGTGCAATGCTACGGGTTATCTTGTATTATTCCATCTATCACTGTTCAGGTTTGTCTAAAGATATATTACAGTATATACATTCATGGTTATTTGTTTCCTTTTTTAAATCGTTTTTGATTTATTTGAAATTAAATGGTTACATTTCAAACTTTCTAAATTGTCACAGATATGTTGTGTAATAGAAATTCTGAAGAATTTTTCCTAAAATGTGAGTGAATTATCGGGAGAGGGCCAACCTGACATGTTTTAATGGGTAGGAAAATAGGGCCTTGTCGCTCCCACCCTTTGGAAGGGGGCCCACTTGCTGCCCAAAATAGCAGGGGTTGGGGGTTGTGCTGTTTGGGGCGGTGGTACAGAAAATATTTTCATTCTTTCTTTCTTCCCTCCCCTGTATATCTACTATGAGCCACCCTAAAAGCCTATGCCAGAGGGATAATGATGCAAACCTCCTCAGCACAGAAAAAGCAAGCACTCAAGAGACCTGAAGATACCATATATATTAATTATGTGGCATCTCCAAATCCCTTGTTGCTCACGGATTTAACTAATGCCAAATATGAGCTATGCTCATACTTCACCAGACAGGATGAGTGTGCCCTCTTCCATCTGGGACAAAGGTACTACGAGCAAGGGGGAAAAGCGGGGAGGCTTTTTGCAGCCCAACTCAGCAAACAACAAGCTGATATAGGTATCTGCTATTGAACTGTGATGACAATACAACAATTACAAAACCAGTCAAAACCACCAATCAAGTGGTCTATTACCATAACAAACTTTACTCTGTGGAAGCACCTTCCCAGAATATAGAGGAAGATGTATAGAAATGGAAATCGCTTCCAACCTTCCTTAGAGAAAGCATGAGCTTCAAGCTGGGGGCTCACTTTATAGAACAAGCGTTAATTAAGGCATTAAGAGAAATGGCCACAGAGAAATCCCTGGCAGAAGAAAGTCTGCCAATTGAATACTACAAATACTGTGAACCCCTGATCATACAGCTACTAACCACATTTTATAATGAGGCAGACAAAAAGGAGGACTTATTCCATGAATTCAAAGGTGCTTTAATATCAGTTTCCTGTAAGACATGATTAGATAAAATGAGGTGCTGCCATTACTGATCTCATTATTGTTAAGGAGGCCCTTCATGTGCTCTGGGACATCAAAAATGCAGAATTCCCTACGCTGGCCTTGTCTTTTGATGCAGAAAAGGCCTCTGACACGGTACAGTTGGCTTACATGTTCAGAACCTTGCTCAGATTGAATAAGTTGTTAATTTACCCATAATCACCAGTTCCAATGCTGGAACGTGTGGTAACGACCTGGGGCCCGAGTTAACAGGTCCCAGCATAGAGAGGGCGATTAACGAGTGTCCTGGTGCCATTACCACCTGTTCCAGTCCGTGGAACAGGTGATTAAGGCTATTAGCACCGCAGGTTTCTAAGAGTGTCCTGTTCATTTAAAGAAAATGCTCACTAAAGATGGTCGCCATGGATCAGGAAGGCAGGGCTCCATACGGAGATGATGTGTTGCAATTACTGATCTCATCTTTATGTGCTTTGGAACATCAAAAATGCAGAGTTCCCCACTCTGGTCTTCTCTTTTTATGCAGAAAAGTCCTTTGACAGGGTACAGTTGGGTTACATGTTGAGAACCCTGCCCAAAATGGTCTAGGAGAGTAATTCATAAGGAAAGTTAAGTTGTTAATTTAGCCATAACCACCTGTTGCATGGCTGGAACAGGTTGTAATGGCCTGGGCCCGAGTTAATAGGTCCCAGCATAGAGAGAGCCTTTAACGAATGTGCTGGTGCCATTACTACCCGTTCCAGCCTGTGGAACAGGGGTTTATAGCTATTAGCACCCCAGGTTTCTAAGAGCATCCCGTTCATTTAAACAACATACTCACTGAAGGTGGTCGCAATGGATTAGAAAGGTGGAGCCCCTCGTCCATTTTATGGCAGCAAGGAGGGAGAAGGAGTGGCTGCAAATTTCTAACCATAAAATACCTATAGAAAACACGGTAAAGCTCATGTGAGATCAACCCCTCCCGTCCTGCTCCTATATATGATAAATGACAATCCTCTGCCCGAACTGTAGGCTTGAGATTCTATAGAAAACACTGTCACAAGAAGTCATAAAACTGACTATGAGACTGGATCCAGCATACTTCTTTCCTATATAGGTAATGGTTTATGTTTTAGATTTCACACCACACAGTTGTAAGAAGTGAGACGTATCTCTGAGCTAAGTAGATGTTTGTGGTAAAACCAGGCGTCTTACCGGGTCCCGCCAGGGGAAGAGGGAGCTGACAACGGGCCAGTCGTAATCGGCCCATTGTTAGATCCCTCTCCCATTCCCATTGAGCCCTATGGGAGCTCCGATGGGAATGGAGAAGGTCCGGGCCCGGGTTCCCAGAGAGAGAAATTACCGGGCCCTCCGAACTCGGAATGGCCCGGTAATTCCCCATTCTTGGAACCCGGTAAAGGAGCACGGTTTGGCGGCAGCCATGGAGCTAATAGCTAGCCAAACTCGTAATGAGGCCCTATGACTCAAGTGGTTCATATGTTTACCTGACAGGACATTTGATTTATAACCATATTAGCAAAATGCTTGATTGCACTATAATATGCTTTTACTTTATTGTGATACCATGTGGAGATGATACATTTATGGCAATTGTTGTGGTCAATGTGCACCAGTGCCCATCATTGTATTTAATACCTGTATCTCTAAGGTCATCTGTTATGCTTTGCTTGTATTATTTACCATTGTGTACCCCAACCACTGCGGTACATTACTTGTGATAAGCTGATAGAGATTATTGTGTACATCAATTATAACAGACAAATGTATTTGCTTTACAATTTAATTACCTGGATGGTCGAACTAATAGTGTGATGCATTGACCTTATTGCAAAAGAAAGCGGAGATGATAGAATGATGTACATTGTAATAGCCATTATATATCAGTGGCCTTTGTTTGATCTAATACGCACATTTGACAGTCTGAAAGTGTATATTATTTAGGACGTTGATTTCATCACCTAGGTTGGTGATGGGCTGTATCATTGCAGACTTGGTCATTCACCTAATACACCAAATTATTTCCAAACCATTGGATCTTCCCAATAAGTAAACACACATTATATGTGATCCACAGACCACTGGACGATTCTAGTAATTCCATCATGTACATATAGCTTTGACATATAAATATACCAAGTACATGTGTCATACTGCATCACTTCTGAATCCAGTGGGATACTTGTAAGCTGGATAACATTAACTCTTGAGATACTGTGAGTTAAAAGGAACCATTCAATAGGTTTGATTTAACCAAGGGAGTGTACCTAGACTTAACACAAAACCAACACCATGGCCTGCTTTATGCCAGAGGACTACTTGCATGTATCTTTGAATAAAATGAGTGTATTATGTTGGATATGTGGCCTCAATGATAAAGGGAGTAAGCTAGATTTACTAAAAGGTTGTGGGAAAATAAGATGTTATGCCCCTCACCTAAGTCCACTCCTGACAATACTGATGAAAGGGAGGATGATAAGGGTTAAGATTGCTATCCAAACTCCTCTGGAGATGAGTATGAAGGATCTGATGAGGAGGGTATTAGCACCCCTTCTCCTTCTCCTGTCTCTACCACCCCTTCTCCTTGTCCTGCCTCTACCTTACCTCCTACCATTACTGGTGATGTCTTTTTGGAGCTTAACTGAAGTTCTGATGGACTATCACTTGAAGATCAGAAAAATAGAAAAAGAATATCATACTTTTTCAATGTCTAAACTCCTTAAGGGAACATGAGCATAAAGATTAGTCTAAAAGTGCCATCTCATTCTCTCTTAAAGAATCTGTTAACCCTGAGTGTAGCAGAGGAGCTGTTGTCTTAGACTCGGCTGAGCCCCCTTGTCCCAAGGGTGAGGCTCATGAACTTGAAGCCACAAAGGCCACCTTAGGGGACCTCTCCTCAGAGAAAAAAGACATAAACTGCCACTCTGAAGGTCACTTGGGTGAAAACCCCCAAGCTTCAAATGGGGATCAAGCCCCTAAGCCCATAAAACTAGAGTTTACTCATGTGATCCCACGTTTAGCTGCTGCTAAGGTGACTGAGCCTCTTGAAAAACCACATATAGTGGAAGTGGTTCAACTAGTAGTCAGAAGCCTGAGTGTTTCTGTACTACTATTAACATGGGGTAATACCCTTGTTCCAATCACTGATTCCTAGTGCTGTCAAAAACCTTAGTGCTCTTGGCACCCACCCCATATGGTGTAGGTCCATAAGGGTTATCAGCCCTTCAGTTATATCTGAAGTGGCTGAACCTCCTGAAACCCCACCTATGGTGCAGAAGGTTAATACAATCCAACATCTGGGTTCCCCTGAAAACCCACCTACAGTGGAGGTGATACAGATGGATGAAAACAACTTAGGTATTTTTAAAAAACCTAAGCGGGTCGGGAGTTGCCTTAAACCTAAGGTAGGAATCAAGTTTTCTCCTTAAGTTCAGAATGCCCAGAAGGAAACTTCCAGGCCTAAAAAACTGAAATACAACAAGAGTAATAAGATGTCTAACCATAGCCTTCAAACTAGGCCTTCTAATAAAAAGCCTGTGACTCCAACTACTCCTACAGTAGGGATGGATAGGGGTTCTGACAAGTCTAGGCTGCCCGATTCAAGAGGCAACTCTTATTCTGTAGTAACCTCTACAGTGGACACTACTGAAAGTCCTTATGTTAGTAGGGCAACCTCTAACCAAGGTAGAATTAAAACTAGAATATTAGGGAAATAGGAGCCTAAACCATGTTCCACCATTTCAATTCCAATTATAAAGTCTTTGACCCACACTGCTTCCAAGGAAGAGGTGGATAGGGACATTGGAAACCTGTCTAGGCCTTTGAGGACTGGTAATTCTCAATGCTGGTGGAAATCCAGAAAACCTAAGTCTAAGGCTAAACACTTTGAGACTGTGGCATCTTCTGCTGAAGAACCAATTGTAAATCCGAGTGTTAGGAGGGAGACCTCTAATCAAGGAAAAACAAGATCTAAGAGGAAGTGCAAGCATGTACAACAATGCTTTGCCACAACCACTACAACTAAGATACCTGAGACGCAACCTGCTCCAGAGGGCGAGGTGGTGAGGAATCATTGAGAACCCTCTAGGTCCAGGGGATTTCTTAATATAAAAAAAATTTAAACAGCCTAGTGTAGGTTCAGAAGTTGTGCAAACTTCTGAGGGACTGTCAGATCAGATCCCCTATACTTTAAAAAAGAGAAAAGTGCCAAACAATAATTGTAGGTCATATCGTTTGCAAAGAATGACCAATGTTAAAAAGTATCACAGCAAGGGTTACAAAGAAATTGCTGGTGGACTGAGCAAGCAGTTTAACCAACTCAAACATGAGATCCAACAAGGTGAGGATTTGATTCTCCTATTCCTTAGTCTGGGAAGGACCAGTTTTGTACCGTTAGTGCTAAATCTCCCTCAATTGTGAGAACCCCAGAACATTTTGCTGGACTGGTAAATAATGTTTCCCTGTACCTCAGTGAGTGGGAACCTATTTCCACACTCACAGATCCTTTTACTCTTTTTATGGCTGTCCTTTTTAAGACTCTGCATAGTGTGCTTTTAATTGTATCCTCTTTGACAACTTTTGGTATATACCTTTTTATTGTTAGACAGTTGCCCTTTGGGTCCCCTTTTTCTTTCTCTGGCTAACCTTGTGAGAACTACAGTTCCCAAGGGTAGAAAGGATATTTGTATCCATTCTACATTTTGTTAGGTGAAACTAGCACCCCCCTCCACCTTATGTGGAGTGGTGGGGAGATACAATGTATCCCCTTTCTCACCAGCACTGTAACAATTTTGTTACAGGGACAAGCTTACCTTTAATGGTTGGCGGCAGTGAACCTTTTTACTAATTTGGTGGACCTTTACTGAGGGCTATTTCCACAGCTCTGGTAAAGGCACCCAGTGTGTCCATTTGACCAGAAATGGCCCCTGTCCTCTTTATTGCCATTTTAGTGCTTCTTGTGCCTTCTTGGTCCTTCCACTGCCATCCAGGGTAGGAAAGTCCTTTGTGTTTGTTTTATTTTCTGCAGGAGACCTCGGTCAAGCCTCTAAGGCTCCAGAGTATCCGTGAAGGCAGGAAGCAAGGTAAGAGTCCAAAAGTCCACACCCCTTAGTCTCCCAGCCTGGCTGTGAGAATCTAGTTCCAATTGTGAGGCTGGCTGTCCTGAAAGGACTGCCAAACCCCCCAGGTTTGAATGTTCCACGCCTTTTTGATTGGCTGGGTTCCTGCATAAAGATTTGATCCTGGAAGCTGAAGAAGTAGTCAACCATTGGACCTGAAACCAAAGAAGAAGATGAAGGCACTACAGCTGAGATGAATTCCAGCGACCAGAGAGCTATTTGTGTAACCAGAGTCTTCTGTTACCCTTCTTTCCAAGTAGCCTGGGGCCACCTTAAATGACAACCCTGACCCAGAGCCTGGTAAAATCTACTAGACTCCAGAAGGCCTGCATTTTAAGACATCCCACAACATGCTGTGACCTTGCTGACATGCAATACACCAATACCATGGGACTTCAAGCCATTGGCCCTCATTACGATACTGGCGCTAAACCATGGCGCTATTAGCACCATGGTTGGTGCCGGTATCGTAACGAGTCCACCAATGTTCAATGGGGAATTACCACCCCATTCCAAGGTTGACGGGGCGGTAATTCCCCATTGAACATTGGCTCTTCCCCATTCCCATTTTTGCCCCTTAGGGCTCAATGGGTCTGGGGAAGGCGCTAAGTACGGTACCGCAAATTGCGGTACCGTACTAAGCACCAAGGTCCCTTTGTTGGTCCCTACTTTAAATGCTGGTCTAGACCAGCCGTTCAGGTCGGGTCCCGCAAAGGGACCTCGTAGTAAGGCGCTAATGGGTTAGCGGCGCCGCAGCCTTTTACGGCACCGTTAACCCATTAGCGCCAGGGTCGTAATGAGGCCCATTGTGTGGTGCACGGTCTTCCCAATTCCGAAGCGAGCTAAAACTTTGGTGGCATCTTGCCGAACATACAGAGTCCAAAAATTCCCCTACCAGAGTGCTGAATTTTGCAAGTGATAAGAATCCAACCAGCGATATTCAGTCTTCTTCCGGCTCCTGATAAGGGTGCCAAAACCACAGAGCCGCATCCAGCAGCTAAGAAACCCTTACATGGAGCCTTCCTCATGGACCCCTGCTGCAAAATCCCTTCCAATGTCCTGTCTTCAGTCTTCATGACACAGAATTAATCGACCAGGTTTTTGGCTGACTGAGGTACTGTGTTGACTGGGGTATTTACTTACGTTAAGACTGTGTGATTTCTGTAAAGCTTTTTTGGTGTGTTCTATGATTGGGAGTCCTCTCATCCAGTTCACCCAGGCCCACTACCAGAATCCTCCTGGGGTGTTTTCTCAGAATTTTTTGGAGCCTTTCAACTACTATAAAGTGAAATACCTTGTTTGAACATTCTTTCTCAGGAACTCTGACTTTTGCTACTTATTTGCCTATCCTGAACTGCTTGTTGGACACTAGAGACCTAGTGACCCGCTTCTGCCACTGAGAACACTCATGCTCCAAGAATATGGAAAGACTTCCAAGGTTTGGCATGTTGCCTAGAAAAGAGAGCAAATGTTTCAAAGTGTACTTACTCGTAAAAGAGTGGTTGGTAACTGTCACTCTAAGAGTGATCAGTTAACACGTTCTTACTTAACTTGAATGTGTTCTGCCATTCTGAAAAGTAATTTTACTCACCTATGAATTGGTTTTGCCTCTTCTCCAAAAGTAATGCTGTTGGCTTAACTATACTATTTCCTTTAGGATAAATATAAAACTGGGTCTTGCATCCCCTGGAATAAGTCTGCCTTAGGCTTTAATTCATAATAAGTGCATTATGGGTTTCACCAACCTTAGTCTGCCTTGTGCCATCCTAAAATAAGTTAGAGCGTTATTGCTTACCTTAGTCTGTGTTCCACTGACCTGAAAAGCAACTGTGATATTATATTACATCCTTGGGTTTTACCTGCCTAGAATAGCAGTGTGCCATTCTCAAAACGTGTTCTGTGGGTTTAGTTGACCCTGGTCTACCTGGTGCAATCCTACATTAGTGTAGAAAGTTATTGCTTGCCTTATTTTGTGTTCCACTGATCTGAAAATCAACGGTAATTATATATTACACCCAAAGATCTTACTCACATAGTATAACTGTGTGTTATCCTGAATGTAATTATAGGTTTATACTGTTCCTTGAATTTGTGTTCCACTATTCCGAATAGTATCCTGGTAACAGGGTTGGTTTAATAAGTGATTCCTTCACTGAATGTCACTGCATGACTGACAGGCTCTACTACCCTTGATTTACTGTAAAGTAATCCAAAAGTAACTGATGGTTTTACTCCCCATGAATAGGTGTGTCCTATTCTAAATGTGTTTGATAAGGTCTGACTTCCCTATAAATACTGTTAGTTTTGTGAATAAGGTCTATGCTTTGGTCTGTGTACTTTACAGCATTGTGTTGTGTTTATTAACGTGTTTATGGCTCTATGACAAAGAACTTACACCAAGACTTAACTTGACCTAACTTTATTTATAATAAAACCTTATTTTTTATAATACTTCTGGTTGTAAGTGTTTCTGTTGAACCCTTGGTATGATACAAGTTCTTTGTACTTTCCCACAGCCCTCTCTCCATCCCAAAATAAGCTTAGCTGCTCTGTCTACACTACTAAATACTCAAGTGGCACAGACTTATACGAAGAGTGGAGTTTTGTGCTGTCTCAGTTGTAGGGTTTTACTAATCCCTTAGTTGGACTTCAGAAAAACCGTCATAACAATTTTTGACCATTCTTTATTGATATTGCAATTTTTCCTTGCTCTTTGTATGAAGGGGCATTGTCCCTGATTACCGTTGATTTTGACTTTTTCATGATACTGCATGAAGTGCTTTGTAGAACATTATCCCTGTTTTCATTACCTTTCATTTCGCTGCCTGAGGTGTTCCAGTTTACATATGACCAGTCTGTTATTTGCGTTTAAATTGAATACAACAATGCAATGGCAGACGCATTGGGTGACCTAATGAAGGCCACCCATTGTGGTGTACGCTATATTAAAATAGCGTCAATTATTTGGTGGGTGTTAACCTTGTAGGATTTCTGAAACCCATTTCTGGTGAGTTCTTATGACCATTCTGATGGTACACCATTGTGTAATACATAGTATAGGCTATACTAATTTCTTGATGCAGAGCATGTGCAAGCATCTATACCCTTATTTTTCTACCATGCAAGGTACTGGTATTACATGTTAATCCAGGACTGGTTTAAATGTGGACATTTTTCTTCACGGCTCTCCCCACACCGGACAAGACCTTAGGTGAGGACTTGTTTCTATACTTAAGTCAGTCCTCTTGGCCACCATTGGCCCACCACTTAGGATATGACTTTTGTCTTACTGAACAGTTTGTGGGGTCTCTTTATTTACGCCCACAGGAGTAGTGTTGATTGAACTGTGGAAGAATGTGGATTGAATATTTATACATCTGCAGACTACATAGTGGTTGAGCCCCATCCTTACATGCACCAGTAAGGAGGGCATTGTTTTCTTTCCAGGACTTTACCCTTGACCAGTAGGACTCATCTATTGTAATACCGTTCATTTAATTTAGATCCTGCATTAGGATAACACAAAATTGAATACATCCACAATGTGGATTAAATATGAATGTACCAGCATTGTGAAGATACACGCATAGGTAAGGAGGTGTTTTATTTTTGCATAGGACTGTTCCCTTGACCATTGGGACACACTATATCAATCATTGGTTGTACTTTATCTATAGTTCCTTCACTAGGAATACACAAAATTAGACCTATGGTAACAAATGCCATGCCAAGCACCAATTGGACAACTGATATATGAAGTGATTTATCAAGCCTACGATGCATCAATGTTGATGACATTGTTAACATTATATAAAGATATTTGTAATATTGGAATGAACAGTCACATTAGTTTCACAAGTCTTTTTTTTTATTACTTTCAGCTCTTTCTAAGAAATATACCCCTGATGAAGAGAATTCTTTCATGAAATGCGTTGGGTTTTGTTTTGTTTTGTATATATATTAAAGTTTGTAGGTTTATGACAAGGGCCCTCATTAGGACCCTGGCGCTAAGTGTTTAAGGGCGCCGAAAAAGGCTGCGGCGCCGTTAAACACTTAGCGCCTAATTACGAGGTCCCTTTGCGGGACCCGACCTTAACGGCTGGTCTACACCAGCCGTTAAAGTAGGGACCTGCAAAGGGACCTTGATGGCAATTACGGTACCGCAATTTGCGGTACCGTAATTGCCGCCTTCCCCATTCCCATTGAGCCCTACGGGGCAAAAATGGGAATGGGGAAGGGCCATGGCGACATGGGGAATTACCGCCCCACCAACCTCGGAATGGGGTGGTAATTCCCCATTCCGCCATGGCGGACTCCGGCATCGACCATTGTGCTAATAGCACCATGGTTTAGCGCAGGAGTCCTAATGAGGGCCAAGGACAATATAGTCCAAGAAGTCTTTTTCTATGATTCATTGATGACTAACCATGTAATTTATACATATACTAACACTACTAAATGTTCATACCTTTTATAAAAATATTTGGCTTCATTTAAGCCCATGATTGTGTGCAGGCAGTGGAATTCTCATACATTGAGAACGTTTCTTTCTTACTTGTAACTGTACAGTCCTTGTTCCAGGACTGTGTTTTCACCACTGCACCTGAAGATTATCTCAGTATTTCAGAGATCCTTCTCATAATTGCTTGGTTTTACCTCTAAACTACATAACAAAGTGGAGTGCACTGTGTTACTTTTTTCAGGGGAGAACACCAAGCAATCTGCAGAGTTAAAGAACATCTTACAGAAAGACTGTTGCAAAACTTGTGTTTTAAACGAGAATTGTATGATTCCAGTAAGGAAACAAAGGAACTGTTAATTAAAGTGTACATTTTGCCATCTTATTTAAGAAACCAGGGGAAGGAAACCACCCAATGGACACAAGGATCTCTACCTTGGAGAACATTTTTGTTGGAGTCATTATTACATTTTGGTTTTGAGCACTTTTTGCTAACATCAAGTAAAATACATTTCCTTGCACCCTTTGTTGTTTTGTATTAGTGTGAGGGTCAGGATAGGACGTTTTGGATGCAAGAACAGTTTTTCATTTACAGACTTCCTGATATAGACTGATCCTTAGTTTTGATTTATAGTTAGGGAAATTATTTTTCGAAGAGGGCTTGGTAGGCAGCTTCCTGGCCCATTTTTGTTTCAAAAAATGTCTTTACTTCAAATTATTAATACCTTGTGTCCAGCTCTCATTTGTGCCCCCTCAGAAAACAAATTATTGTATCAGCTCCAATTAGATCAGTTCTGGGAGAACCCTGCCTTACTGCAACATAGCAGTAAGGAGACAATAAAGGAAGTCTATAGAGACTGGGCACAAGCCACTAGTATGACAAGTTGCTTGTCACTGGCCGGTGATTGGAATTACTTGAGAGACAAATTCTCCCATGAATGCAATAGTTTCTTAATGTTTATCAGTCCACGGCGAGTGTCAATGAGCTTGTAAAAAGCAAGCTCATTGGTCCGCTCCAGGGCCTTACCTACCTGAGAAGGCTCTGACCTCTGAGGCATCTGGAGTGTAGTCCCTTCTCCCCTATCCCTGGCGTCCATTTATTTTTGTTTTTATTTCCTGAGTGGAGAAACGGTCACAGCGCCATTCCTCAACTCGAGAAAAATGGCAATTAGCACCCTGGTACGACGTCCCGGGGTACTATTGGCAATATGACCCTCAGAGTGGGGCCATTACCTGTCAAGTAATGCCCCTGGGGCTCCGTTAAAGCCCTTGCTTCGCTTGGGCTTCTAACTATGGCCCTGGTGGAATTACCCAAATGGTAATGTCTCCCCTCCTTGGGTCATATTGCCTAATTAAGTCACCATTCATTATACCTGAAAATGAGACTCAGTACCCTCCCACTGGCACCTAAACTAATTTTTGGTTCAAAACAGGGTCTGACTTCTGGCCTTAATGTGAAGGCATATAGAAATCTTTACAGCACTTGTGGGCAGTTTGTCCTGGCTATCATAAATCTGAATCTGAAAAAGAATATTGTGAACCATGGTGTAAGACAGGTAGCAGATGCAGTAGGCACTGTGTAGGAGTACCAACCACCAGGACAAGGTGTTTTCTACATCCAATTATCTAGCAAAGGCCTTGAGAAAAAGGACATCCAGATTGACCTAGCTGGTTTGACAGCTGAAGAGTGTTGCATTGAATCCTAGGCAATTATAAAATATATACATTGTTTTTATGTAATATTAAAATATTTCAAATGTGGTTTGTGTATGCATATTGTATTAATTTTAATAACTTAATTTTTGCTTGCATGGATTTTGCCGCAAATAAAATATTGTTGTGATGATGACATTAATTGGTATTTGAGATTTCATTTTTCATTTTTGATGCATTGCTTTCTAATCCCTTACAGTCATTGACACTATTTACTATGTTCAGATTTGTAATTAAACAGTATTTAATTCAGGTGATTCACATTACTGATGTACTATCGACAAACACGTTTATACATATGGATTTGTTATATTTTAATATGACCTGTATTGTCATTTTACATTTTTTCTGTATATCTTTTTACATGTTATTTGTACTTTTATGGGACTTGCACCAGAAATAACATTTTGCCTAACCGACTGACCAGTCCCATTCCTTCTCCTTTGTATTGCCACTCAAGACTAAAGCCTTTGACATAAAGTTGTCATACCTTTAACCCATTTTGTGAATCAGCACTGCCCCAATTCCAAGCTAAAATGCGTTTGTTTCCCAAAATCCATTTCACATTTTTCCAGACCGTCTGCATTCATTTGAATGTAAAATGATACTAGTTACATTCTATTTACGCTAACTCGAATTATTCACTCATGTATCTATCATGTTAATCTGATTCTCTACATTATAGACATTCACACCATTCACATTTGCACTGGGTTATGCTGGAATGTTAATGAATATACTTATTATTAAGGCTTATTTGTTCATACTCCTTCTTTCCTCTACCCAACATCCCTGACCACTTCACAGTCCTATCCTCATGTCCTTCTGTTGCACCTTGTTGCAGTTTTTTGTTCTTAAATGCACACATTTGCAAATTACCAGTACATCGCCAGCAACATTTCCCTATCAGCCTTAACACTGGCACATACTGTTACTAGGGAATTTCTAAAAGGGTGAATACATTAAAGACTGCATGCCTGGGCCTGGACCAATTCATCCAAAGTTACCAATATTGGTGCCAACAATTGTGGCAACAATATGATGCCATGACTCAGATTGAGGAAGTACTCCCTGCTACCACAATGATAACTGCACATCAAAACACAGGCTATAGAACACTGGAAAGACAGGTATCATTCATCCACTGGTGGATAATGTGCTGTTAGAGCAAAGAGCTGGTGATTAAGTAGGGAGTGCAACTTTAGGATACACATTTATGTACAGATTAAAACGAACTAAATGAAAGATAACAGTTATGCTTATTTTGGACATGTCTGCATTTATATGCAATTCAAATTTCAGGGTACAGCATCAACTACCACTCGTTTTTTTTTATTATTACACGGCCACGGCAGAGGCCGTGTAGTTATGGTTAAGTTGCTGTTTCCATAGGAAGAGCACTTTCTGGGCGGCCTATAACTCTGCTCCACCTGGACGAATCCTCACCAAACTTTTTTGCAAAGTTTGGTGAGGATTCGTCTAGGGGGGGAATAGTTATAGGGGGGGTCCCAAAACGTCTTTTTTTCCCATACACTGAATGGGGGAAAAACTTTGTGCACGGCTACAGGCCAAACCGCTGGACCGATTTTCACCAAATTTGCAGGGGCTTGGTCCCGAAAGCGGGCTTTTGTACATTTGGTGACAATCTGTACAGTACTTTTCTTTAAAATTACCAAAAAGTAGGTCTAAAAAAATTAGTGATATCTATGTCCGCTCCGCGGTCACACTTCCCTGTTCGCTTCACGGACAAGAATCCGATTGGCAAAGGGGCTGGCGTCATGACCGCGGACACGCGATGTCTCTGCCGATTGGCTGCAGTGAGCCATGTTCTGCTTCAGATTGTTTGGATGTGCCCAACATCTTGGATCCGTCAACACCGCAGCGGCGAGCAGCAGCAACATGCTATTTCGAAAAACTATTTTGCTGTGTCAGAGTGCTTGGGGAGGTTCAGACAGTAAGAGATGGATGAAAAACTGTATTTGTTCAGGCGGTAGGTGTTAATGATGGATTCCCTATGCCTGCCTTGTTCGGGATGTTTGTAAGTACAGAAAATGAGGGGTCTCATAAGGATAGTATTTCAGTCCGTGCTGTGCACAGGCAACTTGAAACTGTTATAAGGACACGCGTGGTTTTAACGAACATTGAAATTGAGTACATGCCATAATTAAATTATTTTTTTCTATGGGTGTGCTAATCATTTGTACGCCGCCATGGGTGTGACATGCTGCGGTGGTTGTGGCCAGGACCTAGAGTCTTGGATGCATGGCTGAAGGCCATAGGCCAAAGGCCATACTTCCAAGACTGTAAGCCCTGGCCACAACCACTGCAGCATGTCACAGCAATGGATACACCTGTAGTATTGCTTATCGATCAGATGGTTGTGGGAAGTGCGTAGAGTCTTGGGTGAAAGGCCATGCACCCAAAAACAAAGTTAGAAGCACTGGAGGTATATGCCACACCACACCTATACATTGTAATATCTATGGACATACAGCTAGGAGTCTAGCCTCTGGCCACAACCACTCAAGCATACCACACCAATAGATACCTATAGATACACCCGTACTACCACGCATCACTCAGGTGGTTGTGGGGAGGGCCTGCAGTCTTGGGTGTAGGTATAGGGGGGGTCCCAAAATGTCTTTTTTTGCATAGACTGAATGGGGAAAAACTTTGCGCACGCCTACAGCCCAAACCGCTGGATGGATTTTCATCAAATTTGTGGCAGGAGCAGTGGCTTGGTCCCGAAAGCTGCTTTTGTAAATTTGGTGAAAATCCGTCCAGTACTTTTCTTTAAAACGATGAAAAAGTAGGTCTGGAAAAATGAGTGATATCTATGTCCGTTCCGCGGACACACTTCCCTGTTCGCTCTGCGGACAAGAAACCGATTGGCTTATCCGTAGCGTCATGTCCGCAGACATGTGGTGCTTTTACTGATTGGTTGTGGAACAGCGTTTTCTTCGCGGCCTCCGCCATATTTTGTTCGTGTTTTGGTGTACACGGACATCGCTGGTAACACATAGAAACCTAGACACTAATGTACTTGTTACAATTATGAAATGCTGTTTCCGAAGGTGAGCTTTACCTAGGTTGGAATGGAATGTGGCCACGGAAAATTAAAAAATGTGGTGCTTTCTTGACACCAAATTCATACAGTAAAGTGGAAGTTGGTGCTCAATGCACAGCGACGAATGCCTGCGTCTGTGTTACAATGTTTTCAGATTAATATTGAAGTCGGACTGGCATCCTATGTTTTGAAATCTGAGGCGGCCATCACGAGTATTTGATGGAAACAGTGGTTTGCGCGCCGTATGGGAGTAGCGGTTCTCATGACAGGATGCTCATATGTTGTTGCAAAGTGAGAATGAAGGTCAGGTGATATGCTTTTTTGGTTGCAAGCTCAGTAGGCCCACGCATCCAATACTATTCATAAGGGGCTATTGTTTTTTGACCTTGAGCGAAAGGGAAACTTTAAAAGCTACGCAAGGAATGAAAGCTTGGAAAAAAAAATACTATTTGATAAGGTTATATTTTAAAAATGCTTGTAAGGAACATGAAATATCAGTTCACGAATATGCTTTGATGCAAACAGTTTTCTGTCTGACATTAGCAAAAATAATGGAGGCTGTGAAGATGATGTAAATTTAATTTTGACGACTGTACACTAATTGTGACAATGTAACTAAAGTATTATATTTTTGCGCAGTTGTAATTTTCCTCCAATAACAGAGAGTGTACATTGTTTGTGTTTGCAGGCTATGATTAGAGTCACCGTTGGTGACCGTTACTTCTTTTTCTTTCAAATGTTGTGCTTGCCCACATAGCTTTGTGTATCAGTTTGCACGTTCTTTTGGTCTTGTGTAACATTACGACATGTAATTCTTTCTTGCTTGTCCATTCATGCTGCCTTCATAACTGAAATACCATCTCACTGTGTAGTTGTCCTTCTTTTTAACCCTTACGGTGAGTGCTGTTTATCTGCGTTTGTAGGGTGTCATTATATGTACCCATGGTCAACTCTAATATTTCTTTAAAATGTCATGTTTGGCCACTTACATTTGTGTAGTACTTTCCACAATCTTTGTGTCTGTTTTGGTATTGTTTCCTGAAGGTTGGGTATTGACACAGATAGTCTCTTATGTTTTCCGCCTAGCTACATTTTGTCGTACTATGCGTGCCATGGTTTCCAGATGCCGAGTGACAGATTTTTTCCATGCCAGATGCAACTGCTGGTGACCGGGTGCCTGTCCATTATAATGTAATGGGATGACAGGCCAGGGCCACTCTGTCCCTACGCTGAACTAGCGACAAGGAGCAACATACCATCATTTATGGTGGTGTAAAGCAACAGTGATGCCGCTGTGTTGGAAATACCTGTGCAAACAAAGCGGTTGCTTTAACAGAAACGCATACTTTGTGTATGCGAAATTAACTGCATGTGTCTCTCCATGAATATTTTCAATGTCGGCCTTAGAGTCATTGCTACAAATTATTTGGAAATGGAATTAGTCCATTGATCTCTGACAGTTGTTTGTTAAATAAAAGTACTTGCTTTGCACATCTATACTATTATTGTCAAATCTTATTGCGTCTATGTCCTTTACTATCAAAGGTGGTTCTTAATGTAACATTTACTTTGTTAATGGATGGCTTTCTTTTTTGGTAGGACAGCAAATAAGGCCATTTGTGATGTCATCTTTGATGTCCTAGGTGTTAGTGTTAGCAGTGCACAGTGATGCGGGCAGTTATGGTTGCTTAGCCTACCATAACTGTCGAATTTTAGGGTTTTTTCGATTGTACTTTGAACCAAAATGTCACGTTTATAATGTTTTTTTAGTGAATTTCACAGGTTTTTAGTAGTGCAACTTAACCATAACGTCCCTCAAACAAAGTTCTTTCTAGTGATTATGTTATATAGTTATAGTAACAACTTTTAACATGTTTATTTTATATGAAGTACACAATTATAACCATATTCATGAAAAGAATAAGATAACCAAATCGTACATCTCATTACTTATCTTGCTTAAAATTCATTAAAAACAAATGCACATATGCTAAAATAGCTAAGACAACAAATGGGATTCATTACAATACAATTCACATTCAAGCATCCTACAAAAATTGCCTAAATCACATTCCTAATTTCCTAAAAGAAAAAACCTTTAAGAACACAATGCCCTTCTGAAAGAAAGGCACAAGGATTAAGCAACTTCAAACAATGCATTACTTTTCTATTTTACAGTACATAGGGACAAATACACATATACAAAAATAACCATCAAAACACCAAATACAATTCAGTACAATACAAGTCCTAAAAGCACATTCAAACAACCTGGGCAATATCTAAGTTATATTCCTAATTTCATTACCAGAGTGTATCATACCAGTGTTACACTTCACCATAAAAAAACAACGGTGGGGCTGTGCTGTGCATTTTTGAAAAAAAGGCATGAATTAGGCAACTTCAACCACTTCCAACTGATCTAACTCTAGCGACTTTACAAATCCCATAACAGCAAGAACAGAGGAGGTTGTCCTACCTGTCAGGCATTGATCCCACACCATCTCGTTATCAGCCAAGAGTAGTGAGTTCGAAAATCTTTTCAGAAAATTTGTACGCTTCCGATGAACCGCCAGACAGGCGATGAATAGATGTTTCAAGTTCTCTAATTGACTCTCTTCACAGCAGAATCTACCATCAGCTTTGGGTAATGGCAAGAGACCAGAGTTCGCCTGGACTAACTTCGTCCGAACCAAGTTCCATTTAAATCATAAGAAAGTCCTCCTGATGATTCTGTCGGGATAAATTGCCAGAGGGGGGAGCTAAAACCCCTGGAACTTTATAGTCCCTGGCCAGATTTTTCGTATCCATTCATTTAATCCGTAGTGTACCCAATCAGATTGATAAAGAAGTCTCTTTCACATGACCAGGATTCTCAATGAAGTCCTTCCTTGATATACCCAGTCTCTCGAGCAGGGTGGAGCAATGAGTGGAACATTTCGCCATAAAGCCATCACCCTTTGCCTAAAGTGTATTTTTTTTTAATCAATAAAGAGGGAATTCTTAACTGAAACCAATATTTTATATAATAGAGATAGGAATTTCCACTGTGCCCTACATTTAAAGGATAGTTCCGGGACTTTCTTTTATTGTCCCTACGGTTTGGCCATGTGTTTTTAAGCATAAATCGGTAGATCGTAGAAAACTTTCCTATGGACCTTACCTGACTTTTCGTCCATTAACGCACTCGAAATCAGCCGCCATTTTGTAATAATCCTATCATTTCCCCCCCATCGACCTGGCTCACCTGCTTTTGCGGCACTAAATCTAATCCCCCGCCCCTGAGCCTGACATCAGCAGAGGCGTACCGCCCATTTCCCAACGCCAAAGCACGTTTCGTGTCAACAATCGCTGCGCCTCAGCTAATGAAGTGTCGCCATGGAAATGGCAGGACGCCTCTTTCCTCAATAAGTATAAACACACCGTTTCACAACACACAGCAGCAGACTTTCGATTCCATTACTCTCTCTGTGTTACTTTGAGTATTCTGTGACTCGTTTCTGTGCTCTGGTCAGCTACCTTCACCGCTTCTAGGCCTTGTGAACACCTGTACCATCTCTGTAAATTATTTTACTTTCTTTACCACACAATGGCTACAATAATGCCGTATATGTATGAGCCCGAGTACACCGAGGAAAAACTACTGGAAAGGCAAGCACGCGAAAACGATGGAGATTCGGACGGCAGTTGGGAGGACCAGTCAATGGATGAAGAGCCTGGACCATGTCGCATGGACGGCGTCTCCACCTGGTGCACGTGCAATCGGTGCGAGCTAATGCCAACTGAGGAGGAGAACTGCTGCTGCCGTGAAAATTCCGGGTGCTTGGCCTACATTTCGGAAGGCGAGCCAAGTCCGCAATGCATCACCGAGCTGCCAGAGTTCAGGGAAGCCTGCCTCTCACGGACCGTGTTGAGGATGATGATGGTGCTTATGCACGAACTTCGCGGCACTGTTCGTCCGCGTAATCCGAGTAACGAGTAAGTATACTCTGGTTGTGATGTCAGTGATGCCACTACTATTTCATGGTCGTCTCCCACATATAAAATTACATCTACATATCATTCGAATGCATGTAAATTGGTTCCATATTGTGCATTTTCTAGATAGAATTTTTTTCAAATCAGAATGACATTTTTTACCTGAATCGACAGTGATAAGAAAGTTTTGTCATTTTAATACTGTTTGCATCTTTCATTTTCACAGGTGGTACAGGCTGGTGGCCTATCGTTGCTTCACTTGGTGGCTTCACGGGAGGCTCGGACACCGCGTTCGGAGAGTAATACCTGCCTGTGCGGTACTTGCCATTAGACAATATTTCCCCAGCGACAGTGGACAATACCGCGGATTTTCCCTGGATGTGCTGCAACCGGAACTTCACAATGTGTAATGTTTATTATTTATGTTCAATTGAAATTAAGATCTAAAATAAAACCCAACATATATTTTAACAATGGTTGTTTTGATTTTTTAAATGAATCTAGTGTGTCTCCATTGAATAGTCTTCCTGTGCCTTGTCTTGTCACACCACATGTCTCCGGCCAGCATCCTCCCTCACGCTGGCCGCCCACCTTCAATCCACATAACCGTTGAACCCATATGCAGCAGACATACATATGTTATTTTGCGGGTTGGCATCAAGCCTCCCGGCCTTGCCTCCTCCCCCAAAAATACTTACCACACCACTTTGTTCAAGCGTTGGCAATAAAAGGCCGTTGGATTTTATTGATACAAAACATGGTTATAGGTAAATAATCAATATGGTTGATCATAATAAATCATCCTTTTGGGCACCGGGTACAGAGATGATCCCCTCTGGCCCGTGCCGCCTTGCCACCACAGGCCAGCCTGCTGCTGACTAACTGCCTAGGCATCCAGGGTCTCCAGGGTGAACTGCACCCATATATTCTCCTGGGAGGGTGAGGTATTTATAAACTCACCCCCCTGCCTTCCATGTACTAGATCCTGCAGCCTGCCTCTTACATGCAGTTAGATGGCCTCTCCTTGGTGAGGCCCTGTGGCAAACGAGTCTTGTCTGCACGACCATCCCCCCCGCCCTATCAAAGGCAGTTCGCACTGGGGTACTTGCGCTGGCAAGTGGAGCTGTCAGGGAGCGATAAAGGCCAAGAGGTGCCAAAGACCATGTACACTTCAAAGTGGTCTATAGAGCATGGGTTGTTGTTCCCATGTCTACCTCCAGACCCCGTGTCTCCTGCCAAGCATCCCCCCTCACGCTGGACGCCCCCCTGCAATCCACATAAGTGTGTCTCCATTCACGAGTCTTCCTGTGTCTTGTCTGCACGACCACCGCCCCAATCCACCCCCCGCCCTATCAAAGGCAGTTTGCACCGGGGTACTTGTGCTGGCAAGTGGAGCTGCCAGGGAGCGATAAAGGCCAAGAGGTGCCAAAGACCATGTACACTTCAAAGTGGTCTATAGAGCATGGGTTGTTGTTCCCATGTCTACCTCCAGACCCCGTGTCTCCTGCCAAGCATCCCCCCTCACGCTGGACGCCCCCCTGCAAACCGCATAATGCCACGACATATACACGTCATTCTTTCACAAACACACCCCTGTTTCGAATTCTTTATAACCCACTTCATATTTCTAATGAGAACTTCTTTGCGCTTTGCTAGTCAACCCCTGAAGGTGCTGGTTATCTGCTCTTCGTCTCTGTGAACTTCCGTGACCACTTCGAGGAAACTCGTCAGTTTGCAACCTGTCAACTGCTCCCTGTTCTACGACAAGAAACTACTCTGATCCCTGCATCTAACTGTTTGTTCGTCAAGGTAAGGCCATGTACCATAATCATTTTGCGTCCAATTTCTTTTCGTTCAAGACAGTACATGCAAGGAACTAGTCACATGTTCTGAGTTTAGTCAAATTATTTTTCTATTTTTTTTAAAGTTATTCAAATACTTATCCGCATGTGAATAACGTGTATAGTTCCAAGAACCAAAACGATCCTTGCATTGAACCTTTTATGTGTCATTTAATTTTTTAACACATTGGTATTCATAGAGAATTGTTGATCTTTACTTTTCAGAACTTTCCACAATGCCTGCCTGTTCCATTGGTGGTTGCCCTTCGAAGACCCATAATAAATCTGAAGGTACTATAATGCATGTTTTCCCTAAGACAATAGATCAGATAAGAGAATGGGTCCGATATTGCGGATATCCACCGTCTGAGCTTGAAAGTAGAGTCCTAGAAGTCTTTGCGGACAAGAGGGGTGATCGATACCGCATCTGCAGCAGGCACTTTATCTCAGACATGTACTCCACATCATTGCTAATAAAGAAGAACACACCGCTAGCGAAGCGAAAATTGCTCTCAACCGCTATTCCCACTCTATTCGTCCACATCCCTCCACTGGTGAGTCAAGTTTACGTATTTATCTCTCGGCCTTGCGGTAGTTTGTAGCATTAGCTAACAATAATTTCCCCATTTATGTATCCACTCAATATGAAGGCGGAAGATTCTCCATCCGTGTCGTTATTGCAGTCATCAGCCACTTCAAGCGCCTATCGGGTAATCTTACTTAGCTATTCTGCCACTGACTTGTTTTAGGCATGTAAATCAATAGTTTTAATTTATCGTGTGATTATTTTACCTAATGGTACACCCTTGTACTCGTCCTCTAGTCTTTGTTTTCAGTTATAATTATTGTTATCCAAAATAATGCAAGTACTGTCTTTCAGGGAGATGCTGAGGAGTCCAACGCATTGACGACAACCGTTGATGTCACTCAGATGCTCGAGGTACGTTTCCGGACAGTTCCATCGATGGAGATCATCAGATCTTGCATTCTTGTAGCGTGATTGTTACACACAATGTTTCTTTAATTTTTAGCCATTGATATGTCCTTCTGTCGTCGCCCTCCTATGTGTCTTCTTTTTTCAATATTGTGTTCATTACTAATGAAAGTCCTATGTTTCAGGGAGTCGATGGAGCATTAGTCCAAGAAGAAGGGGGAGCATGCAGTTACGGGTCTGCACAACAGCTTGCAGAAGTGTGCACTGCAGTTACATCGTCCCTTGATGTTCTTATGCATTTCGAGGTATGGATACTGACAGTTCGATCAAGCGAAATCATATGACGTGATTACATCCGCTATACTTCCTTCTTTATTAACGCAAGTACTATGTTTCAGGGAGATGATGGAGCTTCTTCTACAAGAACATCACCCCTAGTAGTTGATGCAGATCTCTGGGTGGTGACACTTCCAACGATCGAGCAAATCGAATCATATTTAGATATCCATTATTTATTTTAGACAGCTGATCATTTGTGCAGGTCTATTTAGATGAGCCGTTGACGCCTGCACAAAGTTTATGTTCTTTTTAACAAAATAGAAAACCATACTAATGCAATTACTGTGTTTCAGGGAGTCACTGAAGCATCATCTTCAATAATATCATCAATGGAAGTCTATGAGGAGCCCGAGGTATGGATCTTGACAGTTCCATCTAACTAGATCAACAATGGGTGAATAATTGTCATTTGAATGTTCTACACAAAGCGTTCATTCGTGTTTTGCTATTGAGATGTACGTGGGTATTGGTCCCCAAGTACATTTTGTGTTTTCAATATTATTATACATACTAATGAAAGTTCTATGTTTCAGGGAGTCGATGGAGCGTCAGTGCGTGATGGATGTGCTTATCATGAAAATATAGTCGTTGCAGCGCAAGAGGAAGTGGAGACATGCACACACGAGTCGGAGCAACAGCGTCCTGATGTTGAAGTTCGAGGCAAGAAAGTTTCAAAGAAAAGAAAGCAAAAGAAGGTTAGTGTCCTGGTCACTATATAATGTTGTTTTTCACTGTTAATAGTTCAATACTGTAAGTTGTGTTTAAACTGAACATCCCTTTTCCAATCTGTCCTCTAGTTGCGAGTGGGTGTACGAACTAGATCTACACAGACAGTGAAGCGAACGAGAGATGTTGCTTGTCAAAACTTTTGGCAGGGACTTGAGACTGGAGATGCATCGTGCCAATGGGAAGAATATGAAGTGATTGACAACGGAGCTATACCACCACCAGCCATTGATAGTGAATGTCCTCCTGGTAGTTCGGATGCAGTCGGAGATCAATTCACAGAATCCACACCCGCAAAAACTAAGACCGCGAGAAAGTTGAAGAAATTGTTTTATTCACCCATCGCCGGAGAAGGAATAGATGTTGAAATGGAAGAGAATGAAGTGGACGACAATGAAACACCATCAATATCACTGAACATAGCGGAAGACGATATCAGAGATTCTACCTTTCATGTGAGTGACATGTCTTCAACGTTACAGGCCGAACCAGCTGGGATGCAGACTGACAGTGTAAGGAAAGAGGCCAAATTCATTGTATTCGATAGTTGTTTGATTGATATTATTATTCGGATGAAATGTGGGCATTCGGTTGGTGGGGAAGTATGTGGGGAGCCATTGATTAATGTGACTCGTGCAATTCGAGGCACTAACCTTAAAATACATGCCACCTGTACAAAATATCATCCTTTCTCATGGTCTGCACAACCCATGCTGGGGCAACTGCCAGCAGGCAATCTACTTTGTGCAGCGGCTGCACTTTTTAGTGGTTCAAGTTTTAAAAAGTTAGAGTCTTTCTTTCAGTTTGTGGGAATCCATTTCATTGCGAAAACTCAGTTCTACAAATACCAAACCGATTATCTATTTCCAGCCATTAGCGAAGCTTGGAGAATGGAAAACATGTCTATTGATAGTACATTCGCGGGCAAACGGTTCAGGCTAGCCGGTGATGGACAGTGCGACAGCCCAGGATTTTCAGCCAAGTACTGCACCTACCACTTTCAGGACATGGAAAGTAAGAAAATTGTGAGTTTGGTGGTCATGCAGGTGTCACAAAGTACATCCTAAGTGGCCATGGAGAAAGTTGGCTTTGTAGCATCATTGCAAGAACTACAATCGCGGGGAATGGTGATCGACCTGATAGCCACGGACAGACACGTTTCAATTGCCAAGACAATGAGAGAAGAGTACAAAAATATAAATCACCAATTTGACGTTTGGCATCTTGCAAAAACAATCAATAAAAAAATGTCGGCTGCAGGTAAAAAAAAAGATATGCAAGGTATTTCACAGTGGTCCAAGTCAATCAGCAACCATCTTTGGTGGAGCTCAAAAACATGTGGAGGGTCGTTGGAAATTCTACTGGAAAAATGGCGGTCAGTAATGCTACACTGTAGCAACGTTCACCGCTGGACCACAAACCAACATTTCCACAATTGTGAACATGGCCATTTGTCCACAGAGGAGGTACGGAAGAAGAAGTGGTTGATTCCTTCATCACCCACTCACAAAGCCATTGAAAAGATTGTATTTGATAAAACTATAACAAGAGATTTGAGGGGACTCACGGAATTCTGCCACACAGGAGATTTGGAGGTGTTCCACAATATGTGCCTAAAGTACAGGCCAAAACGATTGCATTTTGGCATGGAGGGCATGATAAATCAGACTCTTCTAGCGGTCTTGGCACATAACCATAATGTTGGTCGTCAACAAAGTAGGACGACCGGAACTTTAGGGACGCTTCGCTACAATAAGGCCTTCACTAAAAGAAGTAAACAATGGGTTATCAAACCAGTGTTTGAGGATATGCAATATGATTTTATTGAGAGACTTATTGTTGATGTCCTAGATAGGCACATACATGGAGTTGTGAACGAACCTGTGCAGGGGACAACTGCATTGCCACCCAACATTGCCTCTGTTCCATGTCCACCTAAAGAAGAGCTCATAGAGAAATACACATCACGGTTTAAATGATTGTAATTTGATTGTTTGTTCTCTTGAGTCTCCTCATGTCGCAGGCCCATTGAATATGTGTAGCTATGTATTGTGTAAATAAAAGTGATTGCTCTGTGAGTCCTGTGAGATGGCCTTACACTGAATGTAGCTAACTAGGAATGTGTGCTCGTTCAAAGTGAAGGTCAGCTGCTTTGATTTTTTGCTCGGGTGCCGGAATGGCCCACGACTCAGTATAAGGTTCTATTGTTATTTGACCTTGACAGGCCGGGACCATCCCGAAAGACTTCTTTTTGGGGGTGTGGGGCAATAACGTAAGAAACGATAATGAATATAATTTCAGAAACGAAAGCCATTTAATGTTTGTTCATTAGAAGAAATAACGTCGGCATAGAAGGAGTGGTATTTCGGGGCTGCCCTACGCACAGACACAATGGAAAATGCAAATATAATGTAAGTAACTCTTTAGATGAGTTTATACCGCAATTTAATTACTATACAGTAGCTTTAAAGACGGGTTAAGTTGTACTTGTTCGTTCTATGTGGTATATTGTTTTGTACCGCGCACTATCTTGAGGAGAACCATCTCCTTTTACGGAAGCACCTCAAAACCTTCCACTTTGCTTCTGCTTTCTCTCTCCCTCTCCCCTGCTACAACTGGTCCACTGTCTGCGACCTCGGTCCTGGGCCCTTCCACTCTCCACCTGCACTGCCTCCCTGTCAACCCCTGCATTGGGGGACTGTCTCAGTATCCTACAGCCCCCCCTTGACGTATAATACCCAGTTGCACTGTCCTAGCTATGAAATAATTTCCCGACCTAATATATAAAATGAATAATTTTAATAAAGATCTGATGGTGAGACTAATTTCATTTTTTATGTTTTTAAAACAGGTACATCGTTCATTATTGTATGTGTCACGAGTACCAGACACCGGCGGATGGCTTTTACAACCGCCAGTTGCTTCTCCGCGTGAACAACGTTACCACCCTGACCATTTTATGGGACGATCGCCAAGTACAAGTATGCCCTTACGCGGTACTAACGGCTAGATGCAACATACAGACCGTTGTGGTGGCCTAGTGCCTCGTTGTTGGAACAGCCATGCGATTATCAGTGCGACCGAAGAGCTTATTTTATCGTAAACCAACACCCTGTGTACTGCACACGAACATCGCTTGCCTCAAGACGAACTATTTTGGATCGAGAGCAAAGAAAAATGCAAATCGCTGAATATTCTCTAAACATTTGATGTCCAATAAATGTACTTTGCCAAATGTACAATCTTGCCGTTTGCTTTTAAACCACAGTTTCACATTCCGAATTGTGGCGCTGTATTGTGAGATGATCTAAGACCCTGTGTACAGCAAAGGAACATCGCGTGCCTCAAAACAAACTTTTTGGAACGTCAGCAAATAAAAATGCAAATCGTTGAATATTCTCTAAACATTTGATGTCAAATAAATGTACTTTACCAAATTTACAATCTTGCGGTTTGATTTAAAAGTACAGTTTCATATTCCGAATTGTGGCTCGCTGTGTTGTGAGCTAATCTGTGTTGGTTTCCGGGTTCTGTGTGGAGTCGCGTAGAAGACGCCTGGGCGCGTTTGCCTACGCAGCACAGTCACGTCACGGATAGAGGCGGGGAATATGAATGTTTTGATAAAGTCTGTTTCAGGGGCGGGGGATTTGATTTAGTGCCGCAAAAGCAGTTGAGCCAAGTCGATGGGGGGAAATGATAGGATTATCAGAAAATGGTGGCTGATTTCGAGTGCGTTAATGGACGAAAAGTCGGGTAAGGTCCATAGGAACGTTTTCTACGATCTACCGATTTATGCTTAAAAACACATGGCCGAACCGTAGGGACAATAAAAAAAAAGTCCCGGAACTTTCCTTTAAGTGGATATAAACCAAGCTCATATCTTACTGCAGCAATGGGTACCGAACTGGGAACTCTAACTCAGGACCTTGGTAGAGTGACAGCGCAGTCAGGCTTATCTCAGAAGATGTGAGCTATATGTAAGTACACTGTTTGTTTGTTTGTTTATTTAATATGGTGCGCAAAACCCAGAGGTAAGAGGGCGCAACAGAGAACAGGAAGATAAGATTACATAAAAGCTTAGTTGCAAGGTAAGAAACAGTTGAGTAGTAAGCAGAGCATTACATTTTGTAGAATCTAAGAGGGCATAAATACAAATATACATACAGTATTTTACATTTCAGCAGGTCAGTTTATGTACATATATACGGTTAGGTTGGCTGGGGTCTGTTAATGTGCAGGGGCACTGTTCAGTCATGGGGATCATTGGAACGTAACCAGGTGAGGGTGTTTCGCCTAAAGCTGTAGTAGGATTGGTGAGTTCTGATGTTGAGAGGGAGGGCATTCCAGTGTTGGACTGCCATGACAGGGAAGCTACTGCCGCCTGTTTTCTTTTGTCTGAATTTGGGTACCTGTAGGCAGTAACAGTTGGTCATCCGGGTGGGTCAGTTGGAGGTTCTTTTTACTCTTCTGGGTGCAAGGTATGGGGGGCTGTGTTGTTTAAGCATTTGAAGGTGAGTGATGCTGTTTTGAGTGGGATGCGGTCACATATCTTGAGCCATTTGGATATGTGTTCCTTATATGGTAAGTTAAGGGCTGTCCTGAGTGCGTTATTTTGCAGAGTTTGAAGTTTGTCTGTTATGTATTTGTTGGCTCCTAGGTACATGGCATTACAATAGTCGAGTCTGGAAAGTATTAGGGCATTGACGATGGTGATCAAGCTAGCTTGGGAGAGGAATGCTCTACTTGCCCTGATAGGCTTTCACGTGTAAGCGGTAGAGGATGCTAGTGAGTTAACAGGGCTGAGTCAAGATGAAAGCTTAGAGTTTTCACTGTTTTGGCAACTGTGATAGTGTTGCCATCAATGTTAAATGCCTTGTAGTCGGGACCGAGTTTTTTTAGGTTGGCATTGCAGCCGAGGAGCAGGATTTCGGTTTTCTCATCATTCAGGCATAGGCCGTGTGTGGCCATCCATGCCTGAATGATGAGGTATACTTTGTTAACCAAGGCCGTATCTGAGTCGAAGTTGCCAGAAAGGGGTATGAGGATCTGCGTGCCATCTGCATAATTAGTGTATGAGACACCCAGTCTATCCAACTTGTCAAATAGGGGCTTGGTAAAGATGTTGTAGAGGGTAGGGGAGACGCAAGAGACCTGGGGAACACCGCAGGTTATTTTGATAGGGTCTGCTGAGGCTAATGAGGAGAAGACTCTCATGGTTCGATTGTCCAAGAATGATTGGATCCAGGCTATGGCCTCTTTTGAGAAGTGGGCAGCCGAGGCCAGGTGTTCGCACAGGACTGTGTGATCTACCAGGTCAAAAGCCACTGACAGTTCGAGGAGGAGAAGCATGGCAGTGTTTCCTTTGTCGTTAATCTCATTGATCCGGGTTTTAAGGTTGATTAAGGCAGTTTCTGTGCCGTGTTTTGGTCTGAATCCAGATTGGCGGGCACCTAGGAGTTTGTGGGTTTCTAGATATTGCTGGATTTGTAAGTATGCTACTCTGTCTATTATCTTTAACAGGAATGGCACCGTGGTGATGGGCCTGTAGTTGGTGGGGATAGCGGGGTCTAGGGTTTGCTTCTTGAGGAGTGGCAGAACCCAGGATTGTTTGAGAGTGCTTGGTATGGTGTTGGAGGAGAAGGATGCGTTGATCAGTTTGGTTATAAAGGGAGCTAAATCCCTGGCAGCATCCTTTATTATCTGGGGTGGGCAGTGGTCGCCTTTGCAATGGGAAGGTTTGAGTGAAGCGATGACCCTTTCTGTTACTGGAATGGAGATTTTAGCGAATCTGAAGAGATCCGGGCCTGGTGGGTTAGCTATTTTGGCAGGATTGCTAGGAGGTGACTCGTTAGTGGTTAGGGAGTCTTTTTTTAGTGCGATTTTAGTTTGGAGAGTTTTGATTTTATTTAGAGCATTTTGGACGCTGGTGCACCATTGTTTGTCTTTAGTTATGTTATCTGGTGGGGGCATGGGGGATTCCAGTTCCCTTAGGATAGCAAATAGTTCCCTGGTATTGGAACTGGAATTTTTGATTCTTTCATTGAAGAGGTTCTTTTTGGTGAGTAGGATTTCTTTTTTGTAGTTATTTGTGAAAAGTTTCAGTTGTAGTTTGTTCTCTTCTGTGGGGATATTGCGCCATTGAGTTTCTAGTTTCCTTTTTTTCATTCTTAGTTGTTTCAGATGGGGGGTGACCCAGGCATTGAGGTGAGCTTGTTGTTTGCTCTTTTGCAATTTTTAGGGGGGCAATGGTGTCTAGTCCTTTCTTCATAGCATTGTTATAACTTTCTACTAGGCACTCTGGGTATAGATTGTCGGGGAGAGCATTAAGGGTTGGCAGCAAAAGTGTTAGGAGGTTGTCAGGAGTTATGTATTTTTTTTGCTCTAGTGGGCAGCAGTGGTGCCATGATTTTGTTTCCACCGGCTTCTTTATAGAGTGATAATGTGAAGTCGATGAGGTGGTGGTCTGTCCAGTGTTGAGGAGTAGTTTTGGTGATGATGGTATCGCAGTTCAGTATGGCGATCCAGTCCAAGATTCTACCTTTGTTGTGGGTAGGGGTGAGCACTTTTTGGATTAGGCCGTGTTCAGAAAGCATGTTGGCTATAGCTTGTGCTGGTTTGTCATCGGGTCATTCAGACCAAGATTCAGATCGCCTAGTAATAGTATTTGAAAGGTTTCTTTTGTATTGTTGGCTAAGAGGCTGGATAAGTCTGCCTCGAATGAGCCAATGGGGCCGGGTGGCCTATAAATCAGGTAGATGGTTAAGGTATGACAGTTAGAGATGGGCAATTTGGCTGTGAGCAGTTTGCAGGATTTGAGAGGTGATTGGGTCGATAGTCTTAGCTCAGGATCAGTCTTTGCTATGATGGCCAGTCCGCCTCCTCTGTTATTGGGTCTGTCCAATCTGATTATTTGGTAGTTTTCAGGGATGGCTATTGAGAGTGCTGGGCCTGCTGCTTCATGCAGCCATGATTCAGTAATCGCCAGGAGGTCGAGGTTGTTGGTGGATAAGGTGTCTGCTATTTCTGTGGCGTGGGCCACTAGTGATCTAGCGTTGATCAAGGCTCCGGATAGAGTAGTTGTGTTGTGTGTGTCCTGGATTGTTATCGGGATGAATTTGGGTTTGGTGGAGCTATTGCAGTGTAAAGTTAAGTTGGGGCATATTTTAGGGTGTCGTGTGGTAGATCTTATGATCTTGTTCTGATAACTGGGCTCGTAGAGACGGGGTAATCTGGCTCGAAGCCTGATGTTTCTTTCTGAGGTCGGACAGGGTGCATCTTCTGCTGGGTACATGGTTAAAGCAGCAGTAGAAATGGTGAGGTGTAATAAGGGTATGAGGAGGTATGGTAGGGTGGCCGTTTGATTCTTGCTAAGGCGCATTGTACAGTTTGAGGTGGGCTGAGGTGGAGGATGGATACCTAGAGAGGCCGCTGGAGGCTGGCAGTGGGCATGTATGCTAGATGCGATATTCAGGTGATACTGCAAATTAGGGCTAGTTCCACATCGAAGTAGCAGGTAAGGATATGCTTGATGCGACATTCAAGTAACAGGGCAAAACAGGGCTAGTCCCACATCAAGGTAGCATTCAAGTAACAGGACAAAGCCGGGCTAGTCCCGCATCAGAGTAGCAGGTAAGCATATGCTAGATGCAACATTCAAGTAACAGGACAAAACACGGCTAGTCCCGCATCAAGGTAGCATTCAAGTAGCAGGTGAGCATTTGCTAGATGCGACAATCAAATAGTATGATAGAGAAGGGCTGATGTATCATTGCAATGACAAGCCGACAGCTGTGTCTAGGTACAGTAATCAGTTGTGCTAGATGAGGTTGGGCACAGCATTAATGCTGTTGGTGGGCTGGGGACTAGGATTAATAATAGCCATAGGCTGGATTTTGGAGGTTGCAGCATGGGTGGGTGCTAGCAGTGCACATGCTTGTGGGCAGATTGTGAGTAGGTAAATTGCAGTTAAAGGCAATATCTCACAGTAAGTAAAGTTGGATTTTTAAGGCATGTGCTAGTTGCCGTTTGAGGCAGAGTCTTAATAATGGTGTAACGGCAGCCAGAGGGGATACATGTGGGCTGTAATAGGCTGCAGAAATGAGAGCGTGGGTATTGTGTTGTGTGGCAGACAACGTGGAAGTTTCTTGTGGGTAGGCAGTGAGTATATGGAGTTCAGGTTACACGGTACCTTGTGCTGCTGTTGCTCAGAAATATCACGATTTTGATGATCAGGGTCCCTGGCAGAAGACAGAGTCAGGCATAGCCAGGCTGAGACAGGAATCAGCCTTGGTTCGATGGCCTTTGTGAAGATGGCCGGCTCACGCTTCCCGGCGTGCTATTGGCTGTATTGAGAGCGGTGAGGGTCAATGGCAGTGGCTGGTGGTACAGGGTGGGGAGGAGGCAGTGAATGGAGCCTAGATTCACTGGGTGTCCATCTTGGAGCGGGTGCCCATGTGCAGGCATCGGGCACATTGCGGCGCTTTTTGAAAAAAATAAAGGCACGCAACGGAGATGCTGTGTGCAGCCTCTGGGTGCTTACCTTGATGAAGGGAAGCTCCTGCTTCTCCTTCTCAAGGAGGGACACTGCTCCTGCTCCTTTGCTCTGGTCGGATTGAATGGAACTAGTAACACTGAACCTAGTTAGACATGCACACCAAAGAAACTCTTACACTCATTATTTATATAAAATTATATATTTATTATATATACACCAGACTCACTTTAAATACTTTAGAGGATCTTTGGAGTGTCCTTACGGGCTCGGCAAAGAGTTGGACGGATTCGGCCTTTCCACAATGATGCACTCGAAATGGATAGCAGGTCTACTGGTATTAGAGTTCTGCCGCTCTGGAAACTCCTAGGACCTGGGGAGATGGCTCAATTCAAAGTTCACCTTGGGACTGGGTGTTCCCACCAGCCAAAGGGAAGGAGTCATCCTCTTTGGAGCTCCTCTGTCGCACAGAAAACAGGGTCAGGACAGAAGTGGTCACTTCACAGTGTTGCAAAGGGTCTGCAGGCATCTCTGATCATCTTCTTCTTTGGTTACTTCAGCTTCCAGTGGTCAACTTGCTTTTCATTTCAGAAGCCTCGACCTTTATACAATTCCAGCACATACTCCTCTGCAATCTATCTCAGTATTTTATGAAAGGGGCCTTTGGCTGTCCAATCAAGACAGCCAGACCCCCTCCTGTTAAGGCACTCTGGCAGACAAAGGACAGGGGGGTGAAAAACCCCTCCCCTGCTTCCTACCTGCCCAAACACTCTGGAGCCTAGCCGGGGACACTCGAGGGTTCCTGTCAAAGGCAAAACACACACACTGACCTCCTCACGCCAGAATGGTCGAAGAAAGGCTAACAAAGAACAACCATGCTAGTAATTGCAAAAAAGAAGGGAGTCCCCTAGTGCACTACCAAGGCTATGGACATAGCCTGCGGTACAAAAACAACACAATAGTTGGTAGAACACGTCCACTGCCACCAGCCATAACTACATAACTAGGAGAGTGTCTATGTGACTAAAAGGTCACAGGAGCAGCGAGAAGGTGGATACTAGGTATCCCTTTGGCCCTCCACTGAAGGTGGTGTGTGTCAATCTCAGACTATAGAGTTTGGGAGAGATACTAAGTATCCCTCTATGCTTAAGAACTGTAGTTACTTGAGTATACAGAAAAAGGAATCAAGGAGGACCCTCGGCGTCCCCAGCAACACTGCCCATAAGGAGCTGTGTGCTGCCATAGTAAAATACAGATGCCTTTAGGAGCTAAGGATCAGACAGACTCCATAGTACAGGTAGACTACAAAGAATAGAGTTCCAGAAGACAGAGTCCACAAGAATGAGTGAGTGGGAAAAGGCTCCACTCATTCAGGATTGAAAGAAAAAGGTCCAGATGTCCATCAAAAAGTGCTAGGGGTCTCAAAAGGAGAGAGGATGAAGCATAACAATTATAAATCTCCCTAACACCTTGCCACACCTGACTCAAGATTGTTTTTAACAGGATCAAATTGAGTGCGGTGCCAAGAAACTTTCTAAAGCATGTCTGCCATTTTCAATCAGACCCAGGTCACCTTGGCAAGTCTCAAGATGTTCCAACAGAAAGGCTGAACATGCCTTACTGTCTGTGGCGAGAATCGCTATCGGCTGATACCTTTGCAGGTCTGATCGCAAGCCCTTCTTAAAGATATGGACAATAAAGGCAGTCGCCAATGATTTGGGAGTAGAGTAAGAATTTCCCACATGAGTAAACAATGTTGCCAGGGTAAGGGCCCATGCTGAGGGATTCCCCTTAAATAATAAATGTGATTGTTGGTTTGGGCCAACAGCACAAGAAGTGCTGATTTTCATTATCACTTCTTCAATGTGTTCCTTCTCCTCCCTAAATGTCCACTCTACCTGATTAGGAGAAACAGCAACTAATTCAGTCAGTGGAAGCTCAAAGACCTTCTGATGATAGGACACCGGATTTTCTTCAGAGACCACATTTATCTGACAAAAGGCTTGTGGAGCTTCAGAATAATTTATTAGCCTCCAAAAACCCAGATCATTTTTATTACGTATTGAATGTTGCGATTATCCGATAGCCAGTTCATATCGGCCTGTTTTGTCTTTTTTATTTGAATATTCAATTCTACTTGTGTTAGCCCAATCTGTTTTTTTAGGGTTTTTATTTGGAGCCTCATATCTCTCTTTTTCCCTGTTACCTTGGCATCATATTCATGGACATGCTTCCTTGGCAAACCACCATTAGCCCATTTTTATAGGAACATCACTGGCTTCTAAAAGATCTATATGAAAATCTCTGTACTTTGACACTCTCAAGGTTTCATTCAGCCAATATTTCAACACCATCAAGAGATCATTTCCCAGCATCTCATTTACCCTATGGGCCTGATCACGACTTGGGCGTTACTGCCAGCGGTAATAGCCCTACCACCGAACTCCCCGGCGCTAATAGCGCCGGATCACGAGTTCGACAGTAAAGTAATTCCCCATTCCCCATTGAGCCCATTCGGGAAAGCCCCATTCCCCATTGGGCTCAATGGGGAAAATTTGCGCTCTTACCGCCGGCGGATTTCCCGCTGGCGGTAATAGCGCAAAATGTTGGCGGATTTCCCCCCAGCTAAGAGCTGGGACGAAATCCACCAAAGTCCTGATTTGGCAGACCCTTAAATCCGGCGGTATTAGCGCTACCGCCGGATTTAAGGGTTACCACCAAAGTTGTGATCAGGCAGTACCCACGTTCCCTGTAACTTTAGTCCCTGCCTGATTTACCCTTAGGCCTGATGACATACGTTCCTGAAACCCACCAGAACGTTTCCCCATATTAAAGGTGACAGACAGGGTACAATGATCACTAAATTACACTCGGGCAATCTTTAAATGATTACACTTTTCAAACAGATGCATCCCGACAAAAATATAATCCCAAATGGAAGATGTCTCAGCATTAAACCAAGTATGATCTCCCATCGTGGACGCATTTAGCATAATCAAACCTAGGTCACAGAGATTTTTCCACCATTTCAATCCATGCAATTGTTTTCCTTCCTTAAAGGGAACAAGACCCAATTAGAATCAGGTATTGGGCAGGATGCATTCAAATCCCCAGACAGAATAATTTTGTCCCCCGGGGCAAAAATCATACCATTCGTTTATATACAAAGTCAGATGATTAATGAAACTATCCAAGTCACCCATACCTGCATGCCAATAGTCACTACAAGCAGATTCTGTACACAGGGTGATAATATTCTTTCATGAGTTGCCATTATCTCACAACAAACACAAGTGGAATTGACGATCGACATCTCCCAACATGGCTTAACCAATGTTAATAGGCCTCAAAACGGACAAGTTCCACACTTGGCTGCCTGTGCATTTATAAAAAGCTTTCAATACAGGGATCTTTAACAACCACGTCTCCTGTAGTGAGACAATACAATAGGTTTTCAAACTGAGACTCAGAGCCACATTTGTTACTAGGTGAGTGTGCCCTCTAGTATTCCATGACAAAAATCTTAATAAATAGACCCTATTCTCTATGTTAGGGCAACTGCGCAGACTGGCAGCTGCCCATCCTACACAAGGAGTCAGCCAACCAGGACCAGTCTTTTACCTGGTCCATGGAATGCATACAATGTTTCTGAATCTGAAACTCTCTTACCGTACTTCTGGTTGGTTGTAACAAAATCATAATTTCTGAAGGTAATGTGGGGGGGAACAAATATCCTCAACTTTGGAATTCCCATCTTGAGTGTGAGACAAATCAAACCGAAGAGCCTGTACTGCTTGCTTTTCCCTCATAATGGAGTCAAATATTATTTTCGAGCCAATGTATATCATGGTTCTATCCATCCTAAACAGATCAATAAAATCAACCCGCTCAAGATCACAAGATGTTAATCCATACAAGGTCAGGATTGTGCCAAAGAGCCATACAATATTGGCCCTATTTAGAACCAAGTGGCAGTTATCTGGGAGAACACTCTCTATAAGAATCCTATTTAGGGACGCATTATTGTGCTCTTTCCCGAAAAACCTTCCCGACCCCAAATCTCCATTTCTCAGTGCCTGGGCACCAACTGGGCCATGGGGATCGAATGCGTTATTCCAATTATCACAACCCCCCCTAGCCTTTTAAAACACTGCTGATCTGATTAGGGGTTGTCACTGTACAGTCATCTTTTAATCTAACCTGGTCTTTTCTAGAAGGTGTCTGCCCACTCCAATTAGGGAAACACCTCAGAGTCAAAAACTGTGAGGGGACTGCCTCCACCTGCTGGGAAGCTCCCTGCCCACAAAGATTTATCAATGTAGGGGCACTCACCATCTTTTCATTCCAACACACTCCTATTTTAATTTGATCGGTCAACACACCAACCATTTCCAAAGACCCAGATCAATGCACCTCTGCCATTTTAGAAGCACTCCCGCCTGCGAGTGCTAGAACTGAATTCCCAAAACTGGGAACTCCTGTATCATCAACGATTACACAATCGGGCAATTTACCATCAAAAGGACGAGGCCCTATGTCTTAATTACCTTCACTAGGGAATTCAACTACCACCTTCTCCAGGATCGCTTTAACTGATGGTTGATATAGCAGGATGGTGACAAATATTTTAGAGGCTCGTTTAGTAAAACTTTGCCCTAACTTATTTTTAGACTTTTTCTCAATTGTGGCAATTTCTTCTTAGGTTTATTTAAAACCACTCTAGTCTGCCCACCTTGGATGTTAAACACTCTTAAGTGTTGATCCGCCGCCTCACTGTTATCAACCAGATGGCCCTCACAAACAAGCGAGTGAGACAAGGCTACAAGACACTTTGGCATGGGGGGGGTTGCAGGGTTCAATCTCATTTACAGCCATGGGGCCCTAGAACTCACTTTCACACGAGGAGCCCCTCGGCTCATAGAGCATGCTGCTGGCATAGAGATATGTATTTGCAAAGGTTCACATGAGTCCCATACCATATTACCAGTGGCACAGTCCTGTACCCTATCAGAGGGTCACCCCACATCGATACACGTAGAATTGCCTACAGCGTCATACTCGATTATAACATCAGGGGGCTGGCGTTGTTTCAACAAAAACTCCCTAACATTGTTATGAACCATATTATTGTCAAATTTAAACATAATCGACTCCACCAATGCGGAAAGAACCTTCGTCTCCACTTTAATCCCCCTCTATAAAATCACCAATAGTCACAAAACCGGGACTTAAGTCGAGGTGGACATAAAAGAAGAGACAGAAGAGTCCAAGAGGAATGTAACCAGGTCTGGGGGAGTGGCCATCATGGGCGAAGCGTTCACACAGGCAATTGTCAGTGAATGAAGACTGGAAACCCCCCGCTCACTCCTCTCACCTAAAATAATGTTCTCGACCTGCGAGGCCGAGCCTCCATTTCGAGTCTTATGCGACATAATGACAGTACTTGACCCAGACAGTTCTATTTTGTCCATCAGTTCGTGACGAGGCATTTGGTCACAGTGACCCCCACGGGTAATCCCGAAAGGTCTCAGTAGGGATTTAGGGTGAGAAGAAAAGAATGCTGAAATGTTCCCTGCATGGGGGCCTTTTATAGTTTATCATATGGGATAGCAAGCTCTGTCCCCAGAGTAGAAGATTGTAAAGATGAAGATAAAGACATGTCACTGCTTGCGGCGCTGCTTTGATTTAATACCAGGTGATGCAGGAAGTGGAAGACTCAATGCTGGCAGCATTTCCTGGTCAGGTATTGGACGCTGTTGAATTTAGGAGCCAGCTGTCATCATGCTACATTGCTTGGACCCACTACTTAAATTGTCCATGCACTTACATCAATAATCCACTACTGGTCCGTACTCCTCGGAAATTAAATATCATCTGGCTCTCGGGTCGTTAAACAAAGAAGATCAAGGGGCTGAAGCACAGACTTACTTAAAGACAGCCACCAGCCACCTGGCTGTCTAACTGCCAGACAGCCCGACAGCAATAGTTGTTGCTTTGCTTTACTCCACTCCTCAACGCTTTTGCAAGTGCTCTGCAATAAAATGCAGTTAGACAGATAGATACACTGCGCACTTACCCGGATTGGCCGGGTAATGCCTCTCTAATTGTCTAGCTCCAATACGTCAATACATCAGTGTAGGACTTCTCCTCATGGTCTAACCGGTACATGACTCACTCCCCGCAACACATCGCTGCGTTCTGCGCTCCGCTCTACGCTGCCGTGGCACATGTGGTTTCCTTTAGCTGACACAGTGACCTCAGCTGCAGCGGTCACATTCGTATCCTGAAGGTTGCAGGCTGCAGGATGCTTGACATTCCCCTACACTCCAAAAGTGTTTGACCTTGGAACTGGGATGCACCCGGCTCTGAAGTAGAAGCTTCAGAGTCTCAGCTCAACTCAGCCCCAGCAGGCTAGAGTAAAGGCCTGGACCACGTGAATGCAAGCGTCACGCCGCACCGCTCAGCCCAATGCACAACCGTCAGTCAGTATAATATGCGGCTGCTTCCTACGCTGTATTCATTGCGATCTGAACTATTAGTTGAGAACCACACCTATGCAGAAAAAACTACCACTCTAAAAGCATATTTGAAAATATCAGTAAACTACTTTTTCAAAAGTCCAGTGAAGATGTTTAGCAGAATCTTCACTACTGTAATTGCTGGTCTTGTTGCATCACAGAGTTAGTGCTATACCCATGCCGAGTTCATACGGGATATGAAATGTCAAATGCCATCGTTTTTTGCTGAATCATTATTTTTTGGTACATTTCCTTTCCACTGAAACTGATTTAAAACTGTCTATTTAAAACTGTGTTCATGCTCCTTAGTTTCATAATTGTATGCCAATTTTGCACCATGCAAATACTATTGCTTTACCGGCCTCATCATGACTTTGGCGGTAACCCTTAAATCCGGCGGTCACGCTATGACCGCCGGATTCAAGGGTCTGCCAAATCAGGACTTCGGAGGATTTCGCCCCAGCTCTTGGCTGGGGGGAAATCCGCCGGCGGTAAGAGCGCAAATTTTCCCCATTGAGCCCAATGGGGAATGGAGCATTCCCGAATGGGCTCAATGGGGATGGGGAATTACATTACCGCTGAAATCGTGATCCGGCGCTATTAGCGCCGGGGAGTTCGGCGGTAGGGCTAATAACGCCGGCGGTAATACCGCCAGCGTTACCGCCAAAGTCGTGATCAGACCCAATGCCTCCACATGAAACGTGCTGTGGGGAGGATTCAATTTCGGTCCAAGATGCTCTCATTAGAGTCTGAACAAAGCACCAGGATAGGATGATGAACTGATCATGGTTCTCGTGAGCAAAAACAATACTGTCAGAATTCACATAACAACATTTAGCATTTCACGGGGCTATTTCACTTTGTTGAATGCCCTTTTCTGATCAGTGTGACCCATCCTGTTGCCACCAACATATATAAACTCCCCAACTGAAACCATCCTGCCTGTCCCCACAAAAGCACCTTCTTTATCCCATGGAAAGTATCCATTATTGTTATTTTCAGATCCTGCCATCCTTATTTCACTTACGCCTTTCGGGCTGAAAAAGTAGATCCATCTAATTCAAACATTTTGTATTGAAAAGGGCCTGGAAATCGAGGTTAATAAAACTAAATCTATGGTGTTCACAAACAGGAAGAAAACGCAATATATACGCAATATATTTTCCCTATGATGATGGATGGCGCGAGCATCGAACAAGTTACTTTTTTTATAATCCTGTCCTTAGATTCTCAAGTCGAGGTAAATGGGACTGCTGCTTAGAAAAAGTGTCTGCATCTCTTTCAAGATAAAGTAGAATATCTAAATGCCAGACAATCAGCCCTGTATGAGGCAGAGGCATGCAGCTAAATTAAACGCAAAAAAGATGTGCCATCGAGAACAGTTTTAAAAAAAAGGTGTTGGGTCTACCACGCAGTACCTCAACCAACTATTTTACTGCAATAAGAGGTAACATTATGCTATTTCAACCCAATTGTTGCACTCAAACCACTATTGCATTGGATTAGCCTATCGAGCAAGCCAGAATTAAGCAATTATAGGGCTGTAGATACCTTACGTTCATTGGGCCTTATGTGCTTATTATAGAAGAACCTGACAAGGATAAATTCCAAACACTAAAATGATGGCCAAGAAAGCTTTCTATGAAAAATGCAAAGTGAATCTATTGCATAGAATTGCTAGCTCTGTTTCATTGAGTATGTACTGGGAGAACAAGCATAGGGGGGCTATTTAGACATAATGGGCCTCACCATGAGTTGGGCGGTATCCCGGCGCCAATTCCGCCGGGATACCGCCCGAAACAAATAGCGTTACAGCTACTCGGTATGAGTAGCGGTCTGCTCGTAATTCCCCATTCGCCATTGGGACCATTGGATCCAATGGGGGTTTCATGGTGCTATTAGCACTGGCGCAATTAGCAAAAACGGGCGGTAAGGGGAGATTTTGATCTCCAGCAAAAAGCTGGAGGTAAAACTCCCCCTTACCGCCCAACCCTTAAATGCAGCGCTCATAGCATTACCGCCGCATCTAAGGGTTAAAGCCAAACTCGTGATGAGGCCCAATGAAGCCGAGGCTAATACGTTCTTTAATGATCAAACTAAGATTTGGAATCTTTCCACTTGTACATTGGTTGAACAAATGGGACAGCAAGATATCAGATACATGCCATAATTTCAAAACTGCTATTGAATCTGAAAAGCACTTTCTTCTTATATGCCTGGTGCACTTGCACTTTAGCAAACTGTATTTCAAGCCACGGTTCTTATCTTATGGAATAAGATCCACTAACGAAGCCTTGTCGTTTTGTAAAAGGACTAACATAGAAGCCACAGTTCTTGCTGTTGCTGGTTTTGTATGCAGATTATGGAGCAGGAGAGCAGAAGTATTCAAGTTAGCAGTTTTAATTCATTGATTGATGTAAAACTACTATTAAGTCTGGTCAGAAGTATGTTGCATTACAATTTTAAATGTGTGTTGATATTAATGTGACCTTATTGGAGATATGGTGCAATGGCAAGCATATTATTTCTAGCTCAAATTTAAATTTCTATATTTCTTTTGTGTGCAAATTGTATGTAACTTTGATTTTTAGGCGGTTAATGGCAAATAAAAGACCAATATATTTTAGTAGTTTCAATCTTTTCACTGGTCAACAGAGAAATTGGGTGTCTCACCTTTACCTAGCAGTGGTTGTTACCACAGTTCAGCTGTATGACCTTCACATCCCCTGTGCTGTCCTCATCATTACACCTACCCTTTCATACATCATATATTTATAAGCCTGGGGCCATTCTCCCTTTTGTTCCTAAAGAGATAGTTATTCTGAACTCTGTCTGGATCAGTGCCATTTCCTTAGGTGGTCTGGTGTTAAACACCATACAATACTGCTTTAAGGTAGCACATGTATGTAAGGTAGCCTTTTCTGAGATCCTGACAACCTTTATAGATAGTACCTCTGGGATTGAATTAGAGTAGGCAATATTTTGTTTTAGGTGCTCTTGATCTCACTTCTGACATTATGTATGGTAGACCAAGAGAACACACAATATCTGATACGTTTGAACATGCTATTCTTGTGAACATGGGTAATGAAACTATTGCCTGTGATGCATCAGGGTTTCTCTACATTTCCATCTGAACAATCTAACCCAAAGTTGAAAGAAGGGGATAAACTATGGTGAATCAGGGGACATAATGCCTGCTTGCTTTTAGACATTCTAACCACAGACTCAAGGGTATAGTGCCCATTTCGCTATTTGGAAATCCCAATGATATACTTCCCAATTGGCTCTGCTCCACTTCAAGGTCTATAGTCCCCCACAGAATACTGTTCCCCTGGATGCCTTACTCACTCTGCCACAACCTCGGGCATATAGTGTTGTGTTCATTATAGCCAGTCAGGTAATGTTATCTGATTTGTGTATTTATGCAGCGTGGTACCCCTGATCTAATACCCCATACCACAAAAGACTCATCACAAAATTCTGGTCCAAGCAGCAGGATGTGTTTTTTCCTAATAGTCTGTTTTATTAAAAATAGTAAATCAAAATCAAAGGTGGTGCCATAACTTTATGGTAGGGAAATCACTGACAATATTCTTTAGACAGCAGTACGGGCCACTTGCCTACAGAAAAGAACAATTACCTTTCTGCTATTATCTCACTAATTAAGTCCAGAAAATGCACAAATATCCATTCCTATAAAATCAAATCTGAATATTCTTCAACAGCAACATGCAGTTAACAGAAAAATGACCAACCCATGTCTGCTTCGGCATATTCTAGTACTTTTTTAGCAACTGACAATACATATGTCATGCACTTTATTTTCTAATATTCCATCAACAAGTGTTTGGATCAGAGAACAACTTCATAATATACATTTCAATTCATTTTCTCTAACACCACATACAAGAGAAATGGGCCTGATTCATGGAAGTGTTTTATAATGTGCAATCCCATAGGAAAACGTTCCACGAATCAGGCCATTGGGTTCACATAGCAGCTGCGTGTTCTCATAACATTTCTACTCTGAATATAATGTATGTTTGATTCTTTGTTTCAGCACTTACATAAATACAAAGTGCAATGTGGCACTACTTTGACTAAAGGCATGGGTTTAGAATAAAAGCTTTTTTGTTTGGGAGAGCACAAAATCTAGGTTCATGTATGAAAATATAATTTTGTGAAGAAACAAGAATTAGCCCTCGTGATCTACTTGAAATTAGAAGTCTTTTTATTGTAAGGTTCTTTCTATTCTGCACAATGTTATTCTGTGAATGACAATATTCATTTAAATGAAAAGAAAATGGTGAAACTAAGTGGACAACCTAACCTCCTTCGTGCTTCACTTTAGCGATATATAGCTTCATCCGGGATGTCTGTTTCTATTTACTGTATGTTCCACATGTCAAAAAGTTAATCAATCTTCTGCAAAATTCTGAATATGTTGTACAGCATTTCACAAATCCAGTCATACATTATCCCTGTGAAAACTCTAAATTAATGTATTTGGCCATACATCCCTGGTAGAAAGGCGTTGGGGGTGGAGGCTGGATGAAGCATTGCTGGAGTACCCTACATTTAGCCTGTGCCGGACCCGTGTGGAATTGTTAATGTTAACAATTGCCACACTTAGGTACATTTTGTCGACTATTAACCAGTACCACATTTAGATAGAACTGCGAACATTAGCCTGCTCAGGATGATAGGCTTTTGAATGATGATTTGATAATATGATAAGGCATCTGTAACGCACCTATACACAAGTGTTTCAAGGTGCGACGAGGCAAGGGAGGGGGAACAGAGGGAAGACAGACAATGATCCTACTAGGCCAGGTGTCATTCAGATCGCGCAAGTGCATGGGAAGGGGGGAAGGGACAGTACAGTACATGGGAATAGAAAAATAACAATAAGTAAAAGTAACGGCCAGCAAGTGGCAAGTGCAAGGAGGTGCAGACAGCAAGTGTCAAGTGCTGGTAGGGGGACTGTAGGGATACAGAAACAGTCCCCAAGTGTGGGCGTTGTCGGCAGGCAGAGCAGGTGTGAGAGACTGGCATGGGAGGGACCTGGGTCCAAGATCAGATGGTGTTCAGGTAATCCAGGGCAGATCGGGTTACAGTTAGGAGGTCAGTAGGAGAGAGGCAGAGAGAAAGCAGAAGCCAAGAGAAAGGTTTTGAGGTGTTTCCGGAACCAGAGATGGATCTCCTCAAGTTTAAGGGAGGCTGTTCCAGAGGGAGGCACCAGCCGAAGAAAGAGATCTACCACCAACTTGTTGCTTGGAGAAGCAACTGACCCTGAGGGAGTTGGAGGAGAATGAGCAAAGAGATCGCGAAGGAAGATATTTAGGAAGAGAGAGTTGAAGGTTTTGAGGCCCCATGCCCCAGACGGCCTTGTGGACAATTGTAGAATTGATTGCACATCTCTACCTGGCAACTAAATTAATCAAAGCAAAACAAAAGAGGTGATGGCTGGAAGGTGTACACTTAATCGTAACCTCTGGCATTGCTCTGGGCAAACCCTCCAGACCGTTGTTCTTTTTTTGTGTAGAGGAGTCTGCTTCTTTGATTGTTCAGCCCCTTCTGAGGTTGATTTGTTTATCTTTGATGATTACCTGTGATACCTGTGTCCTCATTTTCCTCACAGATTATCCTAGGGTGACCTCAAGTCCTCCAATTTGGAAAGCAAAGCCAGAACACAGCATTTGGCCAGACCAATTGTTTAACAGACCCATCCTCTGAATGAAGATCAAAACGCTCGAGCTGGAGAACCTCCTCTAAGGTGGAACCATGTTGTACCAATACACTTATACAAATGTAATATGCTAATTGAGTGAATGAACACAAAGGTGCTAGCACAGTTTTGCATGGTATTAGCACTAGAGTAAAATGTAATAATTACCCTGGTGTAATAAAACATACTCTTTGCATGAATTGTGCACCAGAGCGGTGTTTGCCGTGTGCTATTGCAATGCCAAAAACAATAGTACAACATGTTTGAATGCTTCACATTGTAATATTTTCCCAACCAAACCGATTCTGTCTCCTTTGCACATTACAACCACTGGATGATCTCGTGCCGCAGTACAAGCAAGAGGCCCAGTATTCCTTGGGATGATGATCTGACCATGTATTACAGGGAATACAATATCCTCTTCCACACAGTAAATGAGCACTTCATGTGATGTCACCTTATAGTACTGGGGCCATATATAGGACCTGCGCCTTTTGCCTTGGTCCTGTGTTTGGTTACAGAACTACTCTGTGACTTGCAATATCCTTCTTAGATTCATCAGTATGTGCTTTATTCCATGTATCGTATCAGCGGTGACCTCTGGTGTCATTACTCACCTTTAAAATCAAAATGCCATCAGAAGCTATGTGCAACAACTTATCAGAGGGGACGTCTGACATTGTAGTTGCAAAGTAGAACACATTGGGCCTCATTACGAATTTGGAGGTAGCCATGCCGTTTTTGGCAGCATGGCTACCCCCAAACTCGGGTCTGGGTCCTGCAAAAGGGGACTTACCGGGCCATTCCGACCTTGGAGGGCCCGGTAATTCCCTTTCGAGGGACCCGGACCCAGTACATCCCCATTCCCATTTGAGCCCCCATAGGGCTCAATGGGATTGGGGAGGATGCGAACAACAGGCCCGTTAATGACGGACCCGTTGTTAGCATCCTGTACTGCTAGCGGGTCCCGCTCTGCTAGTCTGGTCTGGCCAGGCGTACAGAGCGGGATGTCAAGGGTTTTGACCCATGTTGAATCAATAGACTGGGTAGATGTGGGGATGAGCTGTCGCCGCCCATTATTCTATCCCAGAACAAACTAAATCAATATACTGGGTAGATGTGGGGATGAGCTGTCGCCGCCCACATTCACGCCAGAATCCAGGAGAACCGCGCAGTTTGCGCACACCAAAATGGTCACCTAATCTGCCACCCACCAGTGCAAAGAAGGATGGTTCTGTTCAAAATCCGTTTTTATTGATGTCAAAAAGTTGCTAAAATCATGGGCACAAGACCACTCTAAAGATACAACCTTCTTGTGGGGGGTTCCACATCACCACTCTACTGTAAGGATGCCACCAAAACAATGTTAAGCAAGGATCCTATACTATCAAGCAAAAGACCACTCTATTGAAATGCATTAATTCAAGACAGATCCCAAAAATGGGTGCAGTACCACCTTTGTCCACAAACTGGCGCTAGCGGTCTAACCTCTGACAGGAGAACTGCTACTTCAGAAGCTAGTCAGCCTCCTGAGACAGCTGGAAACCTTCAAAGGCCCGCTGGTTAATTAAAACTCTTAACCACCTGCTGTTCCCAGAGACAATCTGATTGCATTAACAGGCCAAGAGGCTGGGAAACATTCTCACCTCAGAGACCCACACAACAGCCCAGGAGATCACATGGACATGCTAACCAAATGCAGAGTGGCCCCCTGGCCTGCTGACCTCAACCGACACAATAGACCCTTGCACTTGAATGGGTTATGTTGATTTTCAGTGTGGACTGTAAACAGAGCCCTGCCTGGGAGAGGAGAGACATGTGGTACTCCCAAGTTTCTGGGGGAAGGAATCCAGACACTTTTGTGGAATCATATTGCAGCAAATATATGTTTAAGTTAAATGCTTCTAAAATATTGTATTAAGCTTACAAAAATGTGCAATTTGGAGAACCTCAATGTAAGAAATGTACCCACAATTCAAGACTTGATTCAACTTTGTACCATGTTCTGATGCAAAACCCTGCTAATTATTGATATTACAGACACCGGGTTTATGCTAGAAACCTACTAAATTACTGGAATGTGTGTAGAAGGAGGGTGTACATTTGTGTAATTTTTGATACAGATTTAACATTGGGAAACCAACTAAAAATGAAATTAAGTTGCCATTTGTGAATGCAAGCCCCCAGGAAGATCAGAATTGAACAAGCATGGACCATGAGTAATCTGTAATATGTACATGTCATTTCAACAAATTGTGTATCTAGGAAATATGTATTTGGATCAGAAATAGATTTGTGTGCACATTGAAAAGGGGAGTGTTCTTTCTGTATGCCATAAAGATGACACCTCATGACTCACTCTGACACACAACTCTGTTCTCCAGTGAGAGCACAGAAAACTCTTCAACCTATCAGAACCCTTAGTGGGTTGGGCATGCAGATTTAGCCGACCCACCCACTTTCTAAACACATAAAAAGAGCCACTGGAAGCCAGATAGGACTTTCTTTTTCACTTTCGGCGGAGCATTTTGACTTCAGACTTCACATCCAGAGATCCAGACTTCAAATCCATCAATCTCCAGAGACCAGAAATTAACTCCAGAATTTGTAGCAGAGAGGCCTGAATCCACAAGCTGAATCCTTTTTCAGCAGGCCTCTAAATCATTTGCAAACTATTCAACAGCCAGGCAAGCTGTTTGAATGTTTGCCAGAACCAGAGACCCAGAAGGCAAAAATATCCGTAGAGACCAGACCCAGACCAGATCGCTGTGCAGTGCCACTAGCAGAGCTGACCCAGATCCAGTGACCAGAACCAGGCAGAGACCGTCCGTGGCGCGTGAACCGCAGTCCAATCCTGACCCGATCTGTGACGAAGTTGCATTCCTGTCCAAAATCTAGTGTGAGTACCCAGCTAGCACTGTGCCAAAACCAATCTCTTAGTTTAAAATAATCTAATCCAAACTATTTTAGCCTATTAGAACTGCCTCCTAGAATCGTGTCATTCTGTCATCCTTAAACCTGAAAACTGTCATCTGTCATTCTGAGCTTTAAAATTTCAAATCCGAAAAACTACCTTTACTAAATCGGCCGTATCTCCGGAACCGTTTGTGCTAGGAGCGAGTCTTAACTGTCATCTTAAAGCTAAGATTCCGACTTGCTACCCCTTATAGTGCCTCCGTAATTGTGCTTGACGCATGCAACTAATTTGCCGCGATTTGACATTTTGCTTAATTTCAGCCACGTGTAAAAAGATTTGTCCTTGCTCTCCTTTGCTGAAATTCGTTTGCAACCTGACAATCATTCATAGAGCATTGCTAAAGTGATCCTGAACTAAAACAAATTAGCTATCACCTACCCTGAACCTCCTATAGGGAATTAAAAGCATTTTTCACATATTTTTCACTTAATTGCAACCACATCAAAGTATATTGCCAGTGTTTAAAACTCCTACCGGTTTTCCTCTAAGCTTGCTAGGGGGGAACTGAATTATATTTGATTGCATTCCTGAGAACTGTGTGCTTCCCTTCCATCTCTTTACCTTGCATAAAGGGGGGGGTGAATTGTCAAAGAAAAGTGATTACATTGTCTTTTGTTGAAGTCATATCAAGTTTATTTTCCGTACTGCATTTTCAATCATCATTGCATTGTCTTTGAAGCCATAAAAGCATTCTCAGCTACTTTATCCTCTCTGTATCACTTCTAAGCCATCAAAAAGAGTGTACCACTGTAACATTATCCATTGTTGATCACTATCATCCTCACAAGTGTGCTATCAAATATTAATTTACTATAAAAGTGTGATAGATATATATTGTTTAATTTTCAAATAAACCTTTTAAATTTGCAAAACAAACCTACTTCTTGGCTCAGCGGGGTCAGGGGGATTCTGAGAGAGGGGTGTTATATAAGGCTTGTCATCCAGAGTAAACAAACTGGACATAAAAATACACCAATAAGGGCATCCATCAGCATCACAGACTAGGCATTGACTTAGCTGTAGTGTTGAATTGAAGTCGCTTACAGGGACCCGCTGCAGAATTCGCAATGTGGCGACCCGGAATGAACGGTGCCGGTCCCTAACCAGCACCGTTCATTCCGTGGCTGCCACAGTCGGAATGAGGCCCATTGTGTAATAGTGAGTAAAATAAATACTCCAACCGTGGTTACAAATTAAATGTACTTTTATGTTTATATATTTAAAAAACACAGTTGTCTTCATATGTTCAGCTATAGTAATTGCAAACTAGGTTGAATTGGAAAGGTTTTAACAAGTTCTCAATAAAAAATGAATGCATTTTTCACATGTTTTAGCTTTCTCTCTGGTGCATTAAATTGGATGTTGTGGTGGAAAAAAGATCGCCCTAGAGAGGAAGTGTCTTATTCATATAAATCCTGCCAGGAAATCGGATTTTTCGCTCTGTGAATAAGGGCCAGGGTATTCAGAATGCAGGCATTACCAGTAGTTATTGACTGCCTCCAAACATTCAGATTGGCTGAGAGGAAGTCAATAATGATTCCCATGGGCTAATAATTGTTAAGGTTGGGGGTAATACAATCATACATTAGAACTTATAACGATTATGGTAATCCATGATGTATGTAAAAAGAATATTGCCAGTTGTGACTGGATAAAGGATTTGAGCCCATGGCATCACTCCTCTTTATGGACATGGAACTCCTCTGTGACTTGTAAAGTACTTATAACATAACATAGGGAGTATTTTAACCCATATATTGCACACCCTCTTCCCATTCTCACATGTTCTTGCAGTTAGCAAAATAACCATGCATGCTATATGACTGATATTTGTGACACACCACACAAATGGTAACAGGAACAACTAACAGCATTGCTTTTTTAAATACCTGCATTTCAACAGCAGTGCGCCCTTGTATCAAAATATTTAACAAATCAAGCAGGGACATTGACAGGAATAACAAAGCCTCGGGCTGCACATGGTGCAAACACACGTTGCGCCAAGTGCACACCAGGCTGGGTGCATAATTACGAAAATAGAATGCTGCTCTTGAGTGGCCCCACGCTGCTCTAGTGTGGTACAGAACGTTTGCAATGTGCTTTGGCACTCACTAATGCTGAGCCACGCTGACAGTAGTAGTGATCCTCAAAATATAGTATTTGCTAACTGGGGCTGGGGGACCTTTTGTTACCAAAGTGCACCACATTAGCACCATTGGCATAATGGGCTATTTGCTCTGGGGTGCATATTATGGTAATCAGGCCTGAGGAAGGTACAGAATAAGATTACTTGTGCTGCTTTCCTGCTCCTCCAGAACCATCAAAGACCACATTGACACCCTCGCTCCAGCCTTGGTTGAGTTCTACAATCACTCTTTCATCACTGGATCCTTCCCCTCTCTCCTCAAGCACTGTCTTGTTCACCATCTCCTAAAAAAGCCTTCTGTCGATCCTACCTGTCCAGCAAACTATCGCCTGATCTCTATCACTCCTTTCTTGGGCAAACTCTTGGAAAAGCTGGCCATCTCCAAGCTTACTCTCCACACTGAATCTGTTGGTTATCTCCGTAACTATCAGTCTGGCTTCAGAGCAGTCAGAGGCCCAGTAACTGCTCTCCTGAACACCCGTGAAGATCTATTCACTAATCTTGACTCTAGCATTCCTTCATTACTCATCCTCCTTGACCTTTCGTCTGCCTCTGACATGGTCAATCACGCCATCCTGCTCAAACGGCTCGGTGAGAACCTGGGCATCATGGATCAGGCCCTGGATTGGTTGACTTCCTTCCTCCTGGACTGACCCTCCCAGGTCCAACTTGGCTCCTTTCTCTTCACCACCTCTCTCTCCACATGTGATGTGCGCCAGGGCTCTATTCTCTCACCCTAGCACTATGTCTACTTGGATGCTTTGGCCCACCTTATCTCTACATTTCTATTCTAACTTTCAGTGTTATGCTGATGACACTCAGCTTGTTTTCAGGCTTCCCTCAGGCTCTTCTTCTCTCTCGGTCATTCCTGACTGCCTATCTTTGATTCAGGATTGGTGTCATGATTCGCTGGTTCATCCCCTTTTGGACTTCATGGTCCATTGTGCACCGCAACGTGGTATCTGCTATCCTCCCAACATGGCCGACACCACAGAAAAGCTGCAGTCTAGTGTTTACGCAAGACCCGTTGCTTCCTAGAAAACAGGCATGCCCCTGCGGCTCTGCGTGTCTCAACGCTACCCTTCTTAGTTCTCGGCAAGTGTGTTCGTAACTACCTCCCTTCTTTCTGCGCTGCTACTCTGATCTTACTGGTTCCTAATTCCTTCCTCGTGTTCTATAGTGTTGCCCTTAGGCTCCCACCTGAGGGCCGCTCGTTCCTCTTCCTTCCCAGACCCCTGTCCATTCCTTCCGTGCTCACTGTCAGTCCCCTGCACTCTGCGAGTATTGCGACTCCCTTCCTGGTTCCAAGTTCCATCCCGGACATTGACCGCCCCATCTCTTACCTTCCTGGAATTCTGAACTCTTACCATCTATCCGCGGCTGGTCTAGGTCCTCACACTAGAGGCGGAGGATACCCGCCCTTACCTGTACAAGTCCCGGACGTCCAAGAACAAAGAAAGATCTCCAAAAAAGAAGACAACAAAGGACAAACAGGTGAGACAAGGGGCAGAGTGTGACAATTGGTGGGCCTTCAATGATGCCTGCCTTAATGCCAGTAAGATGGAGATCCTTCTCATTGGCACCCCTGCCCTGCTTTTTCTCTCTCACTCTGGCCGCTCTCCTTAGCCATCTTCCTTTGCTTTTGTGTGAGGCTAAAAACCTTGGTGTCATCTTCGACTCCACTCTCTCCTTCTCTCCTCACATCACAGACCTTGCCAGGAAGGCCCACTAGCAGCTGCACCTCCTCAGAGGTACTCTTCCATTTCTCACTTTCCCCCAGAAACTCTCTGTCTCCAGAGCCCTGGTTCTCTCTAGGCTGGACTACTGCTACAGGTCTTTCTCAATCTGCCCTCCCCTACACTTCGCCCTCTGCAACTAATCCAGAAAAGGACTGTGAGACATGTCCTTGGACTGAAGCCCAGGGACCGTATCTCTTCAGCCATTAAATCTCTCCACTGGCTTCCGGTGGCTGCAAGGATCAAGTACAAGACCCTCTCCATCATCCACAAGGCTTTCTGGGGCCAGGGCCTGCACTACATCCAACTTTCTCTTCCCAAATACCTTCCTTCTGGAGCCCTTCACTTGGCTACCTCAAACTCTCTGAGGGTCAGACGCTTCTCCAGGCAGAGAGTGGGGGTAGAAATTCTCTCCTCTGCCGGTGCCTGCCTCTGGAATGGCCTCCCTGCCCCTCTCAAACTTGAGCCTGACCACCTAAAGTTCCGGAAGCAGCTCAAGACCCTCCTTTCCTCCTCTGCTTTCTCTCTCCCCTGCTGACCTACTTTTCTCCTGCACCGGCAGGTTGCTTGGCTGCCCTCAGAGTACACTGGGTACCATGTTACTCCATGATCAATCTCCCCTGCAGTTCCTATGGGGCTACCGCACACATAGGAGCTGTTACCGTTACCCACAGTCCCCTACCTCCTTGCACTTACCCTCTCCCTGGCACTTCCCCCTCTTCCCTCCCCCTGCACATTACATCATAAGAACTTGCACAATCTGAATGACACAAGTCCTAGTAAGATCATCTGTCACGTACTCCCTCTGTCTTCCCTCCCTTGGCTTGTCCCACGTAAACACACTTGTGTACAGGCGTGTTAGAAATGACATACCATATAATATTATATCTTCTAAATTCCCAACGGTTAAAATGTTGTATGGACAAAGACATTACTTCATCTAAGATAGGGCTTAAGACATAGAAATGCCAATCACCAAATAGCACCCTGCCTACGTATTTTATGCAACCCAGTCAATACTTTTACATTTTGCCACAGAATATCTCTATGCTAGCTCTGTGGCTAGGTAATAAATATGTTTCTGAAATGATTCCTCCATAAATTTAAAAATGTATGCTCTTAGTCAGCCCCCATAGCAACATGTGCCCATCATCAACGGTATAGAAATTTCCATTTTAGGGTTGACGATATTGAAAGATAATGGGCCTCATTACGAATGTAGCAGAAAGGCCACAATGGTGCCGGTAGTGCTTCCGGCACCGTTGTTACCTCTCGGCCACATTACGAGTTCTGCGTGGTCTGACCAGGCGTACAGACTGGCACCCCCGAGCAGAACTCGTGATTGCACCGGTTATTAACAATTACCGGCCCATTCATCTCGTAATGGGCCGGTAATGGCCCATTCGCGGGTGCCGGGGCCGGTAGCTAGTTTGGCGGCACGGCTACCGCCAAACTTATAATGAGGCCCAATGCCTTGATTCCGTCACCTGGGCCGGGACATTCTAAAACGTTTAATGTGTAAAATGCTTAAAGTTGATTAATGTGTCAGATTGTGCCAAAACATAACCAATTTACACAGAAACTGTGCACATTAAATGTTTCCTACTTCTTAAATATAACTAACATTCCATGGATTTTGGTGGGCCAACCTGCAAACTATTCACGTTAAGCACTTTTTTAGAGCACAAAATGTTGCTTCATCTTCTAAATTGTGCCAAAACTTAAATCATGTGGCCAGAAACTCTGTGCATTACATGTTTCCTACTTCTTAAGCATAACTGTGCCGAAGGTTATATCAATTACTGAGAAGCCCTGCACATAACATATGCCCTACTTCATAAACATAACTGAAAAAGACTAATTTTTATTTTTATTTTTATTTTTTTTATTTGTATGAATCAAAATAAAAAGATTGATTTTTACAAAGAGCTTGTCACTGTCCATGTCTGTTAAATGTCTTTTTGTTGATTTTGTTTACATGAGAAGCAATGTTGCTAGGGTTTTCAGCCTTCTACGGCCTCTTCAAACTGATATTAGTGAGTCGAAGATATGATTAATCATGATCTCTATTCACTCGCAGCTGCTACCTCTAGGTTTCGCGAAGTTGAGAGGGCAAACGTCGCGTCCTGACTTCCTGCTGTCATTTCTGGAGAGGTCAAAGTGTCCAGTTTTGCCATGATTTGGTGAACTATTTGCGTGGTAGCCGTTAGCCAGTTCAGTCTATCTCCACTAGTCATTCTTGACCACCAACAAAGTTCACTGTCTAAAGAAGGGTCCAATGAGAAGTGTCGCATGTAGGCGGTCCTAATTGGTTTGGTTTCTGGGCAACCCAGCAAGAGATGTCGAACTGTCTCTTTTTCGTTTGTATTGTGACATAATCTGCAGTGTGATAGAGTTGACATACCCCTAATGGCTCTAATTTCATTTGTAGGCAACAAATTCAATCTCACTCTTAGAATACAGTTTCTTGCTTTTCTGTTGGGAAATTGTTTGATGTATCCCTGTAATTCATTCAGTTTCTTTGTATTCGGTGGCAAGTGTTGAGTTAGCTTGTTTTCTGAAGCTTTTGCCAACGTCTTAATCCAGTCTAGCTCTTTAGTTTTTTTCAGGATTTTTCCCGGATTTGTGATCAAGTCATTCTCATCACATTCAATTTCTTTTAGCAGTTTTGAGATGTAGGTCTTCCAGGATTGTAGAATTTTGTTAGACTCGGCTGCTAATTCGATTTTGATCAGTCTGTATAGCAGTGGACTTTCAGGAAGTAAGATTTTTCTGTAAAGCCTTAGTGAATTACAGTTCAACGTCCCTTGCAGGGACAGAAGACTCAGTTCCCTTCGAATTGATGCTACCAGCGTAGACGTAGGAAGGCCGAGAACAGTTCGCCAGTAATAGGCTTCAAGTTTTGGCCAAATTTCACGCGGGAGCAATATCATTGCTTCAGTACCGTAGGTTAGAGCAGGAACCACCTTCATTTTGTAAAAATCAATTGCCGGGATCGTAGAAAAGTGACCCAGCTTATAATCGATAGCTTTTCCTTGTGAGGCAAGTTTCCTGGTTTTTGTTCTCAGATGATCTTGCATGGCTGTTTCTTTTTTGGTGTTGTCCAGCACAATACCCAGGTACTTGAAGTTTTGAACTTTTTCGATCTCCTCTGATTGAAAAAAACACTTTAGTTTTTCAGTTTTCTTCGTTGATTTTCCCAAGGTAAGTATTTTTGTTTTGGTTTTGTTTACTTCCAGGTTATTTGCTGTAGTATACTCGTACAAGTTGTCCAGTTGACGCTGTAGACCTGTAGGTGTTTGATCGATCAGTATAAGGTCATCGGCGTAGAAAATTCTGCTAATGGTGTGTTGACCCACCCGGGGTGGGAAGGCTCTCACAGAGGCTTCTGAAATTTGAAAATCACTGAGGTAGGCCAAAAAGAGGGAGGGAGCCAAGGGGCATCCCTGTTTGATACCTCTTTGGGTTGCTATTGGTTTTGATAGCAGGCCTTGGTAGTTCAGTTTAACACGGACTGTCGTGTTCATATATAGTGCTTTAATGGGGTTCAGTATGGACTCAGGGCAAGACCAGGTTTTCAGTTTCCTCCAAAGCGCAGACCTGTCGACTCTGTCAAATGCTTGGGAAAAGTCTATGAAGGCCAGATGTAACCTAGGCCCTCCTTCAAGCATTTTGATTTTCAGTATACTTATCAGAAGAATATTGGCTGTAGTTCCCAAGTTCTTTTTAAATCCAGATTGAAATGGATCATTACATGCGGCGTTCAAGGCCCATTGTTGGAATCTTTTCAGTAGCAAAGCGCCGAATAGCTTTCCTGTTGGATCAAGGAGCGCTATGGGGCGATAGTTCACTGGATCGTTGATGTCTCCCTTCTTGTATATGGGTACAATTGTGGCTGTGGTCCAAGAAGCAGGAATTGATTTTGATTCCGCACATCTTGAGAAGACTTGACAGATAAAAGAGGACCAAGCTTCTGGGTTGGATTTCAGGTCTATATTTGTAATAAGACTAATGGATGTTGGTGGCACAACCTCCAAATGATGTACCAGGTACGGTTTTCATGCAGCTAATGTGCCAAACCTAGTAAAAAAAATACATTAATGTGTCAGATTAAGCCGCAAACATACACGATTTGCCCAGATACTCTGCATATTACAAGTTTCCTAATCCCTAAGCATGGATGGATTGTTTTGTAGTTGTTAGTGGCTCAACCTAGAACTTATTCACATTAAGCACTTTTCATAGAGCACTTAAGATGCTTATTATGCCAGATTGAGCCAAAACATCATTTCATGTACCTTGAAACTCAGCAAATAGCATTGGGAGCACTTGTTGTTGCTTAACGTGTCACATTGTGCAAAAACATACATAATTTAACATGGATCTCTGTGCATAGCATGTTTCCTACTTCCTAGACATAACTGGAACAGTCCATGGCGTTTGGTGGCTCAACCTCCAAATGAGGAATGTCAGCACGCCTTGATGCCTTCAGGTTTTGCGCGCTTAACACATGTAAAAATAAATAAATAAAATAAATAAATAGAGCTTTTAATTTTACCTAATGTGCCAAATTGAGCCAAAACATACACCATGTACCTAGGCACTTTGCACGCTACATAACTGCAATGGTGGAGGGTTCTTTGGTGGCCGTACCTGCAAATAATGAACGTTAAGCACTTTTGAAAGATCACTTAATGTGGCCAATGTGCCAAATAGAGCCAACATATTAATCATTTACCCAGATACTGTGAACATGACATGTTTCCTACTTCTCACACATAGCAGCAAGGCTCCATCATTTGTGTGTGTCCAACCTGAAAATTACTCAAGTTAAGCACTTTTCTTAGAGCACTTAATAATGTTGTGACAAATTGAGCCACAACATAGTTCATTTAGTCAGACACTCTGCATATTACAGGGTTCTTAGTTCTTCAACATAACTGGAAAGTTCTATAACTTTTGGTGACCCAACCTGAAAATCATTTAAATTAGGTACTGTCCTTACATTCTAAAACATTTAATGTAAAAAAATGTATAATGTTGCTTAATGTGGAACATTGTGCAAAACGTTAAATCAATTACTGCGGAACCCTGCACATTACATACGTCCTCCTTCATAATCATAACAGGACGGTCTTATTAATTTTTGTGGCATAGCCTCCAAATTATACACAATGCACATTTTAAATGGAACACTTAATGCTGCCTAATGTGCAAAACTGAGTGAAAACATGAATCATGTACCCTGGAACTCTGCACATGACATGTTTCCTACTATCTAAACATAACTGAAAATGTTTGATTGCTGGTGGACAAACCTATAAAGTATTAATGTTATGCTCTTTTCTTAGAGCACTTGATGTTGCTTAATGTGTCACAATGTGATAAAATGTACATCGTGTATCATGAAGGCTCTGCAAATTGCAGGTTTCATTCTTCCTAAAGGTAACTGGAAAGTCCCATGGCACTTTTGATGCATCACTTATTGTAGCTTAATGTGCCAAATTGAGCATAAACAGGAATCATTTACCCAGATACTCTGCACATTACATGTTTCCTACTTCTTAAATATAACATCAAGGCTCCATGGTTTTTGGGGGTCCACTGTGCAAATTACTCACATTAAGCACTTTTCTTAGAGCATGTAATGTTGCTTAATGTGCCAAATCGAGTCAAAATATAATTTTCCGTACCTTGAAACGCTGCATAGAACATGTTTCTATGTTTTAAACATAACTGGAAAGATCCATGGCTTTTTGTGGACCAACCTGCAAATAATGAATGCTAAGCACTTTTAATAGATCACTTAATCTAGCTAATGACGTCTAGACTTAGACGGATTTTTTTTAGCTTTAGCCTGCGTCGCATCTAGATAGAAATGTGAATGTTAGCATGTGCCACACTTATACGGAATTCTGAACTTCAGCCTGCGTCACATCTAGATAGGATTATGAATTTTAGCATGTGCCACACTTATACGGAATTCTGAACTTCAGCCTGCATCGCATCTTTATAGAAATGTGAATGTTAGTTAGCATGTGCCACACTCAGACGGAATTCTTAGCTTTAGCCTGCGTCGCATCTAGATAGAAATGTGAATGTTGCCATGTGCCACACTTAGACGGAATTCTTAGCTTTAGCCAGCGTCGCATATAGATAGGAATGTGAATGTTAGCATGCGCCACGCTTAAATGAAATTGTGAATGTCACCAAGGGCCTCACCTAGATGGAATCCTGATCACTAGCCTGCCTGACATCTAAATAGGATATTGAAGATTAGCAAATGCCACACTCAGATGGAATAGTGAATGATAGCAAGCATCACACCTAGACACAACTGCAAGGACAGCAATGCCAATTAACCGATCCACTAACAATTTCACCCCTCTGCATACACCTCTCATACTCTAACCAAACACAACCACAAGCCTACAACACAACAATCCGCACAAACTTCACTACACTGCAACAACAAAACAAACCACACATAGACTCGCACAACAGCACACGACGACTACCGACTGTAAAACACCCCAAGCCCAGCCAACGGACCCACCGGGCTGAGGCTGCCAACAGCACATCACTGCTCTCTTGCACTTTTCCAGCTTATCCCCACTAACTCACCCTCCCCCTACCTTTTTTTTTCAGAGCCGCCAGAGTGCCAGGGGACCACTTCGGTGGTGATAGTGCGCGGTACAAATATCCTTTAAAATTAACATTAACATTAATGAGCCAAATTGATCCAAAACATGCATTATTCACCCAATCATTTACCCAGATACTATGCACCTTAAATCTTTCCTACTTCTTAAACTTAACAGCAAGGCTCCATGATGTGTGTGTGTCCAACCTGCAAATACTCACGTTGAGCACTTTTCTTAGAGCACTTAATAATGCTTTATGCCAAAACATAGTTCATTTAGTCAGACACTCTGCATATTGCAAGTTCCATATCACCTACACATAATTGGAAAGTTTCATAGTTGTTGGTGGCACAACCTACAATGTTTTCACACTAAGCACTTTTTAGAGAGCACTTAATGTTGCATAATGTGCCAAAGTGTGCCAAATCTCTGCACATTACATGTTTTCTATTTCCTAAACATAACTGTAAAATGAGATTGATTTTGGTTGCCCAGCCTGCAAACTATTGATATTAAGCACTTTTTTTAGCACATGATCTTGCTTAATGTGCCAAATTACAACCTGACGCATCGTAACTTTTCTGTGTATTGCTGCCTCGTTCACACTACACTGGGATCACCTATAGTATCTTCACTACTTTCCTCATCCTTAACGTGTGACCCAGCCTAGTACATATATGCGGCTTTGTGGACCATAACTTTGCCTACCGCATATAGCATGTACCGTTCGCTACCCATGACTCAGGATATTGCATTAACTGCCATGTAATCAACCTATGGCCAACATACCTGCCTCAACTGTTAATTTTGCATCTAGCCCATTGCTTATATGTATGCCCAAATGCTAATACTGGAATTGACCTACTGCACATATATTTGCCCCATTTGCTAATCTTGTATTCTACCTACAGTATAGATACTTGCTCCATTTGCTAATTCGGTACTCATCCTAATGTTTATATGTATGCCCAAATGCTAATACTGGAATTGACCAACTGCATATGTATTTGGCCCAATTGCTAATCTTGTATTCTACCTATAGTATAGATACCTGCTCCATTTGCTAATTTGGTATTCATTCTAGTGTTCATATGTATGCCCAAATGCTAATACTCAGGCTGGCCTATTGCTGATATACTTGCCCCTTTGCTAATCTTGTCCTCTACCTACTGCTTATATATTTGGCCCATTTCCCCATTTGCTAACACTCGGACTAGCCTACTGCACATAGCTAGACCCTGAACTAGCCCACTGTATACTTCCTAGCCCATCTGCCATCTCCTGCATTAGCCCAAGTTAGACTCCTGATAACTCACTATGTCCTCCTTCCATAGAGCCACGCATGCCCTGGCCTGGCCTCATTCTACCACTAGTTCACTAAGCCTCATCAACACACTCTCTACCGCCTATACTGCCCACACCTAACCCTACACTAACTAGTACAGTACTTCCAAACTTAGCTAACAGCGAGCTTCTCACCCCCATTGAGTTGGTACACCATTTCGCAACACGACCTTTGCCACTCATCCCACTCTCAATCCACATTCGGAACCAAAGACTAGGTACTCGCTTCCTCAACCCCAAAGTCTCTGTCAAGCTCAAAATCCCTCATCTCAACACCAGCAGAGCACAACTCGCCTCAAAGAGCCCAAAGAGCCTACATTCTTGCCACCACCTTCTGACATCAAATGAGCCCTCATCAATGCATGCTCCCTTGTGGTGCATGCTGCAGAGATAGCAGACCCCATCACCTTAAATAGCCTAGATTCCTGGCTGTTACAGAAACTTGGCTTCACCAGGCAGCAGGCCCGGCATTCTCCTTAGCCCTACCAGAAGGCTATACCATATACCTTACAGAGCTGATAGAACCTCAGGCAAAGGTGGTGGAGTGGCATTCATAGCCAAATCCAACCTTGCACTTAGAGCCATACCCCCTACAAGCTTCCCCTCTGCAGAACTCCTATTTGTGAAACAAACTCTGACACCTACCCACACTATACACCTCCATCTTGTCTACCGCCCCCACCTGGACCCTCGCGCACCTTTGAGGACGACATCCGGGACCTCCTCTCCATACACACCAAACTTGGATCCAAAACTATCCTCTTAGGAGACCTAAACCTTGGTTTCCAGGACCCTAACAACCACTAAGCCCTAGCTGTGGATAACACTATCTCTAACCTAGGCTTTATACATAGAATTACATCACCCACCCATTCCAAAGGCAGAACACTGGATTGGGTCTCTGACCTTAACTGTTCCATCTCCATCACCCAAAATGCACCTGTTGCATGGTCAGATCACCACCTCATCTTGTTCTCCATCCCTGGACCTTCCTTGGCCAAAGCTACACTAGCACCCCCATCGTTATCCAGAAATTGTCTGGACATCACCATAGTCAGCCTCCAGCCCTTTATCAGTGACATCCTTAGCGAGACTACATTCAATAACCTTGACCCATCAAACCTGGTAGACCTCTACAACAACACTTTCAAATCTGCCCTAGATATTGCTGCCCCTCTCAAACTCAGGAAAGCTAAACCATTGGCTCACCTCAACAAGTGGTTCACCCCCGAACTAAAAAGGCTCAGAAACATAAAAAGATCAGCAGAATCCACATGGCCTAAACTACCCTCCATTGATAACAAAACTGAGTTCACGTTAGCATCCACTATCTACAAAGCGACAATCCATTTGACTAAAAAAGATACCTATGACTCTAGAATCCAGAATGCCAAATCCAGTAGAAAGGAACTTTTCAGTATACTAAAAGAGCTCGAATCCCCTGCACCAGCCACACAAGACTGCAATAAAAATGCAGAATGGTGCACTAATATACAGCAAGCCTTCGCAGATAAAGTCACCCTACTCCAAAATAAAATCAAAGCTAAAAAGGCAAGCCTTAACACAGGCTCCCAGCCCCCTGCCCTTAACCCAGATAAAACCTCTCACCCCTGCACCCCTTTCTCCTTCTTTCAAGTAACTCCCAAGGAAGTTGAAGACATCATAAAAAGCCTAAAACCATCCCATTGCCAAGGAGATATCTGCCCGGCCACCCTCATCAAGGATGGAGCAAATAAATGATCCCCTTTCATCAGCACCTTGATAAACTCATCATTCTCTTCCAATCAGGTACCCAACAACCTCAAGGAAGCTTGGGTTATGCCGTTACTAAAAATAAAAACACCTTGACCCCAACGTACCCACTAACTAAAGAGCCATCACCACCGTCCCATTCCTTCTAAAAATTCTGGATTGCGTGGCTTACCTGCAAATCCAGAAACATTTAGAGGAGAACGACTTCCTAGGACTTAGACAATCCGGGTTCAGACCCAGACATGGAACTGAGACAGCCCTCCTTGATCTAAAGATCCAAAGCGACGAGGCGAAGGACAAAGGCATGCTAGCAATACTATTAGTACTTGACTTATCGGCAGCCTTCGACCTTGTCGACCACCAAATTCTCACCAAACATCTCACCACAGCAGCAGCATTCTCCACTGATGCATCCGATTGTGTTAAATCCTTCTTATCAAACCGGACCACCAGAGTCAACTCTCCCTCAGCTTCAGCAGACCCGACTCTGATATTGTGTGGTGTCCCCCAGGGATCCTGTGTGACACCCAACCTATACAATATCTTCTTCACAAAGCTTCTCTTCGACTGCCTGGACAAATTGGGTGTCGTCTACACCAACTATGCAGCCAACACTCAAGTCCTCATTCACCTCACTGGTTGTTGCGACCATGACTCCAATCTGCTAAACAACATCTATCTGGAAATCCAAGCCTGGACGGCCACTAACAGCCTGTGTCTTAATGATGATAAGACCGAGTTAATGATTGTGGGTACTCAGGCACGCCTGAATAAACTTGACACTAGATACTCCTCTTTCCTCATTGATGGCAACTTAATCAATGTCTCCAATGAGATAAAAACATTGGGGGTATACCTCGACTCAACTCTCTCTCTTTAAAAAAAGGTCAATAGTGTTGCATCTTCTACAGCCTACACCAACAAACTGATCTACAGCTGCAAATCTTATTTATCCACAAGTAGCTGCTTAACACTGGCTAGAGCACATGTTCTATCGAAAATGGACTATAGCAACACACTCTTCCTTGGATCCTCGGAACACAGCCTAAGCAAACTACAAGTATTACAAAATAACTCACAGAGAGCAGCACTTAGTCTTCCAAGATCCTGCCACATCTCCACCCACAGACACAATGCTAACTGGCTACCCATCCCTGACAGAATCACTGTACGCACCCTTGCCATCACGCACAAATGCCTCACAAACTCAGCCCCAAAATACCTGGCAGACATAATTTGCTTACACCAACTCACACGCACTACCAGATCATCTCATTCCCACAATTTAGTGGTTCCAAGATGCAACCTAAAAACAGCAGTTGGAGCTAGTTTCCCAGTTCAAGCTGCCAAACGATGGAGCTCTACCCCTATCCCCCTCAGACATGAACCATCCTTCCTCACTTTTAAAGCCAGCATAAAAAACTGGCTGAGCAACAAGTCCGCTCAGTAAGATACATTCACTAGGTTAGCCGATCTTCATCTATGCCCTGGCCTAGCCTCATGTTCAGTCCACTGCTGTATATTATTGCCAGTATCTCAGATCTTGACCCACCTGTAACCAGGGTCCTTTGTTGTCGGTATCCTTCTTGCCTGCATATATGTGTATATCCTGTTTGCCTGCATATATGTGTAACCTTTACGTCTTTCAAGCGCCCAGTTACCTCAGGGTTTGGAGCGCGATACAAATAATAAACAAATACAAAATACAAAATACAAAATCGTGCTAAAATATAAATCATTTACCTACAAACTCTGCACACTACAAATGTCTGACTTCTTAAACATGATTGGAATGTTCCATAGTTTTAGGTGGCCCAAACCGAAATTATTAAAATGAAGCACTTTTCTTACATGCACAGATCTGAGGTATGGAGCTTCTTAATGTGAAACATTTGCAGTTTATAACACCAAATTACATGATAGTTACAGGATATATTTACACATTTGTAGACATGATATGTCAAAGTCTTGGCACTTTTAGGAACATTACGCAATATTAAGCACTTGCATAAACGTATTTAACATGAAAACCAAGGCCTATACAATTATAAGCACAGGAACATGAACAGAGCAAAGGTTGTAGGTATATAGTTTGTTTTAGGTACAGTAAGCAACTCTAAGCCCTGCCAACAAAGTGCTTCACATGAATACATTGCAGGCTGGGTTATTTAAGGGTGTCGAAGTAGGAGGCTGAAACAAAGGTGGCATGGTGGTGGTTATAGAGAAGTTTCCCTTTGACAAAACTAATCTTAAAGGCTCCATCAGAAAGTCTGTCAAAACAAACTCCACTGTCCTGTGTCACAACCTACTTCTATCCCTCAGACTGCAACTAAAGGCTTATCGAATGGAAGGTTCCTTCTCTAGGAGAATGCCTCCGAGCTCCTTATGCTCAATAATATTTAAAAGAATGTTCTCTTGCAAAACAAATACATACCAGAGTGAATGACTCCCTTCCCTTGGCTTGCAAATTTCACACAGCCTTTATACAATTCCACGTCCAAGAGAATGACTCCCTTCTACTCATGTAGGTCTACACAGTTTCCAGTAAAAACAGGGGGAAGGACTCCCTTCCCCTGGTGTCTCTAGCACACCTCCTAATTCGGGACCAGGAGAATGACTCCCATCTCCTGGTATTGCTTGCCACAGTTCACAACAAGGCCAGGGGGAATGACTCCCTTCCCTTGGCATCTTTAGAGTATTTTCAAAGAGCTTAACCCCTTCTCCAGAAGAAGGACTCCTTTCTCCTGGTGTCTAAAAAGTTCTCTCTCACAATCTTCAGTTTGATGCACACTTTCTTACTCTGTTCAGTTGTTAGCAAAGTCCCAAATATTCTTTTGTTGGTCAGTGGGCTTATTGCTGACACTGCAACAAGGACATTCTCCTTGCTTGTTCAGTTCCCTTTTGTTAGGTTTTCACACCCTTCTCTGGTGGTCTGTGGGCTTATTGTCACCACTGCGATGAGGGAGCTTTCCTGGAATGCTGGGTTTGTACCGGTTAGGGTCTCCGACCCATCTCTGGTGGTCAATGGGCTTATTATTGCCACTGCAATGAGGAAGCTCTCCTCGATTGCTCGGTATATAAGTGCTGAGGTCCCTGACCCATCTATCTTCCACACCTGTGTCGACTCTGGGTCTCTTGCATCTCCCATTACCTTCAGAGGGATTTTGGCACACAACTGGGCCTTTCTTGGACTGGGGTTCTTCTCTCTGATACACCAGACCTCTCTCTCTGGTTTCCACCACACCATGGCGGCTCAATGCCCTGGTAAGCTGATTTGCTCTTCGCTCCTGCTTTGCGTTCAGGGCTGCTTTATCTCGACCCTCAGGGAACTTCTACCACACTTTGCTGGCATCCTCGGCTCTTCTCCAACTATCGTCTGTCCACAGCGTTTCAAACTCCTGCTGGCTTCCGTATGTGTTGCCTCTGCTGCCTGGGCTTGACCGGTTTGTTAGTCCATCGACTATACTTATACAAGATTCCATGTCCCGTGCCCCTGGCGGATTGTAAAAGTCCTTTGTTTCTGTTGTCCTCGGGCCACCTTGTACCAGTACGAGCCCAGTCAATGACCTCCATGTCTCCTGTGCTCTTCTTTGCCTTAGTACTATTGGCTTTGTCTTTATCCCCTGTGTTACAACAATACATAGGATTACTTTCAATAAAATGGTTCTGAACAGTCAGGAGGGCTAAGGATTGTCAGGGAGAGACAATACTCAATGGACTGTACCCCAGGTGATCGTCCTTGTCCCCAGAGGGGACGTCCCTCCCCATGAGGTCCTCCCACATTAAACCACCCCTACAGTGACTATTGGGTAGTGGCCGCACCTCTCTAGCCTCAAGGGAAAGGACTCCCCCTTGGGAAGAAGTGACGACACCTTGTCAATCGTCACCTTGTAAATCGTCACTGTCACCAAATGATAAGGAATTTAAAGAATATATTTTGTCAGTTGCAAACAAGATATGCATAAAGCATTGAGTTACATGATTGACATTTTGCCACTTATCATCAAATTAAGTAACGTTAAGCACTTGTGTAGAAATATCTACCATGTTGCCATTCGGGCCACCAAATACTGTGTAACCTTCTTGCATATAGTTAAGGAGTCAGAAACATAAAGCATGCACAATTATGACCTCATAATTGTAAATTATAAATGTAATATGTTAATTATAAAGGTAAATGTTTAATATGTTGACACAAGCAGGTTTAGTAAGCAATTAGAAGCACTTCTAACAAAGTGCTACATGGGAATATTTTCAAGGTTAGACGGCAAATGGCTCAAGAATATATTTGGAAGTTTAAAACACAATTTCATTGTAGGGCATGTTAAGGTATACAAAGGGCCTCATTACGACCCTGGCGCTAAGTGAAAAACGATGGCGGTAAACGGTTACCGCCATCGTTTTCCGCCAGGTCCGATCATGACCCGTGACCGTTAACTACGATGCCATTAGCAGCATCGTAGTTAACGCTGCCGCTAACTGCGCCAAGGGCGCGCGCACGCGACCTCCCACACCGTACTTAGCGCCATGGCGGAAAGTTACGCGAATGCCGACCCAAGCGGACATGCACCTAACGCCATCACCCAGCCCGTTAAGTACCTTACCGCCATGGTGCTAATTAAGCCATCGCGAACCAACCGTAAAGGGCCATGTAAAGTGAATGCAGCTGCCACAGGTGCACAGAAACAGCACAGGTGAAGGCAATACAGACTCAGGAAGCACAAAAAGAGCACACCCCACCCCTTCCCACACCCAGTCACACTCCACAATGATAACAATACGACTAGCAATGTTGGGGCTGGAGGACCTGATAGCAATGCAAGTGCTACAACAGCAACAACAACAACAGGCAGCACAGAGGAGACTCAGGAGGAGAAGGTGGGCAAGGCAGGCCCAGCAAGCCCCACCAGCACAGCCAGTGCCACCACGCAGGCAGCCCCCAATCCCAAGCATCAGAGCCAATCCATTCGACCTCACTGCTGAGTAGATCCACACCCTGTACCGTTTGGACCGGGACACCATCACCGCCATCGTAGACATGACACACAACGACATCGTCAGCATGATAGAAACTCCAACCGCCATCCCACCCCTACTGAAGGTAGTGTCCGTACTCCACTTCCTGGCCACAGGCACCTACCAGCACACAGTGGGGCACTTGCATGGCATTTCACAACCATTATTCTCACGAACACTCATCCAAGTGCTCGATGCCCTCCTCAAGCACACAGACGACCACATCTCATTACCACGTACTGCCCAGGAGATTGCAAACACCAAAGTAGGTTTCCATGCACTAGCCGGCATACCCGGTTGCATTGGTGCCATCGACTGCACCCATGTGGAATTGGTGGTTCCACGTGCCATGGAGGTACCGTACCGCAACCGGAAACAGTTCCACTCAATCAACGTGCAAATGGTCTGTGACTCCAACAAGATCATCACACATTGTTGTGCCCGATTCCCCGGATCAACCCATGATTCTATGGTCCTGAGGAACTCAATACCACGCTACATGGAGCGACATGCAGGCCCAAGATCCTGGCTACTCGGTGAGTCCAATGTCATGGAAGTGGGCAGGTGAATGACGTACCGATGCATACTCCACCTGGCTGAAAGGGGGGGGGAATGATGCATACTCCACCTGGCTGAAAGGGGGGGGGAATGATGCATACTCCACCTGGCTGAAAGGGGGGGGAATGATGCATACTCCACCTGGCTGAAAGGGGGGGGAATGATGCATACTCCACCTGGCTGAAAGGGGGGGGGATGATGCATTCTCCACCTGGCTGAAAGGGGGGGAATGATGCATACTCCACCTGGCTGAAAGGGGGGGGAATGATGCATACTCCACCTGGCTGAAAGGGGGGGGGGGTGAATGATGCATACTCCACCTGGCTGAAAGGACGGGGGGAATGATGCATACTCCACCTGGCTGAAAGGGGGGGGTGATGCATACTCCACCTGGTTGAAAGGGGGGGGGGTGATGCATACTCCACCTGGCTGAAAGGGGGGGGGATGATGCATACTCCAACTGGCTGAAGGGGGGAGGTGATGCATACTCCACCTGGCTGTGAGTAGCAGAGAGAACGGAGACAGAGGATACCATGAAGCAACCCATACTCCACCCAACACCAGTAAAGCCAATACCCAATGTATGCAGCCCTACCATGTGAATGAGGTTGTGTCCCAACCATGACACAACCATCTGCAAGTGCATTCTACCAAATCAGACCACACTGTCAACAATGAAAAGCATCTACATGCACGTCACCAAACACCATAAACTGATAGGCCTGTCCCCCATAACTGCCCACGAAGGAGGCACATGACGGACAGAAACATCAACACACCATTACACAGACAGCAGGGCCCCCACAATGTCCCTGTCTACATCAGCATTGCTCACTGGGGTCATGATGAGGCCCACTGCAATGTTGCAATGATGTGCGCATTGCCATCACAGGACATGTGCCATGCCAACTAACCAAACGGCATGAACGGACACAGTGGATGGGCACTCACAATGCACTCAACCCCTCTGCATACATTGGGTGATGGCATGCAAAACAGGCCATGGGAGCCATGAGCATATACTGGTTGCATTGCGTGAATCAATTAGTGCATGTAGAAGTGAGCCAAAGTAACAGTTGGATGCAAGCCATGGTGGCACATCATGTTCTTGATCAGACGACATGACTGACACATACATTCTCGCCTACATACAGGTGATGCAGGCTATCCCCTGATAGGTGGCTCCTTACACCAGTCCGGAACCCGCAGAACCAGCACGAGGAGGACTTCAACCGTGCACATACACGTACTCGTGTGGTCATAGAGCAGACATTCGGCCTATTGAAGGCACGGTTCCGATGCCTCAGCAGGTCCGGTGGGGCACTCCTGTACCGCCATGAGAAGGTGGCAAAGATCGTCATGGCATGTGTCTTGCTAAACAATATGTGCGTCAGACGGAATGTGCCCCTGCCCCCTGACGCAGAACTGCAACCACCTGACGATGAGGATGAGGAGGGTGCAGATGGGGCGGCACCCCATGGAGGAGGCGATGCACAGGAGGGGCGTGCAATGCGCCAAACTATCATCGACCACTGCTTCTAGCACACACGGCTGGTGTGTATCACATGGAGACTGCACTTGGGGCACTGTGTGTCTCTGGGACATGCACACTGTCGACTGTACACCAATAAAGCACGTATATGCAATGAAAATGTCCACACATTTCATTTCGGGAAAGCAAAAAGTGTATTTCAATCATAAAACGTCGTGACACAACCGCTCCCCCCTTCCACCTCCCCCCTGCACACCCCAACACACCCCCTCCCCCCTCCCCCCTGCACACCCCAACACACCCCCTCCCACCTCCCCCTGCACACCCCAACACCCCCCCTCCCCCCTGCACACCCCAACACACCCCCTCCCACCTCCCCCCTGCACACCCCAACACACCCCCTCCCACCTCCCCCCTGCACACCCCAACACACCCCATGTAGGTGTCAACAGATGCCTGTGACAGTGGCCACAGGCTGTTACAAGCCCCCTCTCCCGGCCCCCGGGGCACCCCTGGCTGTGGAGCGCAGGTTACGTCCGGAACGTCGGACGGGGCTGCTCTGTGCAGAACTGGCAGCGGAGGATGTCCCTGCCTGCCCCCGTGCATGCACGTCCTGTAGGGTGTGGGTGAGCTCAGTGAGCGCACGACGCAACCCGGCAAGTTCACCACAGATGTCCCTAGACATGGCCTGCATGGCATCCCTCAGGGTGGCAGTGCTCTGCGCTACTTCGGCCCTTAGGGTCTCCGTGGCCTGTTCAATGGTTGCCCTAGCCCCCACACATTCCACGGCATGCTCAGTTAGCATCGTGGACAGTTGTTGCTGCCGTTCTATGATGTCCTCGAGGGACTGCTGCCCCTGCTGGGCCATGCCCAGTGCTGGTGGTGTGATGGAGGGGCTGCTCCCCTCTTGTGGACTGAGGACTGGGCATGGGGTGGAAGGCCACTCCTCTTCCTCTGTGTGCCCCTGTGTGTGAACCTCATGGGGGCTGGCGTTTGACAAACAGGGGGAATGTAGAAGGTCAGTGGGGCTTCTGACTTCTTGCTCCTCAATGTCAGAGTCTGAACAAGCAGCAATTGCAGCTGTTTCACCCATGTTGCTGCTGGCCGCAGACCCGGTGCCTTCTGTAGCAGGCAATGTTGGTACAGGTGGAGCTGCTGCTGCTGGCCTGCTGCCTACAGGGGTGCTTGCCGGTGGGCCGTCCGGTTTGCTTACAGTGGATTCTGCTTGTTGTGGGGTCTGCCTCACTGCAGCTGAGGTTGAGGGTGCGGGGATGGTATTATTGGCCTTCTTGGCTCTCTTTGTCGCAGGGGTGTCCTGGTCCTCGGGGTGTGAATCTGTGCCTGTGGTGGAGCAAAGGAGGGAGGGCGTTATTGATGGGTCTGCGGACTTTGGAATGACAATGATTGACATGATTCTGGTCAGTAGATGAGGCAGATTTCAGGCAGGGCCATGCAGGTTGTCTCCTTTTTGTGTGGAATGTGGATGCAGGTATGTGGGTGCCAGCAGTGTATACAGGGTGGTGCTCGCATGTGGCTATGGGCAGGGTGGAGCTAATGTGTTGCATTTACACTCTAGGGCAACCTTGTGCTACACATGAATGGACTGCAGTGACTATGGCATGTCTTGTTTGAGGCATCTACCTTCATCGCCTGATGTCGGAGCTCCCCTTTCCATCCCTCCGACGCCTTCAATGCCTTCCATGCCAATCGTGGTTGCACAAATCTCCTCCCACGGTTGGAGTTTTAGTGGGGATTCCGAACCTCCACCGGTACCCAGGGCAAGGTTGCGGTTCGCAGAGATGACGGCTCTGACCCGTATGCGAAGGTCATCCCAGCGCTTCCTGCACTGCTTTGGGGTGCGGGGTACGGTCCCCACCACGCTGACGCGCTCGGCCACCAGGGCCCAGATGGCCTTCTTTTTCGCTATCGCTGTCCTGGTCATTTCCGGGGAGAAAACGACAGCTGCGTTGTCTTGCAGGGTCTCCGCAAGCATGCAGAGTTCCTCCCGGCTAAATCTTTCCTGGCGCTGGCGGTCACATGCCTTCTTAACAACTTTAGGCATTTTTGGGTAGTTGGATGGGTGGGTGATTGGTTGGGACAGGTGCCAGGGTTGGATCTGGTGTTGTTCGGTAGGATGGCAATGGATTGTGTTTTTAAAGATGGCCGACGTGCTGTTTCCCGTTCCGCCGCGATGACGCTATTTCCGGTTCTGCTTTTTACGGTGACCGCTAATTGCGGCCACCGCTAATTGCGGCCACCGCTAATTACGGTGGCCGCTACTTACGGTGGCGGAAGTGCACCTTGCACGCCCTACTATGCCGGTAGGGGCCTTTTCCGCCATGGCGTTAATTGCATTACCGCCATGGCGTAATGCTCGTGCGCGATGGGTCGTAATGGTGCGCTCTTTACGCCATCGGCCCACGGCATAAACGCTCATTACGCCATGGCGGTAATGACGGCAGATTACCGCCTGGGTCGTAATGAGGCCCAAAGTGTGTAATAACCTTTAGATTGGTCTCCTAAATGCTATGTGTTTACAGGATATGTTTGCGTAGTTCGAAACATAATGTTTGTAAATTTATACAGAATAGCTTAAGTACCCGGCTTTGCCTGGGATGTCCATTCTCAGATTTGTTTTCATATTCCACCCAAAAAGATGAACAAATGTTGTTTGCCACAAAGAAAAAATGTGATACATGTTAGTTTCACTAATTAATTGAACACCACATTTTCATTTATTTAAATTCTCACATGAATATCGTATTTGTATGCTTACTGTGATTCTTTGTAGTATTGTAAGAAGTGGTGGCCATTTTTGCTGCTAAACACACAGTGCAAATAATCAGATTATGCATTCAAATATGATATCCATGCGAGAATTTCAATCAGAGGTAAATAAAAATGTGGTGTTCAATCAATTAGTTAAATTAATATGTATTGAGTTGGTTGCAAAAGAAATGAATGAAAAGAAAGACACAATAACTATCTTTAAAATAAATGTATAAAAAAAAATGCAAGACCAATTTAGCACAGACATCGCGATGGTGAGCACTTTATACAAATGACCTGCAGATTGCACTCGGAACACAACAAAACGTAATGCCGAAAAACAAATAAATGAAATATCTCGGAAACATGATGGCCTATCAAGTTAGAAATAGTTGCATTCGTCCGGCAATGAAATAAAGAATATCCATGCAAAATTCATGATACCAGATTTCACCGTTCATGAGGAGTTATGTCCCCAATATCAACGCCATATACAAACCCACAAACAAACACAACTTGGTTTTATATATATAGATAGATAGCTGGGGTACCCGGCGTTGCCCATGTCCTGATCGAGTGGTGTTTCATGTTTCCTGGGAGATGTTGCTCTTGTCCTCTTGTCGACAAGTCTTGTTTCAGTTTGCTATGGTGTCTCATGTGCCTTGGAGGATGTTGCTCTTGTCCCCATGTCAGCAAGTCTTGCTTCAGTATGCTCTGGCATCTCATTTGCCCTGGGGAAAGTTCCTCTTGTCCTCTGGTCGGAAAGTCGTGCTGCTGTTTGTTGCTGTGTTTCAGAATTTCTTGATATTGATTTTCACTTTGCATCAGATGGCACTTTTCCAAGTTTTTTTTACATGTAAGATTTTTGCATTCGAACATCGACTATGATCTTGCCCCAGACAAAAGAGGAATCCATGCAAAATTTGTTAGACGTGGGTTCAATGGTGTGGATTTATATAGCCGGACAAACATACACACATACATACATTCAGGTTTATATATACAGATATATTTTATGATTTGGCACATTTACAGATATTTAACAACAATAAGTCCTAATTGTGAATACATTGCAGGTTGGGCAATCAAATACCATAACATTTTCCAGTTGTGATTAGGAAACATGTAAGATGTAATGTGCAGATTGTCAAGGTAATTATTCATGTTCTGCCATGATTTGGCACACTAAGGATTAATAAGTGCTCTAAGCAAAATGCTTAGTGTGAATAACTTTCAGTTTAGACCATCAAAAACTTGGAACCTTTCAGTTATGTTTAGGCAGTAGAAAACCTGTAATATGTGGCATTTCCCAGGAAATGATTTAAGTGTTGGTTACATTTGGCACATCAAGCCTCCTTAGGTTCTGCCCTGGAATCCCCCCTCTAATTGTTTTAATGCTATCTGTTTTGGCCATCTGTTTGTGTCTTTTTTGTGCACTCCCTGAGGGCTACAGGCGTGTGGCGTGATGATATAAAACATTTTAAAAAATCAATAATTATCACAAAGAATTATTTGCTTCCCCTGATTGGCAGGTTTCAACAACAGTCTTTACACAATGTTCTCTCCAAGATTGTCTCCATTCTGGTGTGATTCTGTACAAGTTCCAATGAAACCAGGGAGAATGACTTGCTTCCCCTGGTATATCTTGATACAAGGCACAACAAGGCCAGGGAGAATGCCTCTCTTCTCTTGGTCCGCTGTTGACACAAAAAACCAGGGAGAATGGCTCCCTTCCACTGGCGTCTCTCTCCTTCAGCTTTATTACGAGGAGAATCACTCCATTCTCCTGGCATTAGTTGATAATCAGAGCTTTTAGATTGATACACACTTTGCCTTTGCCTTTGCCTTCTTAGGATCACAGATCCTTCTCTTGTGACTAGTGTACTTATTTGTGCCACTACGCTGAGGAAGATTGCCTCTTTGCTTTAATGAATCTTTGTTGAGTTCCCAGATCCTTCCTATAACACCAGTGGTTTTCTCTTCCTCACGGCTTGTGACTGACAGGGTCCCAGACCCTTTTCTGGTGGCCAGTGGGATCTTCTTCCCCACTGCGATTGTGGACATGATCCCAGACACTTTCCCGGTGGCCAGTGGGCCGAACCCCACGCTGTGATTGTATCCAGGGTCCAAGACCCCTCCCTGGTGACCAGTGGACTTATCTCTGTCACTGTTTTGAGGACAACACCCTCTGACACTTGCTTGGTTTTACTTCGAGTCCCAGACCCTTACCTTGCTTGGGTTCCAAACCCTTTCTTTCCTTCTCTCCCCTTTTTGCTAGGCCCACTTGGCATCCTCTCATAGAAAGTACTGCCATGAGGAAGATTACTCATATCATCAAGTTAATTTAACTTGTTCTCAGTATTTCCAAATAACTTGTATTTACTCTCAGGCTTTAGGCTCCAACCAGTTCCTGAATTACACCCATTACATTTGCTGGCTTTGGGACGCCCTGCCGGTTCTTCCTGGGGTCTTGCTTCATTCTGGAGCATTGCACAGGCCTTCCTTGTCTCTGCAGCTTCTGCTCCAGGTTTTTCGTTCTTGCTTGTCATGTTGGGGGTGTAGGTGCTGTTGCATGACCGTGTGGTCCACCTTCTTAAAGTCACACCACTGTTTCTCAGACTCCAGCCATGATACTGACCAGATCCACAATACTGTGCAACATATTATCGCTGCCTGCTTCTTGTCTCCAGCGAATGACTGCTTTCAGCTTCCCCAGAGCATTTTCCACTCCACCTTTGATTCTCCCCTTGGCTGAACTGTCTCCCGTGCTGCTTTCCTTCTTGGCTGGACTGCATCCAAGATGGTTCTATCCTTCACTGAGTCCTTCCTTCATCTGTGTTAACATTGTTTTGGTGACCACTCCTGAGCAGAGCACTAGAACGTTTTCTCTCATTCCACAAGACACTCTTCGTGGCTCCTTGGGGCCACCTCTTCTCAGTACTTGCATTGGGGGTGGCCTTTGCTTTTTGAGTGATCTTCTTCGTCTCAGATGGTGGAACTGACCTGATATTACAATAGGACATGGTTGTGTCATTCAGAGGTGGTGTGTGAAAGGGTGCTGAAGATTTTGGGTAGGTTTGGGTTTGAGTGTTTTGTTGCCTATCACCCAGATTGTCGTCCTTATCCCCAGTAGCGGAGTCCCTTCCCATTGAGTTCCTCAGCATTAAAACACCCCAAGGGGGAGTATTGGTTAGCGGCTTACCTCCCTAGCCTCATGAGAAGAGCCCCCCCCGGGAGAAGTGACGACACCAAGTGATTTGTCACTGGACTAGGACATATGTAATGTGCAGTGTTTCTCAGTAATTGATTTAACGTGTTGCACAATTTGCCACATTAAGCAACATTAAGCATTTTTTACGTTCAATGTTTTAGAATGGAAGACACATGCTTACTTTGCTCTCGCATGATAGTTAAAAGAGGGAACTGGCATTTCTACAAGTTTAACTAGAACTAGATTACTCAAAGTTTTGAATTAGGAATATAAATGTAATTAAACAAATTGATTATAAGAAAGAAAGAAAACAAATATTGCATCTGGTTTGAAATGTGAATAATAGGGCTGTGTTGAGTTCAGTTCTCCTTCCTTTTTTATCAAGTTAAGCATAGAGTTCAAAAATCTCATTGTTAAATGTACGGAAGTACACTATTCTTTTATACATATTACATACTTTGGGTTTTCACCCTAAGTTACTAGGGTAACCCAGACGTGGAACCCTTGCTCACTGCTCTTAGAGAGGCACAGCTCCACCTCACTGAAGAGGCCCAACCAGGCCGAAACACATGTCTGGTAGTCTGGGGTTGCTGTTGGTACTCTTGTTCAGAAGAAATTGCCAGGCATTTTGGTGCTGGACTGCCTTTGGGCAGGACAAAAACTGATATGTAGTGGACATTTCTCTTCTGTGAAAGGATGGTGAGCTAAAGACTCTGGTTGAGACTTTAACCCGGGATATTGGCCGGTAGCAGAGAAACGCTGAGAACCCCCCTTGTTTTTGCTATCTCAAGAGAGCGTCAGCTTTTGATGGAACTTTAATCATGTTTGAGTGTTCAGAAATGTGAAAGATGCAATGTTTGGTGTGTGCATTTTATATTTTAGCAATTATAGGCACATTAAGCATCATTTAGCATGCACGCCAAAGTGCTCAATGTGAATAATTTTCAGGTTGGGTTACCAAATGCTGCAGCAATTGTTGGACATTGGTTGGGAGTTGAATAGATAGGATTACTGATTTACCCAAGTGTATTACAATGTCTTCTTCATACAATAGTTTCTTGGTAAATGATTTATATTTTGGCACAATTAGGGTGGGACATTAAGCAACATTCAGTGTTCGACAGAAAATGAATAACGTGAATTTGGAGGTTGGGCAAGAAAACAATCATCTAGTTAGCTTTAGGAAGTAGATAACATGTAATGTGCATAGTTACTTGGTTAATGATTTATGTTTGGCACAATTTGGAACATTAAGCAACAGTAAGGGCACTAAGAAAGGGGCTTAATGTGAATAATTAACAGTTGGCACACCAAAACCCAAATACCTTTTCAGTAATGTTTAAGGAGTAGAAAATAAGTCATGTGCAGAGTTTCTGGGTATAATGATTTATGTTTTGGCTCAATTTGCCTCATTAAGCAAAATCAAGTGCTCTAAGAAAAGTGCTTAACATGACTAATGTGTAGGTTGGACCAGCAAAAATCATGGAACTTTCCAGTTAAGTTTAGGAAGTAGTAGGAAACATGTGATGTCCACAAAATATTGTTAAATGCCTTGTGTTTTCGAACAATTTGGCACAATATGCAACGTTCTGTGTTCTAAGAAAAGTTTTTAACCTGCACCTTTTGGAGGTTGAGCCCAAAACAATGGCACTTTCAAGTTATGCTTAAGAGGTAGGGCACATGTAATGTAGAGAGTTTCTGAGTAAAAGATTTAGGGCCTCATTATGGGTTCGGCGGTGTGGCCAAAAACAGTGGTAATGCAGTGGTAACATACTGCTGCATTAAACTAACTGCCCAACTATGGATTTGGAGGTAAGGTGGAGGAAAAACCTCCAGCAAAATCCTGAAGGTAATCCCTCCACCTTACCGCCAAAAAACTGCCATTTCAGAATCATTACCACACGTGGAATTACCACTGGTGGGAATTCTGCTAAAATTCACCACACTGCCACTTGTAATACAGAGGTCATTTCTGCCGGACCAGGTGGTGGTAAAAGTAGATCCATTTGGTGGTATTTCTGCAGATTTACAGCCGAGATACCACCAAACTCATAATGAGGCTTGTCTAAATTTGACATATAAAGCACCATTAGGTGCCCTTACAAAAGGGCTTAACGTGAATAATTTATAGGTTGGACCAACAAAAATGATGCAACTTTCCAGTTGTGTTTAAGAAGTAGGAAACAGGTAATGTCCATAGTATCTGTGTAAATGATTTATGTTTTGGTTCAATCTGGCAAATTAAGCATCATTAACTGTCCTTTGAAGGTTGAACAACAAAAACCATTGAACTTTCCATTTATGTTTAGGATGTAAAAAACAATCAACATGCAGTTTTTCTTGGTGAATGACTTATATTCTTGCACAATTTGTCACATTAAGCAACACTAGGTACAATAAGAAAAGTGATTAATATGAATAATTTGGAGGTTGGGTCATCAAAAACCATGGCACCTTCGAGTTATGTTTAGGAATTAGGAAACATGTAATGTATAGAGTTTCCGGGTAAATGATTTATGTTTCTGCTGAAATTAGCACATCACGTAACATTACATGGTCTATGATAAGTGCTTAATATTCATCATTTGGCAGTTCGAACACCAACAGCAATGGAACTTTCCAATTATGCTCAGGAAGTAGGAAACATGCAATTTTCAGAATTTCTTGATAAGATATTTATTCATGAAACAAGTGGCAAACTTTGCTTGATCGGCGTTCCTGAACTTGGGGAAATTCTGCGGGCTCCACCCACTACCCCTGGACAGCCCCCTCAAGTCCTAACACCTCTAACCATACCCAATCACCTCTGCCCACTACCACTCTCAACCCCCCACTCACATCCACCCACTACGCTGGACAGCCCCCTGAGATCCTCACACCTGCCAACACCCACGCTCAGTTCTGCCCACTACCCTGGGCAGCGCCCTAAAGTCCTCCCACCTCCCACCAACCTCACTCACATCTGCCCACTACCACAGGCAGCCCGCTCAAGTGCTCACACCTACCAACACCCCCACTGACCTCCACCCTAAGCCCCAGGTAGCCCCCTGCTCGTTTTCTCCCCAACTAGTCCAATGTGTAGCAACAACCTACCTTGACTCACAGCCTGGCTCCACCATGAAATACACCTGCCACATATCCTGCTCCAACATGATCAAAAGGGAGTGCTGCAGTTGAATCCAAGACTGTAGCTTCCCCCATTACTCATAGGTAGTCCACATGCAGCTTCAGTTCAACTCAACACCATACTGCTGCACAAGATAAACATTTACAACTCCTTGTACATGTGAGATACCAAAGCAATGTAATACAATGTGCTATTTGTATGGTGTCTCGAAATGCCCTCCAATCACTGAATTCAAATGCCTTTGGATGTAAGTATGAGGAATCATAAATTCCTGCAACTGATTTACAATAAGTGTGTGCATTTCATCCTGTATTAAGGTAGGTAGGCAGGCAGGTAGGGGTTGGAAAGTATCTGCTAGTGACCTAAGTAGATCAGACTTGTGGTTTTGTGATATGAAGGTTCTCAGAGAGTGTGCGAGTCAAGGAGACTGATAATGTGTTCAGCTAGACTGAATAATCAATGATGGAACAGAGCTGAATTCCAGTAGCTGAGGTGATGGGTGATATGAGAGCAGGTAGTGGCTGATTGCAGATGTGTGTGGGTGGTTGGCCGTACCTTCGTAGGGGCACAACAATCTACCATTGAGTACACAATTGATGATTGTAGCCCACTCATCCACAGTGAGGCTGATTGCAGATGTGTGTGGGTGGTTGGCCGTACCTTCGTAGGGGCACAACAATCTACCATTGAGTACACAATTGATGATTGTAGCCCACTCATCCACAGTGAGGCCACATCCTACCTCCACACCCACAATGACAAATACCCACTACAGTGAATAAAGTTTGGGCACATGCACATTGAAAAGCAAGTGCCAAAGGAACAACTAACCATCAGTGGACAAGAAAGGAAATCAACGTACAATAAACTCCACCTCCAGTAGCAAATGTGGAGAGGCAAATGAGATCACACCAGATACAACACACAACAAAACCATGTGGAATATGTGGCAATACACATGAACAAGTGAGTATCCATCCCCAATGAGACACTACACACACCATCACCCATCACCACAAACCTACCTGTATGTACACCATTACACATATAACAAAATATATCACTCCAACAACACCAACACACTGACACCAAACAAGCAGTGTCTCTGCACACATAATGGAATGTGATAATCATCCATTGCCCCCTCAAGCTGTCTGATGGCTCCACTCCTACTTGTCAAGCCCATGCACACACCTCCCCTAGCAAACATCACCTTAACAACATGACACACACAGTGAAGCCCCAATCCACATGACTGACACAGAACATATGCACCGACAGAACATGAAAAAAGTTAATGTGCACACAGACCAGGAGACTGCAAGAAGCATGGAATGAGCAGAATTAAAAAGTGCATTAAGAATGAACTAATTAGAATAAAAAACTTGGAAGTTTAAAACTGTTCAGGGATAAACAATAAAAATGTCCAAAATGAAACATAATCCTACATAACTATTTACATTGGAAGTGGGCTACTCGGCTCCAATCTCTGACAATCCCTCCACCAGGGCTGAGTCGCAATCTACATCCTCCACCTTTAGGTGGGACTGCGTTATTGCCTGGAGGGCTTACAGGGTTGCCACCATCTCCCTCTGTGAGTCATCTGCCGACCCGCAAGCATCCTCCAGGATTGCAGCCCTATTCCTTCACCCATCTCTGCGCCACCTCAGCCCTGGCCACGATCACTGCTGCCTCCTTCACCCCACTGACCTCTGCCCGAACCCCCAGACAGCCCTCTGCTAGTTTTCTCCCCAACTAGTCCAATGTGTAGCAACACCCTACCTTGACTCACCAGCCTGGCTCCACCATGAAGTACACCTGCCACATATCCAAATGCCCACTATATGTACATTACATAGGTAGTGACCAAACATAGAGGACATGGCCTGTAGGGTCCACTGTGTTCCTCCTACCTCACATGTGCCAATTGCCCCCTCCGGGTAGAATCACCTGTAAAAATCTGCCTCCTCACAGTTGCCATCTGCTGTTGCCGGGCAGAGTGCAAGGTCTGGAGGTACAAACTCCAACCAGATGACATTTGTCAGGGGTGCGCGGCACCTGCATTGCCCTGAAGTGCAGCTGTCCCTCGACTGTCTGTTCCTGTGTCAGTGCCTGGGCACATGCCCACACCACCGGTGCCATGGAGGGTGGCCTGCCACCCTGTGGAATTGTTGTTGGACCAGGACTGCAGTAGACAAACAAGCTCAGATGAGAAGTGCAAGGGCATGGACCATGTGGGCCCACACTCACTGTGTGTAGGCCAGGCCCTGTGTTCATGACACCATCGTTCTCTCATGACCACTGGGGAACTCCTGGCCTACTCTGGAACAGCATTGCTTGGAGGGGAGAGACACCATGTAAGGTGACTCTCCCTGAGGGGTCATTCTCTCCATTCAAAACTGTCACAACGCAGGTGGAATGTAGATGCCTATCTCAAGGGCCATGACTGGAGGAGCAGTCCAACCCAAGATGAGCCAATTGTTGAAATTAAGCTGTGGATTGCAGGGGGCCCAACAGACAGGCTAACCTGTTGTTGCAGTCCAAGCCGTAGAAGGTCATTTGATGGCCAGACACCTGCCTGGGCCACAAAAGTACTTCTAAAATGTAGAAAACTCTGAAAAACCTGGCTCTTCAAATCACAACAGAAAATGAATGAGCAACACCTACGCACCATGGAATGAACACACAACTGGAAAGATGGGGGACTAAGGACAGACCACCGATAATTGCAGAGAAGTAGCCAGGCCTCTGAATGGGAGGCAGATCCAAATGCAACCTTCCCTTCTACCGGAAACAAAGGAGGCAGATCGGACCGACGTCATTGAACCACAGATAGAGGGCATTAGAATTAAAGGGGAGTGACTAGCAACCAAACTGATGGACCGCAGGGCACAGGGAGCTCAAGGGAGAAGGGAAGAGGTGCCCCATCCACAAGAGACCAGTCGAGGCGACCGTTGCCGCACACAGAGATTTACCAGGAGGGAAAGTGATGTGCACATACATGAGTCTGATCACGGCGAGGTGGAGGGGGTACCACACTAAATAGCCCTGTTAACGACCCACACCCTACACAGGAAATAGGACTGGGAATTGTAACACACCACAATTTAAGATTTTGGAAGGGAAATGTGTCGCAGGCAGCAAAAACTGAGGGAGTACGATAAGGTATTGCAACTAACCAACCTCATCCCTCTGCATACACCTCTCAAACTCTGAACTAAACACACCAATCCCTCTACAGTACAACAAACCGCACATTACACTGCAACAATGAAACAAACTACACATAGCCTCACACAACAGCACATGATAGATACCGACCAAACACACTCACCTATGCTCAGTGAATGGTGTAAACTGAACTGAAGCTGCCAACAGCACATCACAGCTCTCTTGCTATTTTATCCCGCTCAGTCCTATTAACTCGCCCCCCCCAGAATGTACCCTCTTGCTTTACATATTTGCCATGGCACCAAGGGACCAGGCAGGTGGTGATAGAGTGCAATATAAAAAAACTTTAACATAACATAACATAACATGGCTCAGAGGTGTTCCAGCCAGTGCCTGGGCCATCCATTGGAGCTAAGCCAGTCATTGTGCATCTGCCTCTGATGTATTGTACCAATGTTAAGGATTCTAATAGGGCATCACACACCAGACCAGGACTCTTGATACTGGCCTAGGCTGCAGCGCAAAATTAAATACTTTCACTTTATTTCTAAGAATTCAGATTGAGATGCCACCCAGGCCATCTCACACCCCCTGTTACAAATACCCCAGGCCAACATAGATGGGTCTCACGGGACAAAACTGGGTACTGTTGAAAAGATGAAAAAGTGCATCAGGGCGCAGTCATTTTAAAAGGCAGAATATTTTCTTTTTCAGTGAAAAGCTTTGAGCTGGCAGTGAGCTGGCAGCATAGCAAAGCTGCCTTTGACTTCTTTTCTCTGGTGTAAATGAAGAAAATACTGGCAGCAATTCTCACGGTGTTCTTTGTTTCATCTTGCCCCATGTGTGTCTGGTAAGACAGCGCAGCCATTATTTTGGTGATTGCAAAATGCAGTTTTAATGCAAGGCAATTGTGCTCAACAAAGCCAGCACAGCCATTCTGCTGGTGACTGCCGAGATGTGGTTTGGTGAGGTAGGGGAGTTCTGCTGGGCTGCTAAATGTACCCTAGAGACCCCCCCGCTTCCCCAAGACTTTTTGTTGAGGGAAAGTAGGGCAACGTGGGGTTCATCGGGTGGAGTCCTTCCTCCATCACAGAGCGGTACGCCATGATTCCCCCTTTGTCTTTCGTTGGAGTGTGGAGCACCACCCCCTTTCCTTCCTATCCTTTTCTGGGTCCCCAGGGAAGTCCTCCTTGGTCTATGAAGGAACGGAATCAGTGCTAACCAGTGGATAGATAACAATAGGTTACAACATTTTCCCACTGACTGTCTTCCCGGAAGGTTGACATCAGTGGGACAAACATACATTACATTCATTACAGTACTTGAACAATATCAGCCAATAATTCCTTAACAAGGCAAAGATAACTATCAATATTTACACCATGGTTTTGTGAGATACCTTTTTGCAATTGGTAATGAAGAAAAGTACTCCCTGTTAGATAGATATACCTATGGACCTACCTGTTCCCTTCTGGTTCTTCTTTTCTGGTTCTCATTCTCCAGTTGTCTCATCTATTTGACTTTCCCTTGGCTCCTCAATCAGCTGCAAAGTGTGTCTGGGGTGACAACTCTTTAACTGATTAATGTGGACCCATTTCTCATCTGACAGCTCTCCTTTGGGGATGCGGATTCTGTAGGCGACAGATGATATTTTATCTACAATTTCAAAAGCACTGTGCCAGGAGGGGAGACATTTTCTCTCCTTAGTCTGGTTCCTTTTAAAATTGTACAAGTAGACCCTGTCTCCTACTTGGTATATATTTTTGGTTGTTTTAAATCATATTGAGTCTTCATCCCCTCTGCTGATTTTTCCATATTCCGCTGAGCATATGCAAAAGCATGCTTGTTGGGTGTCCTGACCCACGTTTGGACTATTAAGCTGCAACATTTGGTGCTGTGGGCTTAGAAAATCCAAGATGGCGGAAAAGCCCACAGTTGTGCCAGAATCCGGGAAAACCGCGCAGTTTGTGCACACACCAAAATGGTTGCCTAACCTGCCACCCACCAGTGCAAGCATGATGGGCCAGGAGTGCCACGAGTGAAATGTGTGTCAAAGGAAAAACAGCAGTGCCGGTGGCTAAAAAAAAAAAAGCGCTTTGAAATCACCTTTGTTTCTCTGAAATGCAAGCTAAAAATGCCTATTTTAAACATCACAAGATATTCAAAAATCTCAATGAACACCAGCAGGCATTTGGCAGAATGTATTCTTGTGTGCATACTAAATCTGGAAAGAGAAACAGCCCAAAACAATGTTCATAACAAAACTGGCTGAGCTGTGGATGTCAGCAGCTGAAGTGAAATTGGACTGAAAGACACTAACATCTAAATGTTTAAAACAAATGAGTGACCTACTGTTGAGTGTCACATAGTTTGCAACTGTTGAAATGTCATAGTTTTGAACTTAGAATCAGCGTTCTAGCTGCATGTGTAAAAATTGTCAGTTTGATTTGAATGTAGAAAACTGGGAACAAACATGACATTTAGCTGATGCTTGGCTTAAAGAGATTGAATTCCGCCTGACAACTACCCCCGACAGGAGCTGAACTGGCTCAACAACTCTTCCCATGCCTGGCTGCATCCTGCTGCCCCTGCCAAAAGGAGATGACACCTCTCTGATTGAATTAGGGGAGTGGCAACTGGGCACTACAGGAAACTAAACAAAGCACTGTCCATGGCAAATGTTATATTAGGGGAGTCGTAAATGGCTTCCTCTTGGAAGGAGAAGTGGGAGGGGCACAGCATCTGTGAGCAAGCTGAGCTTGGGGGAAGTGGATAAACCAGAAATTCCACCATGTGCTTTGGAAAACCACAGCCCTTTGGGGCCAGAGCATGATTTTAAAAAGATGGATAATTCATAGTGCGGACTAGTAAAAATTATATAAATAACATCATCATGCTTGTGATTTTTCTGTGCACATTTTAAGAGGTGTTAGGACCCTGTGGTATGTTCTTGGGGATTGTAGTGGAAAAAAAGGTAGTTACTCTAAATGTATGCATGTTAAAAATCTGACACTTTATCATCTGAAACCCATATTCCTGGTGCACATTTGTGTAAAATCTGGAAAGGTTTAGAGGTCGTTATCTGGATGAAAAGGGAAGAATTCTGTCATAAGTGGACACGACATCGTACAAAGACAGGGATCGGATGGTTTGGTGCTACAGAAAATATGTTAACTGGACCTATAATATTAGAAAAATGGTACATAGATAAATATGTATTTGGATCAGAAATAGATTTGTGTGCAATTTGACAAGGGGAGGTTCCTCTGACCATAAAACCTACAGCATCACTTTGACACTGCATTTCTTTCCCCCAATCAAGGGAGAGAGGAAAGCTTGGCCAATGATAAGTGAGAGGGGCAGGTTTAGCTAGGCACAGGCACACACCCATTTTCAAAACACATAAAAGGAACATTGAAACCCAGGTAGAGACATTCACTTTCTACTTTCTTGCGGGACGCTTTGCCGGGAGACTCCAGACTTCAAATCCAGAACTCCAGGGATCCAGAACTTTACTTCAGAACTTGTAGCAGAGAGGCTAACCCACAAGCTGAGTTCTCTTCAGCAGGCCTCAGAAATCATTTGCAACTATTCAACCGCCGGGCTGTGCGGTTTGCTGCTTGCTAAGAATCCACTTCATCCAGACCCGCAGAACCATAGACCGATGTATCCGGAACCGCTAGCAGAACCGATAACAGAACAGGAGACCCAGAGACCAGATCGCTGTGAAGAACCGCCAGCAGAAGTCCAGCCAATCCTGACCCGATCGGTGACGACGTCGCATTCCTGTCCAAAATCTAGTGTGAGTACCCAGCTAGCACTGTGCCAAAACCAATCCCTTAGTTTAAAATAATCTAATCCAAACTATTTTAGCCTATTAGAACTGCCTCCTAAAATCGTGTCATTCTGTCATTTTTAAAACTGAAAACTGTCATCTGTCATTCTGAGCTTTAAAATTTCAAATCCGAAACACTACCTTTACTAAATCGACCGTATCTCCGGAACCGTTTGTGCTAGGAGTAAGTTAACTGTCATCTTAAAGCTAAGATTCTAAGCTTTCCAACGAGCCTAGAACCTACTTCCTACTCCTTATAGTGTCTCTGTAATTGCGCTCGATGCACGCGACTAAATTTGCCACGATTTTACATTTTGCTTAATTTCAGCCACATGTAAAAATATTTGTCCTTGCTTTCCTTGCTGAAATTCGTGTGCAATCTGAAAATCATTCATAGAGCATTGCTAAAGTGATCCTGAATTAATTTAAGTATCTCTCACTCACCCTGAACCTCCTGTAGGGAATTAAAAGCAATTTGAGTATATTTTTCACTTTATTGCCACCACATTTAAAAGGATTTTGCCTGTGTTTAAAACTCCTACCTGTTTTCCTCTAAGCTTGCTAGGAGGGAACTGAATTATATTTGATTGCATTCCTGAGAACTGTGTGCTTTCCTCCCATCTCTTTACCTTGCATAGAGGGGGGGGTGAATTGTCAAAGAAAAGTGATTACATTGTCTTTTGTTGAAGTCATATCAAGTTTATTTTCTGTACTGCATTTTCATTCATCATTGCATTGTCCTTGAAGCCATAAAAGCATTCTCAGCTATTTTATCCTCTCTATATCACTTCTAAGCCATCAAAAGAGTGTACCACTGTGACATTATCCATTGTTGATCACTATCATCTTCACAAGTGTGCTATCAAATATTAATTTACTATAAAAGTGTGATAGATATATATTGTTTAATTTTCAAATAAACCTTTTAATTTGCAAAACAAACCTACTTCTTGGCTCAGTGGGGTCAGGGGGATTCTAAGAGAGGGGTGTTATATAAGGGTTGTCATCTAGAATAAACGAACTGGACATAAAAATATATCAATAAGGGTTTCCCTCAGCATCGCAGACTAGGCATTGACTTAGCTGTAGTGTTGAATTGAATCCGCTTACAAAGTGGAGGCTCGTAGCCGGAGATTCTGGATTAGATTTACCACTTGTGCAGCTTAATACAGTGCGCCAACTGACCGGATACACATATCCGGTTAACTAACCACGCTGTTTTACACTGTGAAAGCACTCCTCAAAGGAACGCTCTAAGGAAACGGTCTGTTTTGCAAAATAAAATACAAACTTCTGTAAGTCAGGAAGGAACTCAAATTCCAGAATGACGACACTGGTAGACAACAAAATAGCCAGAGAGCACTTCTTACATAAGCTATTTGTGAGAGGTGAATGGACTGAGCAGGGCCAGGATGTGTGGTTGCAGGCGATCACACAACAGGTCACTGCAACTGGGCTAGATATCTGGGGAGATCAGGGTTCCTTACATGTGGCCCTGAGTAAACTATACATGGCTCCTAAACCTAAAGAGGAACACGACAAGATGGTTAGGATAGCGATATATTTGTATCTATATATGGGAGCCATGCAGGACAAATGTGCTGAAGGTCAAGATCTGGCAAATAGGCAACAGATCACGTTAGAGAAGACCCAATCTGACCTGGTCTCTTCTGAGCAGAGGCTGCAGAGGAGCCAGGAGTCAGAAAATGATAGTAAGCAGTATATCATTAAAATAAAATAGGACCTGGATATACTGCAACAGGAAAAGACAGACCAGGATACCATAATTCTGGCTTTGCAGAAGGAGCACCAAGACAGTTTGGACTCCTTACTGCAGAGCCAGAAAAAGCGGAAGCAACAGATCAATTTCAACAGGGCAAGCACAGAGCAGGTAGCCACCCTGCAAATCCAACTAGACAGAGAGAAAGAGGAAAGCAATAAATTGATTTTGAAAGACCTGGATACCCAGGCAGAGTTTGATGAAGAACGCCAGAAAGCTGGTGCCTTTCAAAGGCAGAGGGACGACCTGCATCACAAATGCAGGTTCTTGGACAGGAAAGGGATACCTTAGGCCAGGAAGTCTGCCATTTAAAAAGAAAGATTTAAGAAAATCACTTGGCCCTCTAGGGGTTGGGTGACCTCCAAAAAGAGCATCCGGGCTTGCTAGATCACACCAAGAGGGTGGAGGAGGCTCTGGCAAGAAAGGAGCAGGCCAGTAGGGATGGGACGTAGGAGGTAACCCTCCTGCAGCAGAGACTGGCCCAGTACTCCAGGACCAATCAGGAGGCACAGAGAGAGAATGAGGCTCTCTGCCAGCACAATGATAGGCTCCAGCAACAGGTAGCCATGCAGGAGAGACTGATAGAGTCTAGTAAGGCCTTAACTGAGGAACTGAAAGCGCAGGCTCTTGCATTGCAACAGGGAGCAGGGGCTGATAGAGATGAGGTTCGCTGGGAAAGGGAAACGCCTGAGCATAACCTCAGGAGCCCTAGTACCAAAGGCCTTCATCTCTCCCAGTCCCTGGACTCTGCCACCCCCATGTCCCATGGCGCACATGAGCACAGGGCCATAAGGATGGCAGATTACTATCCAGCTAAAAGGATGGGGCTCATAGGCCACTACCACCCAGGAATGGATGGGCGGGCATTCGGGTATGGACAGCTAAGTACAGTGCCCAGGAGTGCCCAGGAGAGTAGGCCCACTAAGGGCATCCTGAAAACCTCTGCCCAGTTAGGTCAGTGGGGGGGGTACCCATCAAATCCTGGTAGCAAGGAGGGATCTGAAGACTCCTCTGAGCATCACAGGACACAGGAGACCAGGTCCCCACATTCTGCCAGCTATTCCCAGGCTCGCAGAATCCGGGAAAACCTGGAAGATCAGATGGGCACCTCTGGGAGCAGTGTTTCTGAATCAGAGGATGAATGGACCAGGGTTACCCGAACCAAAAAGGCCAATAAGGTGAAAAGGGCCTTGCTTAAGGACCCCTTAAAACAGATTAAGGCAATCAGGAGTGTCATCACGCCTTATCATAAGAACGCCAAGTATTCTGTTTGGGAACACTTGGAGCTCTATGAGCAAATGATGGAGACTTTCCATTTGAAGGACAGCAGTAGCTGCATCCAGTACGTCAAATGGACATTCTCCCCTGAATACTCCAGTTTCTTTGCGGGGCTGGAGGACCAAAACCATTCAAGATGGTCCACATATAGGGCGGCCATCTTGAAACATTTTTCTGTACATAGAAATCCCCAAGAGGCTCGCAAGGCAGCCTACAATTTGCAATGTGGGGAGGATCAGGGCACACAAGAATTCATGCAAGAATTGAAGCGTGCCTTTGCGCAGACCACCAGAAGGGTGCGCACGGACAGCAGAGAATTCATCAACACATTTTTCCATGCTCTTCCCAAGTACATAATGACCCAGCTCGTGAGAGATTTTCACGAGAAAAGATCTTTAGACTGGGTCATTGAGCAAGCCACCCGGATCTATGAGGTGCAGAAGCCCATAGAAAATAAAAATAATGCGCAGAAAAACCCCAAAACCAACAGCACCCCTGCTGCTGCGAAGGTGGCAGAGGTAAAGGTTGCCCCCGTTTTAGATTTGGAGATGGGGGGGCCTAAAAACCTGCCTGCGCAGAATAACTCTAACACCAGAAAGCCCTCGGGCCAGTCACAGACAGGGAGTCAAGGAGGTAGTCCCACAAATGGGGTCCCTCGCTCCCCTGATTATGTAAGTCCACGCTACAAGGGAAACCGACCCATCCTGGGTTATGTGTGGACTCCTCCAGCCTAAGGGGGGGTCCAGTCAAGCACCTAAACCAGAGAACTTCCCTCCAAACTTCCCACAGGAGGGCAGAAATGTACCAAACCCTGGGCCGAACTTTTTCCCCAGGTATCCACAAGGTTTCCAGCCCCAAACTCATCCATCCTTCTTTCCCCAATTCCCTGAGCCCAGACCACCTAATCCGGGAGAGGGGAGGCCAAGGGTGGAAGGGTACCCAAATCTTCCCAATCCGGGGTATTACCAGAGAACGGATAGCTACCCTTCCCGGGATCAGCCCAGGGGAGAAAATAGAGCCCTGTATCAGCCTGAGCTGGTTTCCCAGTTAGAGCGCCAGGTTCAGAACATGGCACAGGATTTGGGCCGCATGCTGAGGGCCCAACAGAACCCTCAGATGGGCATGCCGGCACAGAATGCCCCAAACTCTGGACCTAGTGCTCCAGAACAATGACGGGGGCAGCACCCCGATAACCCACCGGTTCCCAGGGAGGAGGCACAAGGGGAAGGGGGGTGTAAAGCCTTGGAGGAAGCTTCCTTCCCAACTTGTAAACAGCCCCTGGAAAACCAGGAACTGGAAACAAAATCTCCTACCCCTGAAAGTCTGCCACCCAAGGACAGAGGGGAGGTAAGAAAAACAAAGTACCCAAACAGACCCATTTTGTGGAGGAGGTACAGGTCTTCCAATTTGAGGGAGAGGGATCCTCAGAGGATCCTGGGGAAAGGATCTTCTCCTTCAGAGATGTGGGAACTCCTCCCAAGGAAAAATGGGTCCCGAGGGATTTCAACCCAGACTGGGTAGATGTGGGGATTGAGCTGTCGCCGCCCATCATCCTATCCCAGAACCAACAAAACCAAAAACCCCTGGTTCAAACCCATCCTGGTGACTGCCTCTCAAAAGGCAGGGGCGGCCCAGAACCGGAACCAGGGGAACCTAAAACCGAATCAACAGACTGGGTAGATGTGGGGATTGAGCTGTCGCCGCCCATCATTCTATCCCAGAACCAACAATACCAAAATCCCATGGGTCAAACCTATCCTGATGACTGCCTCCAAAAAGGGGGGGGCAGCCCAGAACCCGAAACCATTTCCAGTTGCAAACTTTTTCTTTCAGATTCCCCAGGCTCTCCACAGAATTCTGCCCAAATCTCTTCTCTCGCCATGTCCAAAACCAGAAAATTAGCCCACCAGTTGTCCAAAAATGTGCATTATCTGTGCCCCCTTGAGGAGAAGGAGGGAAGATACTATGCCCCGGTACAAGTACGGGGGCAGGGTACAATTTGGGCACTGGTGGACACTGGATCCCAAGCTACCCTTCTGTCCAAAAGGGCCTTTGATGAACTAAATGCAGGAAGGGGGGAGAATTACCGTATTCCTCTCACCTCTCTTCCTGGACAACTGCAGAACTTTGACGGGAAGGAAATTGCCGTCGAGGGGACTGCAGACTTGGACATTAAAATTGGGCGACACAAGGTGAAACACCCGGTCATAGTAGTTACCCCAGAGGGCACCCCTTGTTTACTAGGGAATGACCTCCTGAGAAGGTTGTCACCCCTAATAGATTGTGCAAACAAGGTCCTCTGGTCCCAGACTAGCCGACCAATAAAATTAAAACAGAGTGTCAACCATGTTAGTTTAAACGGCACCTGCCATATGGTTGAACAAAAATCTGACCAAGTAGAATTTCCCTTCCAGAACAACCAAATTCCATACCTGACAGCAATATCAGTAGGACAACAGACTGGTGAAGGGGGGTCCTCTCTATTTCTGAAAATCACTGAAATTCTTTACCAATCCACAATCAGACACTCCCACTCCTACAGTCCAGAAAGATGTGAAATCAGCTCAGAGCCTGGCTGATATTCAGCAAATTGGAGAGCAGTTGTTCATCCCTGTTCAGTGAAATGATGGGAAGGACTCTGTTCTCGCTCGAGTGTGTGTGAACAACGATAAGAGCTTCATCAGCGAAGCCATGTTCCGCCAACTCCCAAAAGATCCAGCCATTCCCACATTCAAACTGATAGACAAATGGGAAATGGATCTGGAAACACCCAATTCCAAACATCTCCTGCCAAGCAGGTGTATGCTCAAAATCTCCATTGGCAACAAGAGCATAGTCCATAATTGTTTGGTCGTGCGAGACGTCACTGCTGCCTTTTACTTAGGCAGTGACATTCTCAATCGCTTCGCCATTAGTTTGGACCTAATAAACTTCAAAGCTTGGTCCCGATTAGCGGATAATCCCATGGGCTTTGATGATCAAGAAAAAGCATTTAGGTCAGCTCAATTGCTACCTTATGCAGTTGAAATTCAGCTTAAAGAGGAAGTCACCATCCCAGAAAGGACCCGACAATTCTCCCTGGAAGTGAAAGTTAAAAGAGGACAAAAATTGAAAAACCCTGATGCTTATATTCATCTAAATGCTTCTCTCCAACAGCAAGGGTTAGGGGTAAACCCAACACCATTAGTCAACATAGAACATGACACCATTCCAATAGAGGTGGATAACAGCGACTTAAAGAGTATTACTCTAGCCGCAGGCACCATTATTGGAATGGCGGTTGATGACCGACATTTCTCCATTGATTTAGGAAATGAACTGTCAGGACCAATCCCCAAGGACTGTTTTGACAGTGACAGTGAGGACAATACAACACCAGACAGGATTTTCACCCGGCATGGGGGGAACTTCCTGGTGTACACTTCCTGCCCTTATGGTAAGGAAGATGTGACTTGTGACTTCAGGAGGGATGAGGTGATTTTCCAGGTCCATGAGGGTTGCCTTTCCCACCTGAGCCCTCCAGTCCAAATCAGCACTCTGTCCAGGGACTTCTCCACCCAGCTGGAGGAGGCCGCGGAGATAGCCAAACCAGAAGTCTTTCCAGGCTTCAGGCAGATGGTGGAAGAGAGAGTCAACCTAGCTGATGCCTGTGTGACTCTGGAACAGAAGCAAAAGTTGAAACAAGCTTTCTTGGATTTCCAAGATCTCTTTGCGGTAGACTCATATGACTGTGGTCGCACCGACATCCACACAACAACAATTCCCATGGACCCTGGAATGACTCCAGTTTTTGTGAAGCAATATCGTTTGCCTCTCGCATCCATGGAGTCCCTTACTGAAATAATTAAGAACCTTGAGTCCCGGGCAATGATCCGTCCAGTCCACAGCACTTTCAATAATCCGGTGCTGGGAATATTGAAGCCAAACGGCCAGTGGAGACTCTGCGCTGACCTTAGGGAGCTCGACAAACGGGTCCATACTTCCCGATGGCCTCTGCCCTACATTGACCAAGGGCTGGACCAGATCCAGGGGTCACAGTTATTCACTGCAATAGACCTGACCAATGGATACTGGACCATGCCTGTCAGTAGGGAAGATCAATACAAACTGGCTTTTACCTTTGGGGGCCAGCAGTACACATGGACCCGGACTCCCTTCGGATTCTCAACTCCGGCAATGAATTCAACATTTTCCTACATAAGGCGATGCCCGACCTCGCTGCGAGGGGTAACCTGGCTTATGTAGATGATGTCCTCATCAAAAGTTCATCTGTGGAAGAACACATAGCGGAGATCCGTTATGTTCTGACACAGTTGAGGGCCGCCGGAGCAAAACTTTCCTTTCAGAAAGCACAGTGGTGTAGAACCCATGTTAATTTCTTGGGGCATGAGATTACTCCTCGGGGTCTCTGTCCCCAGGAAAAGAAAGTGGAAGCACTTCAGAAACTGAAGGATCCCACAACTCTGCGGGAACAAAGGAGCCTCCTTGGACTGACTAATTACAGCAGAAAGTTCATTGAAGGCTACGCAGAGATCACTAGACCCCTGATTCATCTCTTGAAGGGGGGGGTCAAGTGGGAATGGGGTCCAGAACAATCCGAGGCAGTAAGACAACTCAAGAGAAGCCTCTCACAAGCTCCTTGCCTAGCTTACCCTGTCAGAAACAAGGAGTTCTTCCTGGAGACAGGGTTCTCTAAAACGTGCTTGACAGCAGTATTATACCAAATGCATGGCAAGGTCAATAAAGTAATCTCCTATGCAAGCAAAACTTTATCCTCTGTGGAGGAAAAATTCAACGATTGTGAGAAGGCACTCCTGGCAACGGTGTGGGCATTGAAGAATTACGGCCCGTGTATCCAGGGGGAACACATCATAGTGGAGACTCCACACCAGCCTCTGCAATATCTCCAAAGTGACAGAATCTGGGCCGGGAATGTGAGTAATTCCCGAATTACTTCCTGGATTCTCTCAATGCAAGGCTTTCCTGTAGAGGTCAGATATGGCCAAAACAAGAAGAGTCGCCTCGCGCAAGGTCTGCCTGACTTGCATGATTGTGCCAGAGAAAACTGTCTCGAGGACGAAAGTCTAAAAATCAAGGACAACACGGAAGCATACCTTAATTCCCCACACAAAGTGTGAGGGGATGCCCACTGTCTATGTGGATGGATGCTCGTACCATGTTGACAACAACGGAGAGAAAGAACTGGTGGCCGGCGTAGGGAAGGATGGGTGAAGGAGTTTCCAGAACCCTCTGCTGGGTACAACATTGGTCCCCGAAGTAGTCAGGTAGCAGAGTTGATGGCTGTGCATCAAGCCATCCTCACTGCTGTCCAGCATCAACTCCATGAACTGGTCATAATCACAGATTCGGATTATGTATGGAACGGGTTCGTGGAGCACCTGGTCAATTGGAAAACCAGAGGCATGTTATGTGCTAATAACAAACCCTTGAAACATGGCAAGTTAATCCAAAACATTGATGATCTGGTCACCTCGAATGGGATGACCATCTACTGGAAGAATATCAAGGGTCATTCCAAAGTAGAGGGACCAGACAAAACTGGAAATGACTAAGCTGATCAGCTGGCCAAAACCGGGGCCATCCAAGGGGATCTAATAGAGATTGAGTCCCTGTTGGGGGAAATCCAGGTCACTGCTATGACTAGATCCCAGACAAATGCTCACAATGATCTTTCAACTGCACAATGGAGTAAGGAGACCCCTGATGCTGATTTGATTACAGCTCAGAAGGGGGATCCAATAATTGGTAAGTTTTACCAACACATTGAGGACCCTGAGAACTTTCCCCTGATGGATACCGATTACATTGGGAAAGAGGAGCTAAGAGTGTTAATGAAATGTCCAAAAAGGTTCCGAATCCAAGATGGTTTGTTGCTAAGGAAATCCTAAGCTGGCCATGATCAGTGGGTGGTCCCTACCTCATTCCGAAGCCTGATGTTAAGTCACGCCCATGATGCGGCCACCGCCTGTCATAGGGGGTTTCACACAACACTGGAAATCTTAAGAGAGGTTGCATACTGGCCACACATGGGGCAGGACCTCGACCAATACTTGAAGGGGTGTCTTGTGTGTGCACAATTTCAGCCATCATCCCTCACACACCGGGCGCCTCTCCAAAAGAGGGGTTGACACTGCCATGGTCAGATTTGCAAATCGACTTCGTAGGCCCTGTAATTCGCTCCTCTAGGGGAAACAAGTACATGTTGACCGTCACATGCTTGTTTACCAAGTGGGTGGAATGTCTCCCGGCCCCAAACTGCAAGGCAGAAACAGCAGCTGCCCTGATGATTAACCACATCTTTTCCCGTTTTGGTCTACCTCAAAGGATTGAGTCAGACAGAGTTAGCCATTTCACCAGCGAGGTAATGACAAAGATGTGGGAGATACTGGGGGTCAAAAGGAAGTTACATATTGCTTACCGGCCAGCTTCTTCTAGGGCAGTGGAGCACTACAACTGAACCATTGTGAGCATCTTAAAAAAGTTAGTGGCAGATTCTGGGCCAAGTTGGGATATCCGATTACCTCTGGTCCTAATGGCCATCAGATCTACCCCTTCATCTGCAACTAAAATGTCACCATTTGAGTTGATGACCGAACGCAAGATGGTGCTTCCCCAGCATTTGCTCTACAGGACCCAAGAGCAGACACTGATAAATGCCTCCACAACTCATGAGTATGTGGAGAATTTAAGGAAACACCTTCAGCATGCTTTTGCCTATGCTCAGCGGAATCTAGAAAGATCAGCTGATAGTATGAAAACGCACTATGATTTAAAAACCACCAGGAAGGAATATGATGTGGGAGACCGGGTCTATCTATACAATTTCCAAAGAAACCAGACCAAACAGCGAACATTTTTGCCTACATGGAAGGGACCCTTTGAAGTTATAGACAAGGTCTCCCCAGTAGCGTATAAGATCCGCATCCCCAAAGGTAGTCTGGCGGAAGGGGAAGACAAGTGGGTACATATAAATCAGCTAAAGTGTTGCCATCCCAGGCACACTCTGCAGCAACTGGAGGAGTCCTCTGCAATACCAGAGGGGGCCGCTTCAGAGTAATTCAGTTCCAACCCTAAAATATCCCACAAATACTCTCTAAAATATCATGATTCTGGTAGGAAAATGTTTCCCGTTATATCTTGTTTTTAAAACAAGACTGAAAAATGTAACCGGATGTATAAAATGTTTGTGTTCGCCACACCATTAATAGTGGTGGAGAAATGTCTACAAATAGGTATTGCCGCTTTGCTTTATCATCCTAGGAGAGATGAAACCATGGAGACTGACTAAGGAGGACGACCGGGGACCGGGAGCAAAGATCAGAGGGGCCCAGGGTACCGCCCAATATTTCTATCAGGACAGGCGAGGAGAACCGATCGATCCAACCGGATGGAGGAAAAGATGCTGAACTGTGCCATTGGCGGAATTGGAAGAAGATGATGTGGACATCCCAGCGCGTGGATCAAAACATCCTTTGCACCCGACTCCATCTCGACCCGAAATCAAAGTGCAGTCGGGCGGGGGGGTTTGTTGGGTGTCCTGACCCACGTTTGGACTATTAAGCTGCAACATTTGGTGCTGTGGGCTTAGAAAATCCAAGATGGCGGAAAAGCCCACAGTTGCGCCACAATCTGGGAAAACCGCGCAGTTTGTGCGTATACCAAAATGGTTGCCTAACCTGCCACCCACCAGTGCAAGCATGATGGCCCAGGAGTGCCATGAGTGAAATGTGTGCCAAAGGAAAAACAGCAGTGCCAGTGGCTAAAAAAAAAAAAAAGCACTTTGAAATCACCTTTGTTTCTCTGAAATGCAAGCTAAAAATGCCTATTTTAAACATCACAAGATATTCAAAAATCTCAATGAACACCAGCAGGCATTTGGCAGAATGTATTTTTGTGTGCCTACTAAATCTGGAAAGAGAAAGAGCCCTAAACAATGTTAATACCAAAACTGGCTGAGCTGTGGATGTCAGCAGCTGAAGTGAAATTGGACTGAAAGACACTAAAATCTAAATTTTTAAAATAAATGCGTGACCTACTGTTGAGTGTCACATAGTTTGCAACTGTTGAAATGTCATAGTTTTGAACTTAGAATCAGCATTCTAGCTGCATGTGTAAACATTGTCAGTTTGATTTGAATGTAGAAAACTGGGAACAAACATGACATTTAGCTGAAGTTTGGATTAAAAAGATTGAATTCTGCCTGACAACTACCCCCGACAGGAGCTGAACTGGCTCAACAACTCTTCCCAGGCCTGGCTGCATCCTGCTGCCCCTGCCAAAAGGAGATGACACCTCTCTGATTGAATTAGGGGAGTGGCACCTGGGGACTACAGGAAACTAAACAAAGCACTGTCCCTGGCAAATGTTATATTAGGGGGGTTGTAAATGGCTTCCTCTTGGAAGGAGAAGTGGGAGGGGCACTGCATCAGTGAGCAAGCTGAGCGTGGGGGAAGTGGATAAACCAGAAATTCCACCATGTGCTTTGGAAAACCACACCCCTTTGGGGCCAGAGCATGATTTTAAAAAGATGAATAATTCATAGTGCGGACTTGTAAAAATTATATAAATAACATCATCATGCTTGTGAGTTTTCTGTGCACATTCTAAGAGGTGTTAGGTCCCTGTGGTATGTTCTTGGGGATAGTAGCGGAAAAAAAGGTTGTTACTCCAAATGTATGCATGTTAAAAATCTGACACTTTATCATCTGAAAACCCATATCCCTGGTGCACATTTGTGTACAATCTGGAAAGGTTTAGAGGTCGTTATCTGGATGAAAAGGGGAGAATTCTGTCATAAGTGGACACGACATCGTACAAAGACAGGGATTGGATGGTTTGGTGCTACAGAAAATGTGTAACTGGACCTATAATATTAGAAAAATGGTACATAGATAAATATGTATTTGGATCAGAAATAGATTTGTGTGCAATTTGACAAGGGGAGGTTCCTCTGACCATAAAACCTACAGCATCACTCTGACACTCCATTTCCCCCAATCAAGGGAGAGAGGAAAGCTTGGCCAATGATAAGTGAGAGGGGCAGGCTTAGCAAAGCCCAGGCACACACCCATTTTCAAAACACATAAAACGAACATTGAAACCCCGGTAGAGACATTCACTTTCCACTTTCTTGCGGGACGCTTTGCCGGGAGACTCTAGACTTCAAATCCAGAACTCCAGGGATCCAGAACTTTACTTCAGAACTTGTATCAGAGAGGCTAACCCACAAGCTGAGTTCTCTTCAGCAGGCCTCAGAAATAATTTGCAAACTATTCAACCGCAGGGGTGTGCGGTTTGCTGCTTGCTAAGAATCCACTTGATCCAGACCCGCAGAACCAGAGACCGCTGTATCGGGAACCGCTAGCAGAACCGATAACAGAACCGGAGACCCAGAGACCAGATGGCTGTGAAGAACCGCTAGCAGAAGTCCAGCCAATCCTGACCTGATCGGTGACGAAGTCGCATTCCTGTCCAAAATCTAGTGTGAGTACCCAGCTAGCACTGTGGCAAAACCAATCTCATAGTTTAAAATAATCTAATCCAAACTATTTTAGCCTATTAGAACTGCCTCCTAAAATCGTGTCATTCTGTCATTTTTAAAACTGAAAACTGTCATCTGTCATTCTGAGCTTTAAAATTTCAAATCCGAAAAACTACCTTTACTAAATTGGCCGTATCTCCGGAACCGTTTGTGCTAGGAGCGAGTTTTAACTGTCATCTTAAAGCTAAGATTCTAAGCTTTCCAACGAGCCTAGAACCTACTCCTTAAAATGCGAATAAATTTGCCGCGATTTGACATTTTGCTTAATTTCAGCCACGTGTAAAAATATTTGTCCTTGCTTTCCTTGCTGAAATTCGTGTGCAACCTGACAATCATTCATAGAGCATTGCTAAAGTGATCCTGAATTAATTTAAGTATCTCTCACTCACCCTGAACCTCCTATAGGGAATTAAAAGCAATTTGAGTATATTTTTCACTTCATTGCCACCACATTTAAAATGATTTTGTCTGTGTTTAAAACTCCTACCTGTTTTCCTCTAAGCTTGCTAGGGGGGAACTGAATTATATTTGATTGCATTCCTGAGAACTGTGTGCTTTCCTCCCATCTCTTTACCTTGCATAGAGGGGGGTGGGGGGGAGAATTGTCAAAGAAAAGTGATTACATTGTCTTTTGTTGAAGTCATATCAAGTTTATTTTCTGTACTGCATTTTCATTCATCATTGTATTATCCTTGAAGCCATAAAAGCATTCTCAGCTACTTTATCCTCTCTATATCACTTCTAAGCCATCAAAAGAGTGTACCACTGTAACACTATCCATTGTTGATCACTATCATCTTCACAAGTGTGCTATCAAATATTAATTTACTATAAAAGTGTGATAGATATATATTGGTTAATTTTCAAATAAACCTTTTAATTTGCAAAACAAACCTACTTCTTGGCTCAGTGGGGTCAGGGGGATTCTAAGAGAGGGGTGTTATATAAGGGTTGTCATCCAGAGTAAACGAACTGGACATAAAAATATATCAATAAGGGTTTCCCTCAGCATCCCAGACTGGGCATTGACTTAGCTGTAGTGTTGAATTGAATCAGCTTACATGCTGCAGGTGTTTTCTTAGATTCTCAACATATTCATGTGTTGTGGAGGCGTTTATCATTGTCTGCTCTTGTGTTCTATAGAGCAGATGCTGAGATAGCACCATCCTTCGTCCAGTCATTAGCTCAAATGGAGACACAGAAGATGGTGTAGATCTGATGACCATCAGGACAAGCAGTAATCGGATGTCCCAACTTGGCCCAAAATCTGCCACAAACTTTTTTAGAATGCTCACAATTTATTTATTATACCTCCCCACTCGCCCACTAGAGGACCTTGATATGCAATATGAAGTTTCCTTTCTACCCCAAGTATCTCCCACATCTTCGCTGGTCAAGTGACTTCCCCGGTCTGACTCAATCCTTTGGGGTAGACCAACACGTGAAAAGATGTGGTTGATCATCTGGGCAACTGTTGTTTCTGCCTTGCAATTTGGGGCCAGGAGAAATTCCACCCATTTGGTAAACAAGCATGGTACTGTTAGCATGCACTTGTCCCCCCTAGAGGAGCTAATCACGGGCCCTATGAAATCTACTTGTAAATCTGACCAAGACAGTGTCACCCCCCTCTTCTGGAGGGGAGCTTGGTGTGTGAGTGAACTTAACTAAAATTGTACACACACAAGACACCCCTTCAAATGTTGGTCGAGTTCCTGTCCCATGTGTGGCCAGTATGCAACCTCCCGCAAGATTTCTAGAGTAGTATGAACCCTCTGATTACCGTTTGTGGCCGCGTCATGGGCATGATGTAGCATCAGACTCTGGAATGAGATAGGTACCACCCACTGGTCACATCCAGAGATGGATCACCTTACCAACAAACCGTCTTGGATTCAGAACATTTTGGGACACTTCATCAACACCCCGAGGTCCTCTTTCCCAATTTAATCAGTTTCCATCAGAGGAAAGTTCTCAGGGTCTTCAATGCGTTGATAACATTTCCCAATAATTGGATCCCCTTTTTGTGCTGTGATTAAATCAGCATCTGGGGTCTCCTTACTCCACTGGGCAGTTGAGAGTTCATTGTGAGCATTTGTATGGGACCTGGAGACAGCAGTGATCTGGATTTCCCCCAACAGGGACTCCATCTCAATGAGATCCCATTGGATGGCTCCGGTTTAGGCCAGCTGATCGGCTAGGTCATTTCCAGTTTTGTCTGGTCCCTCTATTTTGGAATGATCCTTAATCTTTTTCCAATAGATGGTCATCCCATTAGAGGTGACCAGATCATCAATATTTTGTATTAGCTTGCCATGTTTGAGTGGTTTGTTATAAGCACACAGCATGCCTCTGATTTTCCAATTTACGAGGTGCTACACGAACCCGTTCCGGACATATTCTGGATCGGTGATTATGTCCAGTTTGTGGAGTTGGTGCTGGACAGCAGTGAGGATGGCCTGATGAACTGCCATCAACTCTGTTACCTGACTACTGCGGGGACCGATTTTGTACCCAGCGGAGGGTTCCGGGGCATCATTCACCCAGGCATTCCCAACGCCGGCCACCAGTTCCTTATCCCCGTTGTTGTCAACATGGTAGGAGCTCCCGTCCACATAAACTGTGGGCATTCCATTGCACTTGTCTTCTTCGTAGACTTTGTGCAGGGAATTCAGGTACGCCTCAATGTTGTCCTGGGTTTTGAGACTTTCGTCCTCGAGACAGTTTTCTCTGGCACAATCATGCAAGTCAGCCAGACCTTGCGCGAGGGGACTCTTCTTGTTTGGCCATATCTGACCTCCACAGGAAAGCCTTGCATGGACAGAATTCAGGAGGTAATTCTGGAATTACTCACATTTCTTGCCCGGATTCTGTCACTTTGGAGGTATTGCAAAGGCTGGTGTGGAGTCTCCACTAAAATGTGTTCCTCCTGAATGAACGGGCAGTCATTTTTCAATGCCCACACCGTTGCCAGGAGGGCCTTCTCACAATCCTTGAATTTTTTCTCAACAGAGGATAAAGTCTTGCTTGCATAGGAGATGACTTTATTGACCTTGTCATGCTTTTGATATAATATTACTGTCAAGCATGTATTCGAGAACTCCATCTCCAAGAAGGACCCCTTGTTTTTGACAGGGTAAACTAGACAAGGTGCTTGTGAGAGACTTCTTTTGAGTTGTTTTACTTCCTCGGCTTGCTCTGGACCCCACTCCCACTTGACCCCACTTCAACAGATGGATCAGGGGTCTTGTGACCTCTGCGTAATCAGTTAATTTCCTAAATTCATGTAAAAATGTCAGTCATCACTCGCAATTCCAATAATGCTGAATAGGGAGGAATAGCTGTTCTCTAATTTACTGAATGTCAGCTAAACTTTGAGCTGGTTTTTCATCACTTTTGACTACAGAATTGGGATTTTCAGATTATTAATTGGTAAAAAAAAAGTCAAAGTATTTCCTTCCAATGTGGAATACCACTTAAAACTGGAAGGAAGGTTGATTTTCAGGAATGTAGAGGAGTTCCCATCACCAGTTTGTTTTCCTACAGCAATTACTGTAACGCCCGGTGTTTGATTATTTTGGAAATGAAATGCAATATGATCAGATTTTGGTTCAACCATGTGGCATGTGCCATTTAAACTAACATGGTTGACAATTTGTTTTAATTTTATTGGCCGGTTAGTCTTAGTCCAGAGGACCTTGTTCACACAGTCTATTAGGGGAGACAATCTGCGAAGGATGTCATTCCCTAATAGACAGGGCGTTCCCTCTGGAGTCACGACTATGACCGGGTGTTTCACCTTATGTCGGCCAATTTTTATTACCAGATCCGCAGTCCCCTTGACAGGAATTTCATTCCTGTCAAAGTTCTGGAGTTGTCCAGGAAGAGGGATGAGAGGGATCTAGTGTCTCTCCGCCTTTCTGAATTTAGCTGCTCAAAGGTCCTTTTTGACAGAAGAGTGGCTTGGGATCCAGTGTCCACCAGTGCTGAAAATGCACATTGCCCTTGCACTTGGACGGGAGCCTAGAATCTCCCTTCCTTCTCCTCTAGCCCACAAAGCTAATGGGTATTTTGGGCAAGCTGGGTGGTCAATTTCTTTATTTTGGACTCTGACACAGTGAGGTTTTGAAAAAAAAAATTCTTGGAGTCTGGGAATCTGTAACAAAAATATGGCATTCTGAAATATGTGGGATTTTGGAATCCCCTTTTCCCCTTAGCTCTGTGCTGTCCCCTCTTACTTGGTGACATCCACTAGAACCTGTTTGTTGTGTGGATTCCTCCTTTAATATTTCTTTCTCAGGATGACATTTCTGGGGTTCAGGGATGGGCGACTCTGAATCAGTCCCCCCACCCGCCCATTGTTCATTCAGATCTCTTGGGACTCATTTTTCTTTGGGAGGAATTCCCCTGTCCCTGAAGGAGAAGATTTTCTTCCCAGAATCCTCCAAGAATTCTTCCCCTTCAAACTGGAGTACACTGACTTCCTCCACAAAATGGGCCTTTTTGATTTCTTTATTTCTCTTACCCACCCACTGTTCCCTGGGTGGCAGATTTTCAGGGGCAGGAGAATTTAGTTCCAGTTCTGGGTTGTCCACAGGCTTTTCATGGGAGAGGAAGGAAGCTTCCTCTAGGGCTTTACACTCCCCTTCCTTCTGTGCCTCCTCCTCTGGAACCGGTGGGTTGCCGGGGTTCTCTCCCCGTCATTGTTCTGGGGTGCCAGACTCTTGGTTTGAGGGGTTCTGAGCTGCCATGTTCATCTGAGGGTTCTGCTGAGCCCTCAACATGTGACTCAGATCTTGTGTTAGGTTCTGGACCTGGTGCTCTAGTTGAGACACCCATTCCGGCTGGTACAGGGGCTCTTTGTTCAAACCTAGGTGGTTCACGGGAAGGGTAACTATCCCTTCTCCCGGAGTACCCTGGTGTCATGATCACTGCTTCCAAGGAGCCAGGACCAGCCCAACGTCCTTGGAAGCAGGCCCCTAACCCTAATCCTAGGCACCAGCCGGTCCCCACAGGGACCTTTTGGACCTTGTCCTGGCGCCGGTGGCACCAGGCTCATCAGAATCATCGGTCCCGGCACTGGAAGCGCCGGGCTCATAATATGTGTGCAGATGCTTGGGTGGACTTACATGCAGCAGACCATGCTGCTTACTTACCAGCCACTTAGAAGTCCTCTGTGAATAGGAACTACTTTCTTACCTGGGTGGGGCAAGCTCCACTCCCTGGATTCAGCACTGGAAAGCTTCTGGAACTGGAACTCTTTTCTTACCTAGGCAGGGCCGTGGAGGAAGACGCCTCATCACTCCAAGGCTATTTAAACCACACCCGATAGATGAAACGTGCTTTGCGTTATTCTGCATCTGCAGCAGAACACTCACCGAGTCTGTTCCAGCCTTTCTTCTTTCGATCCTGAATCTGCAAGAATCATACTCACCATTCCTGCATCTAGTCGACAGCAGCACCTGCAGAGACAAGAAACAGCAGGTTAGCAAGGCAGCCTTAACTCGCAGTGCTACTCACCTGATCCATCGGCTGCGGTCATTTCGGCACGCTGCACCTCAGCCTGCGAAGACAAAAGCATTGTCACTACTTACCGGCACTCCGTGAATTCTGGATTTCTTCACACTGCATCGCCGCCTGCAGAGATAAAAGCATTGTATCTACTTACGGACATTCCGCGGACTCCGGCGCTGCAAACCAACTTCTGAAAGACAGAAGAAGAGACATTAGACAGGTATTTACTTACGTCCATCGCGCTCTTCGCAATAGAACGCCTGCAATACTCCGGCGTCTCTTCAGCACGAACTACGCTGCAAGGGAAAAGACAGTTAGAGCGCTTGCATTTACTCACGCATTTCCAGGCGCTTCACTCCATCTTCCTCAAGAGTCCTGCAAGACAAAAGGGAGAAAAGCATTATACGAAGTCCTGTTCAATGTTAACGTGCCTTGCACCTAAAGACTATTAAGACTAAAAAGGTGTCTGGAAACTCACCGCTCGTGCAGTTAACGACGGTAACGGTCTTCTGAGTCCATGAGGCCTATGTTTCACCAGTGAAGGAACTGGCAACAGCGCCCTGCACCAGACGCAGATGGAGAGCCCAGCATTCACCTATCTAAGGTGAGCACGTTGACCTGGGGGCTCTACGGAGAAGCTAGGGAGAGAGAGGAAGAGGGACATTGAACAACCCAGACCATTAACCCCCATATTCTTTCATCTGCAGAAACCTCACCCTACGAGTTCGACACACAGTGCGAAGAGGTTCGACCCCAGAAGCCCATCGAGTTCTGCACATCACCTTTCGAGTCACAGACACCTTCCTGCCAAGATCAGCGCCTCCGTGGGAATCAGGTGAGAGTTACACCTGGGTATTGGGGATTCTCCTGGTAACACTCCACCCTTGGTCTCCCCTCTCCTGGATTGGGTGGTCTGGACTCCTGAAAGCGGGGAAAGAAAGGAGGGTTGTCCTGCAGGTTGGGGTTTGGTAGATACCGGGGAAAGAAACTTAAACCTGGATTTGGGGGATTACTGCCCTCCTGAGGTGAGTTAAGATGGAAGTTTCCTGGGGCAGTACTCACCTGGTTGGATCCCTCTTTGGGCTGGGGCAGTCCATACATACCCCAAGATAGGTAGGTTGCCCTTATATCTGGGACTGATTCACTATCACGAACCTCACTACCAGCAGATCCTATCCCTGCTCAGGATTATCGAGATTCACCCGACTCAGATCCAGAACACACACACCCGCATCCTTCCCCAATCTAGGCAACAAACAAAACATAACCTTAACCAAATCTGCCCCTCACTGCACACGCCCTACACTTCCGACAGACCAGATATCACACGGCCTGATCGCACCCTCCCCCCGCACCCACACCAAAAAATCATGCATCACCACCGAAACCATTAAAGGTGCACTCATCAATGCGAGATCTGTAGTCGCCCATGCCTTAGACATTGCCGACATTATTACCGTCAATGATCTCGACTTCATAGCTATTACAGAGACCTGGCTCCACCCAGCATCTGGCCCCTCTCTATCACTTGCTATTCCCAATGACTATACCATCTACCGTGCAGACAGACAAACAGCTAAAGGTGGTGGAGTAGCCGTTATTGCAAAAAGTTCCATCAACATTAGACACATACAAAACCAATCACTGACATCAGCGGAATTACTCACCCTCAAACTATCCACAACGCACACAAGCACTATCACCATCCACCTCATCTACAGACCGCCAGGCCCCATACTATCCTTTAATGACGACATAGCCCTTCTACTCTCTAACAATATCAAACCTAACTCTCGACTACTCATTCTAGGAGACTTTAATCTAGGTCTCAATGATGAGAAAGATGACAAAGCTCACACTATCGCCAACACTATTTCAGAATTAGGACTCACCCACCATATCGCACAACCCACACACAACAAAGGCCGCATCCTTGACTGGATAGCTGACCTCAATTGCAACACTACCATCCTCTCCAACACTCCATGCGCCTGGACCGATCACCACCTTATTACCTTCACCATCAACAAAGGCACTCAAACACCAGTGCCCTCCTCCAATGCCCCACCCACACTCACAAGAAACAACAAAAATATCACACTAGAGAAACTCCTCCCGCTACTCCAACCCATCATCGACTTCTCACCCACCATGACCAACCCTACTGAATTAGTAGATTTATACAACACAACTATCCTTAAGGCCATAAACACCATAGCACCACTCAAGCTTCGGAAAGCCAAACCACGAGCACACCTCAATTCCTGGTTCACCCCCAAACTAAAAACACTCCGCAAAGCCAAAAGACAAGCTGAATTAGCATGGAAACAGTCACCATCCACTATTAATAAGACATCCTACGCACTAGCATCGAACATCTATAAATCAGCCATCATCCAGTCTAAAAAAAACATGTACAATGAAAGAATCAGCAACGCCAAATCTAATACCAAAGAGCTCTTCAATATCCTGAGAGAACTCGAATCACCCTCCCCCATTCCAGACACTTGCAACAAAGACATCCACTGGTGCACGAACATCCAGGAAGCACTCCTAGGCAAAATTGCCACGCTACAAGCCAAAATCCTGACAAAGAAAGAAAGCCTCACCCTCTCCGATAACATCACCCCCTCTACACACACCCACACCACCCCCCAAAATGATGACAATAACCTCTTTGAGTTTTCCACCATAACCATTAAAGAGGTTGAAGAAATAATCTACTCTCTTAAACCGTCCAAATGCCAAGGCGACACTTGCCCAGCCCCTATCATTAAAGATGCTGCCAAACAACTTGCTCCCTTCATCACCTCCCTCATCAACGCATCTTTCACCTCCAACATAGTGCCCAACAACCTCAAGGACTCCTGGGTTCTTCCTTTACTTAAGAAGCCCACCCTTGACCCTAATGTCCCCACCAACTACAGACCCATAACGACTGTACCCTTCCTACTAAAAATCCTCGACAGAGCTGCCTATCTCCAGATACAGAACCACCTCGAGAAAAATAACTTACTAGGACTCAGACAATCAGGATTCCGCCCCAAACACGGCACTGAGACCGCCCTGATTGACCTTAAGACACAGATGGACAACATTAAAGACAATGGTAAACTAGCCCTCCTTCTCCTCCTTGACTTATCGGCCGCCTTCGACCTGGTCAACCACGACATCCTCTGCAAACATCTATCCTCAGCAGCCAAATTCTCAGATAACGCCAACGCATGGATCCATTCCTTCCTTAACAACAGATCCATGAGAGTCTTCGCACCCACAGCCTCTGCCATCCCAGCCCCAGTCACTTGCGGTGTCCCCCAGGGCTCCTGCGTCTCCCCCACTCTATACAATGTATTCACGAAACCCCTCTTTGACATACTGGACCGTTTGGGTGTCATCTACACCAACTACGCAGATGACACCCAAATACTGATCCCTTTAACAGGCGACTACTCCACCAACCTCACTGCTCTCAACAACATTTATTCCATTATCCAAGAATGGATGGCCAAGCATGGCCTATGCCTTAATGACGACAAGACCGAGCTTCTTCTCCTAGGTTCCCAACCCAGACTTAATAAACTCGACAAACTCTATCAAGCATTCACTATAGACGGCAATAACATCATCGTCTCTAACAGCGTCAAAACCCTAGGAATCTACCTCGACTCCTCCCTCACACTGACAAGACAGATCAATTCCATCTCATCAGCCACTGCTTACACTTGTAAACTTATCAATGCCAGCAGACCTTACCTCTCACCATCCAACTGCATCACCTTAGCCAGAGCGCTAGTCCTTTCCAAAGTTGACTACTGCAATGCGCTATACTTGGGAACCAGTCAGAAAAACATCAACAAACTACAAGTCATACAAAACAACGCCTTGCGAGCAGCCCTGAACATACCCAAACATGAACACATCTCGGACGCCAGACGCACCTGCCATTGGCTATCCATACCACAAAGAATTGAATATAAAACCATCTCACTCACACACAAATGCCTAGCTAACCAAGCACCCAGATACCTATCCGACAACCTCAAGCACCACACCCCAGCGCGCCCTACCAGATCAGCTCAAACACACTGCTTAAATATCCCAAGATTTAAGCTCCAAAAAGCAGGTGGCTCCAGCTTCCCCGTGCTTGCCTCCAAACTTTGGAATTCACTTCCACTCGAGCTGAGATCAGAACCGTCCTTTCACAGATTTAGACACAACACCAAAACTTGGCTTCTATCCAAAGAAACTGCCTAGCCCTACCGCACTAGCATGCACCAAGACTGTAAATTTGTAAATATGTAATCGATTTGTACATTTCTGCTGCATTATTCTTGTTGTATTCATTATTCTTGTTGTATTCATCGCAAGCGCCTGGATGCCCTAGGGCCAGGCGGTGCTATACAAATAATAAACTAAACTAAACTAGAGAGTTAGGGGTCCCATTGGTGGGATGACCTCCCTGACTGCCACCTGTTGCTGATTGATCAGATAGCCATTTTTTGATTTTGCTGATTTTTGGAAGCTTTGTTTTTAGGCCGCCCCGTTTCTAGTTCTAAAATGGCGGCAACCTTCACCTCCGCCACCTTAGCCGCAGCAGGGGTTGGTTTGGGTTTTTTAGTCTGGTTTTTATTTTCTGCAGGTTTTTGGACCTCATAGATCCAGGTAGCCTGCTCTATTACCCAAAGCAGGGTCCATTTGTCATGAAAATTCCTCACTCGCTGGTTCATTATGTATTTTGGGAGCGCATGAAAATAGGTAGTTATAAACTCGCTACTATTCGTGCGCATCCTCCTGGTAGTTTGTGCAAAGGCACGTTTTAGCTCCTGCACAAATTCTCCTGGGGCCTGATCTTCTCCACATTTCAAATCGTAGGCCACTTTGCCAGCCTCCTGTGGGTTTCTGTGGGCAGAAAAGAACTTCAAGATGGCTGCCTTGTAGGTGGACCACCTTGAATGGTTTTGGTCTTCCATTCCGGCAAAGAAGCTGGAGGAACCCAGAATTAAGGTCCCTTTAGCATAGTCTATGCAGTTCTGGCTATCTTTAATGTGAAAAGTGTTCATCGTCTGTTCATATAGTTCCAGATGCTCCTAGACAGAATATTTTGCATTTTTGTGGTACATTGTTATGAAATACTTTATAGCCTTAATCTGTCTAATGGGGTCTTTCAGCAGTGCTCTCTACTGTTTATTTGCCTTCTTTTGCAGCCTCACCTGAGTCCACTCGCCCTCAGACTCATAGCCGCTACTGTTTGAGCTCCCGTCATGATCTTCTAGGTGCTCCCTGATTCTGTGAGCTTGTGAGGGGCTTGCAAAATGGTGGGGCCAAGTTTCTTCTCCCCTGTGGTGCACAGGAGAGTAGTCTTCTGACTCCTCTCTGCTTCCAGGATTAGGGGAAGATCTCCCCCACTGTCCTGATTGGGTGGAGGTTTTTAGAATGCTCTTTTGGGGCCTCATTTCATTCTGTTTTTCTGCAAATCGAACCAAATGGTCCCTTTGGAGATAGTGCTTCTTTGGGTCTAATTCCCTGATTTTCTCCTCATAGGAGGCTACCTGGTCAGAGACATCAGCCATAATATTTTTGTATCTAGATGGGGCTGCTCGTCCATCAATTTCTGAGGGGCGCTGACCTGTCAGTTCCATCATGCTAGGCCTATTTTATTCTTCTGGCCTCCTGTTTTCTGGCTCATGTGAACCAGTAGACATGAAGTCAGCAGTGCCTTGCACATACAAAATGTTAAATGGGTTTGATGCCCTAAGTACAGAGGGCATCACACTGTGATCAGGGGTGGCCCTGTACCTCTCTACTTGTTTGGGGTCCCTCATTTTTGGATTCAGCCTAGCATACTTTTTCATCAACCTCCCTAGTTTCTCCTTCTCAGCCCCTACCTCTTGATAGTAGGCAAAGATCTGAGCCTTTTGCTCTGATATCATGACTTGACTGGCCTCTATGACCCACTCTTGTGCTGCCACCTGCTTGTGGAGTGCATTGTTCTCCTCACAGAGGGCCTCATTGTCTCTTTGCGCTGCCAATATGGTCTGGCAATACTGAGACAATTTCTGTTGCAGGAGGTTAACCTCCTTTTTCTGCAGATTTTGAGCCTCTACGGCCTGCTCTAACTCGAGTTCCATTTGTCTCCTATGTCCAATTCATTTTTCACATTCTTCTTTTATGACAGTCAGTCCCCGAAGGTCTGACTTGCTTCTCTCCAGATTGGTTCTTAGTTTGCACACTACCTGGTATAAGGCCTCTTTCTCCTGATGCAGAGTGCCCCTTTGTTCAGCCAGGCCATATTTTTGTTGCGTTATGGCGCCTACTTTTTGGTGCTCTTCATCAAATTCTGATTGAAAGTGCAGTTCTTTCATAATTATTGTATTACTTTCCTCTTCCAAATTTTTTATCTGATTCTGTAAAGTGACTATTTACTCTGCGCTGACATTATTGTATCTCAATTGTTGTTTTAATTTCAGTTGACTCTCTTCCAAAGAATCAACCTTTCTTGACACTCCACTCTAAATGTATTTAAACAAGCCTCTTGGTCTGAATTATTTTGTTGTTGTAGAGCCAAATCCTCTTTTAGCTGTTTGATGTAGTTCTCAACTTTGACCTCAGAATCTTGGCTCTTTTGCAATTTTCCTTCCACTAGTTTTAGCTCAGTCTGGATTTGAGTTAAGAGTTCAGATTGGTTTTGTGCAAGAGTTCTGTTTTCTTCAGAATTTTCCTGCATAATCCCCACGTGGAGATATAGGTAGGCTGTGATTCGGACCATTGTAATCTGTTCTTCTTTAATACTTGGAGTCATGTAGAACTTGCTGAAGGCTTAATGTAACAGGCTACCATCTTGCCACACATCCATGTCCATGGTGGTGACCTGTTGCATCATTTCTCTTAGCCAGACCTCCTCATGTTGCTGTGCCCATTCCCTTCTGACAAATAATTTGTGTAGAAGGTGCTGCATAGCCATGTTTATCCCTACTGTGGTCATTATGGAGGGTATTGTTTCTTTATTAATTCATTTATATAATGGTAACTTGTATTTTGTTGCTTTTTGTCTAGTTCGGGGTTCATTTTACTTTATCTTTACACACAGGCCTGATCCTTAGGGTCTATGTTTGGGAAGGCGCTTCTACAGTGTAACACAGCTTTCCAACCCCACAAAGTATTACTACCTTGAAGGTTGGTCTGCTGTGTTAGGCTGTCACGGGTGGAAACACTTTCTCAATCCCCGGCACGAGACACCAATCTGTTAAAGATTCTAATGTGGCGTCACACACCAGACCGGGAATCTTGATACTGGCCTAGGCTGCAGTGCGCAATTAAAACACTTTCACTTTATTTACTAAGAATTCAGATTGAGATGGCACCCAACCCGTCTCACACCCCCTGTTACAAATACCCCGGGCCACAATGGACCATGAACCAGGCAGGTGGATAGTAATACAATATTTATTTATTTTAAAATCCAAGTGAAATCACACAAATTTAATATTGGGCAGCAATCACCAGTGGGGTGATAATTACACAGTAAATTGATGGAATGCACTTAGACCTTTTCATGTAAGATAAATACTACACAATTGAAAGAAGGCAAAATCAACTTTTGAGTGGATTTTAAATTGTGTCACAGTTAATTATTCCCCCTGCAACACTCACTCAAACCCCTATGAATCAAACTTTGCATGGAGATGTAGCAAGGAGTCAGGTACACTGTGCAACAATCAGAATTAAAATCCCCAAATCACACGTGGAGAAATTGCATTTTCTTATTTTCATGGGTTTAAATGTCAAAACAGCTTGAAAAACAGGTTGAATAGACAAACTCAGAATGCAGTTTTTAAACTAAGGGACTGTCAAGATGTGCGTGCCGTGGACGCTGCGTACCTGTGTTTCCTGAAGGCTTGCGTGCCTGGGTCGCCAGGACGTTGATTGTAGAACGAAAGATGACAGGGTAACGCCAAGAACTGGCCCAGGTCCCGTCCTGATTTGCAGGATTGAAAATGGGTCCGATTCCTGACGCCACGGATGGACACTTCCCTGTATTTACGTGGTGCCAGAACAGTGCAAGCACTGAACAGGGAAGGTTGGTAGATGTTAACAGCAAGTTTGAGTGCGTTGCTTGTTGATTCTGCAGAAGACCCTCTCGAAGATGGTGGAAGAAGGCAGCCAAGACTGTAGTAATGGCAGCAACTGCAGGCAGCAGAAAAGGCAGAGTAAAGGCACCGTAGAGGCACTGGTACCCAAGCACAAAGCAGAGAAGTTATTCAGGCAAGGAAAAGTGGGCAGGCAGGAGAGGGGTAAGGCGGCAAGTAAGGGACTAGGAAGGGACAAGAGGAGCTCCGGACCAGGACCAGACTAAGCCCAACCCAGGGAAGCCAGACCCCCAACCAAGGAACCAGACCAACAGGACAGGAGAAGGCTGGGTAAACAGGAAGGGAACAAGGAAGGCAAGCGGAGAAACCAAGTAAGGACAAGGTATTCCAGAAGCGAGCGGGAGGTCAGGACCAAACCGCGTTGAGACGCGGCGAGTACAAGACTAGGAAGCTTCTTTATAATGACTCGGCATGGAAGCGAGGCTTGACCCGCAATCCGAGTCGGCGCATGCGCGGAGTCAAGGTATTCATGGAAACGAGGCTTGAACCACAAGCCCGTTCCCTGCCGTTTCCGCGTATGAACGCATGCACCCCGACTCGCCCGGAGCGGGCACGCACCCCAAATGAGCGATGACCTCGGAGAATGCACCTTCGGCCAAGACGATACCGGGGTACAGCCGCCAGGCATCTCCCCGCCAGCGAGGATACGGACGTTCCTGTTCCCGGGTGAGTGTCCTAACACCATGCTCCCTCCCAGAAAGACCCGGGGCCCCCGGTTTACAAGGATGGCGTAAATAGAACTCATGCACTAAACGAGGAGCATGGACATTCCCAATAGGTTCCCAAGTGCGGTCACAAGCTGAATACCCCTCCCAATCCACCAAGAACTGCAATTGACCTCGATGGAAACGAGAATCACAGATTTCCCGGACCTCATATTCAGGAACACCCTGCACCTCAATGGCCGCAGGACGGGAGCCCGAGCGCCCATAGGGGTCATCCAGGTAAGGCTTAAACAAGGAGACATGAAAAACGGGATGCACCCGCCAGGATGGGGGCAAATCCAGTTTGAATGCCACTGGGGAAATCCGTCTAGTAATTCGAAAGGGCCCTAGGAAACGGGGAACAAGTTTCGTAGGTAAGATGCGAACAGGTAAGTTCTTGGAAGAAAGCCATACCTTCCCTCCAACCCTAAATGTGGGTTCAGGGGTACGCCTCCTATCTGCCTGTGCCTTCATGTCCTCACGTGCCTTAACCAGGGTACCAGTCGCCAGAGCATGCAGTCTTCGAATCTCTTGAATCAGCTGGTCAGCAGAGGGAACCGTGCTTGGTCGTACAGGAGCAAACGGAAAAAGTCTAGGATTGAGTCCATAGGAACAAAGAAAGGGGCTTAATCCTGTAGCAGAATGGATCGAGTTATTATAAGCCACCTCAGCTAAGTCCAAATGCAATGCCCAGTTGGTCTGAGAGGCGTTGGAAAAACAGCGCAGATAGTGTTCCAACGTCTGATTGGTCCTCTCCGTCTCTCAGTTGGATTGTGGATGATAGCCGGAACTAAGCGCCCGATGTATGCCTAGGTGACGACACAGCTGTTTCCAAAAAGATGATATGAACTGGGAACCACGGTCCGAGATGATCTTATCGGGTAGTCCATGTAACCGGTAAATGTTGTGCAGAAATGCTCGGGCCATGGAACTAGCAGAGGGAACTTTAACAAAGGGGATAAAATGAGCCATCCTGGAAAAACAGTCAACTACTACCATTATGCATGTGAAGCCCTCGGAAGGTGGTAGTTCCACTGTGAAATCAGTAGCTATGGTATGCCATGGATATGGCGGTGTCTCGATTGGTTGGAGTAGACCGAGTGGCTTCCTTTTGGGTATCTTTACTTGGGCACATACTGGACAACATTCCACGTATTGTTTAATCTGTTTAGCCAATCCTGGCCACCAAAACTGTCTGGCGACAAGTTCTTGAGTTGCACGTATGCCCCGATGGCCCCCAATTTTCGAGTCGTGAAATGCTTGCAAAATGGCAATCCGAAGAGAGTCGGTAGGTACATACAATCTCCCATTGAAGACGAGCAACCCCTCGTTCTCATTAACTTGGGGTAATTTCAATAGTTCCGTTCTGTAGGGGTCTGCCAATGTTTCTTGTAAGAACGTGTCCAGACAATGAGACACGGAAAACAAAAAATCTTCTGGGGCTAGCAATAGCTGATTCTGGCTGTCTTGCTTGATGTCTTCCAAGGAGCGAGACAATGCGTCTGCTTTCAGATTCCGAGCATTGGGTATGTAAGTGATTGTGAAATCGTAATGTGAAAAGAAAAACGCCCAACGGGCCTGGCGGGAAGTGCGACATTGAAGAGATCGTAGGTACTGTAAATTTCTATGGTCAGTACGGACCTCAACAGAAAACCGGCCTCCCAAAAGGTGATGGCGCCATTCTTCAAAAGCTAATTTGATAGCTAAAAGTTCTTTCTCGATCACGGCATAATTCCGTTCGCTTGACGTTAATTTTCGGGAAAAATAAGCCACTGGGAATTCAACATCTGACTGCGGGTCCTTCTGTAGCAGAACAGATCCAACGGCGAAATTCGACGCATCTGCTTCCACAATGAATGGTCTACTCTCGTCGGGATGATGTAGAATTGGAGAGGTGCTGAAGGCTTCCTTGAGACGTTCAAACGCATTAGTAGCTTCCTCATTCCACACAAATGACGTCTTACTGCTGGTTAAACTGGTTAAAGGTGCCGTGAGAGTCGAGAAACCTGGTATAAAGCGCCTATAGAAATTGGCAAATCCAAGGAATCGCTGAAGGGCCTTCACATCATTAGGTTGTCGCCATTCCTGAATTGCCCGTAACTTAGTTGGGTCCATCTGTATGCCAGAACGGCCAATCACGTACCCAAGAAACTCAATCTTGTCTTGATTGAAGAGACATTTCTCAGCTTTGGCGTATAAGTGGTTCTGTCGTAAACGACTGAGAACTTCTTTGACATGTAAAATGTGTTCCTTCTTATCTCTTGAAAAAATCAGTATATCATCTAGTTATACCCACACAGATATTCCGAATAAATCCGAAAATACGTCATCCATCAAACGCTGGAAAACGGCTGGGGCATTGCATAGTCCGAAAGGCATTACACGATATTCATAGTGCCCCAAGGGTGTCTTAAAAGCCGTTTTCCACTCATCACCAGTCTTAATTCGTACCAAATGATATGCCCCTCTTAAATCCAACTTAGAAAATATACTGGCAGAGTGCAAGGATTCCAGGATGTCACGTATTAGAGGCAACGGATATCTGTCCTTCCGAGTAAGATCATTTAACTGCCGATAATCCACACAGGGACGTAAAAGTGCCCTCCTTTTTCTTGACGAAAAACAGCAGAAATCCTGCAGGAGACTTGGAAGGGGTGATATACCCTTTCTGAAGACAGTCGTTTAGATATTCTTGTAAGGCTGTTCTTTCTTGTGGGGATAGATAAGGAGTACACTCGTCCATGTGGAATCACAGAATCTGGCAACAGATCTATGGCACAATCAAAACTTCTATGAGGAGGCAGAGGAATGTCCCCTGGTTCCGAAAACACCGAAGAGTAGTCTGCATATTCAGATGGTACGGCAGATATCTGGCATGCATAAGATATTCCATTCACCTCTGTCTGTGTGGCAGTTGTGGATATCCCAACAGAAAACCCTGAGGAGGAACAATCCAGTAAACAACGATCTGAATTAAATGTCAAGGTACGGGTTACCCAATTAATTTTAGGGTTGTGATACAACAACCAGGGTAAACCCAACACGATCGGATAAGACGGTGACTTAATCACATCCAAAGATATCTTTTCCTGATGTTCATTGATCCACAACTGCAGAACTCCAGTGTGGTGTTGAATGGGACCAAAAGACAAAGGTGTACCATCAATGACCTCAATCGGTGTAGCTTGATTCTTCTTAAGTAGAGGTATCTGGTTCTTCTTAACAAACTCAACATCGATATAATTGCCAGATGCTCCACAATCCAGAAGACCCATGATTTCAGTTGACTTGTCCTGCCACAGTACTTTAATTCAGAGTACCAAGAGGGCTGCGGGTGACATGGGCTGTAAGAAACCATCGGTATCCAGAAGGACTGGTTTAAACGATGGGCCTGTCATTGCCTTCCTTATACATGACAAGCCTATTAGTTTTCCGACTTCCTGAGTGGTCGTAACGGACAAGTACCCAAATAGTGCCCGGCGGCACCACAATACAGGCATAAGTTCAAGTCCCTTCTTCGTTTCCTCTCCATCGCGGACAAAGGTCCTCTGAGTGCCCCCAATTGCATGGGTTCTGGACCCGTCTCTGATGTACTTGAAGCACCAGCAGGTAACGGAAAAGACCTGGTGTACGTCCTCTCCAACCGACGTCTTTCTCTCTTCCGTTCAGCCAAACGGTGATCGATTCGAAGAACCTGTTCCTGAAGTACCTGTAAAGTATCCAGTTCTGGTATATGAAGAAGTTCATCCTTGTACTCCTCTCTCAGGCCTCGCCGAAAAAGCGTCATTTGTGTTACTTCCGGCCATTGAGAATCCGCTGCCAATTGACGGAACCGACCGATGTATGTGATCAGATCGCTTGAACCCTGCTTTAAATCCATCAATTGATTTTGTGCAGTGGCGGCCAAGTTAGGTGACTGGAACACTTCCAGAAACGCTTTCTCAAAGGCGGCAAAATCACTCAAAATTAGACTGTTTGAGGACACCAAAGGAGCTGCCCATGCAAGCGCATTTCCGGTTAGATTCCCTAGAATATACCCAATCTTCGCCTTCTCGTCAGTGAAATGGGAGGCCCGGAACAAAAAATGAATCCTGCAATGATTACAAAATTCGGCCACTCTTCTAGAATCGCCATCAAACTTCATGGGTGTCGTCTGTGCCATGGCAGAATCAGCCTGAGTTGTGGTGCTAGTCCTATGCACCACCATCTGACGTAGTGTCTCATTTACTAGACAAAGCTCTGTCATTTCAGGACTTAAAGATCTGATTTCGTCTCTGAGATCAGAGGATTCCTCCATCTCTGGGTCCGAATCGGAGGTTAGGCGTCTCAATCTGTCAAGATGTGCGTCCCGTGGACGCTGCGTACCTGTGTTTCCTGAAGGCTTGCGTGCCGGGGTCGCGAGGACGTTGATTGTAGAACGAAAGATGACAGGGTAACGCCAAGAACCGGCCCAGGTCCCGTCCTGATTTGCAGGATTGAAAATGGGTCTGATTCCTGACGCCACGGATGGACACTTCCCTGTATTTACGTGGCGCCAGAACAGTGCAAGCACTGAACAGGGAAGGTCGGTAGATGTTAACAGCAAGCTTGAGTGCGTTGCTTGTTGATTCTGCAGAAGACCCTCTCGAAGATGGTGGAAGAAGGCAGCCGAGACTGTAGTAATGGCAGCAACTGCAGGCAGCAGAAAAGGCAGAGTAAAGGCACCGTAGAGGCACTGGTACCCAAGCACAAAGCAGAGAAGTTATTCAGGCAAGGAAAAGTGGGCAGGCAGGAGAGGGGTAAGGCAGCAAGTAAGGGACTAGGAAGGGACAAGAGGAGCTCCGGACCAGGACCAGACTAAGCCCAACCCAGGGAAGCCAGACCCCCAACTAAGGAACCAGACCAACAGGACAGGAGAAGGCTGGGTAAACAGGAAGGGAACAAGGAAGGCAAGCGGAGAAACCAAGTAAGGACAAGGTATTCCAGAAGCGAGCGGGAGGTCAGGACCAAACCGCGTTGAGACGCGGCGAGTACAAGACCAGGAAGCTTCTTTATAGTGACTCGGCATGGAAGCGAGGCTTGACCCGCAATCCGAGTCGGCGCATGCGCGGAGTCAAGGTATTCATGGAAACGAGGCTTGAACCACAAGCCTGTTCCCTGCCGTTTCCCCGTATGAACGCATGCACCCCGACTCGCCCGGAGCGGGCACGCACCCCAAATGAGCGATGACCTCGGAGAATGCACCTTCGGCCAAGACGATACCACTGGTACAGCCGCCAGGCATCTCCCCGCCCGCGAGGATACGGACGTTCCTGTTCCCGGGTCAGTGTCCTAACAGGGACAGATACACATCACAGGAATAATAAGAAAGTGAAAGGGTAACTCTAAATTACTGATAAGATGAGATTCTTAATCGGAAAGGAAATTCAGTTTTAAAATGAAAGCAGTGGACAAGGATAATCGGTTTGGAAAGGATATGGCAATTTTCACATAAACTAGATTTTAGTGACTAGATTCTTAAAAAAAGACATGGTACGCTTGAAGGTTAATTTGCAAGGTTAACCTATACACGCCGCGTTCAGCTCTATATGGGAGTTATTTAAATTATTCAAAATATGACTAAGGATTTATGGAATGGACTATAAAGGGAAAATGACGCTAACACCTGGAAATCAAGGAACAGGGTACACAGAGGGTTCTGAGAATTTAAACAGTTACTAGTGTACTTTCAGGATTACTTATATGGTGGAACACAGGCAAGGTATCAAAATGGGATATTCTATGTTTTGCTATGGTATGGGGTGATAGTTACAATCCACACTTGAATTTGGAATTTTGGAACGCCAACCGGGTTTCAGAACAGCGGGGCAAGGGTCTGGGCATGGGACAGCGCATATCAGCTGGAAAAAACAGGCAGCAGGGCAAGCAGGTAGCGCTAGATAATCCCAATGAGGATTCAGCCACCTTTCCCCTTTCTCCCTGAATTAGTGGGATTTTTGTGGGCTGAATACTGAAGGGTGATTCTGCCTGGATAGGAGGGTCTGGATCAGCTATCTTTTTCTTGCAAGTGGAATCTGGAATCTGCAGGGTGAGTAGTAATGTCTGGATCTCTGGAGATGTTGAAGCGGGAAGTCAGGAGAGTCAGTCAGGAGAGTCAGTCCTTTGTCTCTCTGAGCCTCCACCTTTTATAAGGTGGATGACATCACAGGATTTACTATGGGGGAAGACCTTTGGCTTGACATGCTTCTAACAACTGGATTGGTCATAGGGGGCCGTCACCACCTTCCTGTCAGCCGGTTGGACTTCAGGGACATGACATCAGTTTTATGGTGTGTGCTTACAATGCCCATGGCCCTCCCACAGATATTTTTGCAAAAATCAGTTATGAAATAAATTGCACATTTTTACAGTTGTGGCACTTTTGAAAATCACAAAGGCAGATTCCATATTTTACACTGAACCTGTCATTCCAATTCCCAAGTGTGTACAATGTTGTTTAGTCATTCTAATAATCTTTCACAATTTCTAGTGGGAACCGCTTCACCTAAAATTCCACAATTTTATATATGTGTACCTATTATCACAGAGCATGTTTGCATTATATTTCAAAGTTGCACCAAATATACTTTTCCCATAAATCAAATTTCCCTGCCGTTTGCATCCCCTACATGCCAGGGAAAGCTACAATGTCTTATTTTAATGCCACAAAAATTACATTTAAACTGTTAAACTTTCGCATTACTGCATTTTCCGGTTGCAGAAATTAAAGAGTATTAAATAAGAACAGTCTTTTCGCCCCAAATGGGCTGGCTTTGTCTTCCAAATAAGGCCTTCTAACCAACCCACAGCCAAATGTCAGGCTCTGGTCAGTTTAGCCCAAGTGTTGTCATGGATATGCCTTTGAAGCTCTTCATTCTGAGTTGGGGGGAGGTGCTACCAGAAAGTCACACCTATGTGTCCTGGAAATCTTTTGCCCCAGGCTGGAGCACTGCCGCTTTGTCTGACGAGGGTGCGAGATCCTCCACCCTTGCCTATTCATATGATGTCCACTTGGGGGGAGGTAGATCCTGTTCCCAGGGAACAAAGGTCCTTTGAAGCCAGGGCCTGTAAATTGTGTTCTGCTGGCCCCACAGCAAATGTACTATTTATTTATTTTTCTTTCCTGAACCAGAAAGCAAGCCTGTTGGAATTAAACATCCTACATATGTTTTAAAACAAGGACAGGGCCTGAATTCCACATTTCACTTTTAAACAGATATTTTCTTGTTTGTAAAAAACACATTTTTCCACGTGGTTCATTTTCCTTGGCTGTCACATTACAATGCAGCCTTCCTCTAATCCATTTTCTGAACCTTTCCAATGCCCCAATCATGTTTCTAATGCACAGTCATCTGTTCAAATAAAAGGTCCTTTGAAACTGACATGAGCTAGGAGAGAGAGAGGGCTTTTTGTGAAGAGTTCAGCTGTGATATTTTGTTGCAAAAGTAAAGCGTGTTTGCGTGCGGCTTGGAGTGAAGTTCTTTGTTATTTCACAGTTCTTGCCTGATACAGCCTGACATTCAGTGAGAAATGCCCCCATTTGCTGGAGCACAACCTGAATGTGGATGAAAAAGCGCATCAGGGTGCAGTATTTTAGAAGGCAGAATATTTTCTTTTTCAGTGAAATGTTTTGAACTGGCAGCATAGCAGCATAGCAACGCTGCCTTTGAAATATTTTCTCTGGTGCAAATGAAGAAAATACTGGCAGCAATGTTTGGGGTGTCCTCAGTTTCATCTTGACCCATATGTGGCTGGTGAGACAGCGCTGCCATTATTTTGGTGACTGCAAAACACAGTTTTAATGCAAGGCAATCATGCTCAACAGAGCCAGCAGAAGGATTCTGCTGGTGACTGCTGAGATGTGGTTTGGTGAGGTAAGGGAGTTCTGCTGTGCTGGTAAATGTACCCCACACAAACAACATTACTCTGCAGAGTTCCTCACAGGTGACTCAGCCCACTCTGGAGGCCAGAGCTCAATGGCATCAAAGGCAGGTTCCTGGCTAGCCAGGGGTGACAACTCACCCTTTGGTGCTACTGGGTAGAACATAGCTGTCAAGTTACCTCGTTCCACATGGGAAACATCAAGGCTGACCAGTTGGTTTACTCAATGCAAGCTGAGAAGTTGATTTTGTGTGGAATGCTGCGGATGGGTGCCAGGTGTGTACTTTGTGCAGGTTTGTTCATGGCACTCAGAGGAGCACAGAGTATGGTGACATTGGTGGCAGGGATGTGTTCACTGTGTGGGTTGCATTTGTGTGCATTGGTGTGAGATGAGAAAGTCCAGGTTCATGGGTGCAGAGAGATACATGGAGATGGGAGGCTGGTGAGTCATTGTTTGCAGTTGTTGCATGGTACTCAGCGGGGCACACAGTGGTGGTATTGTGGATGGGGATGCTGTCACTGTGTGGGGTATTTTTCAATGCTTTGGCTTGAGGTGAGCGGGTCCAGCTGCATGGGTCTGGAGGGAGACATGGAGGTGGGAGGCTGGCAAGTCATTGCTTGTAGGTGTTGCATGACACTCAGTGGGCACAGGGTAACGTGTCATTGGGTGCAGGGTTGTGTATGCTCTGATCTTGTGTTTTAATTTCTTCTGAGGAATTCTGCTTGGGGAGGAGATGGTTGCTGCTAAGCAAGAACACGGGGCTGTGGAATGGCTGCACGCCACACCTCAGCAGTGTAGGCTAGTTTGAACATTTACAGAGAAGTGCATTGCTAAAACACTAGTGACAGTTGGATCAAACTCCCAATGGAAAAGAGCTGAGGCAATATTGGCATATTTCTGGAACTGAACATGCACTTTTCTCATTCTGTATGACTATTTCTATGTAGATGTGTTTTCTGAGCTGCATTGTTGGTAGGGAATGAAGTAGCCACTCCACCTGTAAATTGGGGTGAGACATGTCTAGGGTGGCCAGAGAAGTCCTTGCAGGTGTTTGTTCCTGCTTACATGATATGCTGTGCCTTTATACTTGTGTCCTCCTGTGTGTCGTTGGGTGTCTGAGTGTACAATTGTTGGTGGTGAGCATGGGTAAGTGATTCCAGGTCTTATTGATTGTGTTGTGTGCTTTTGTGTGAGCAATTAGGAAACCGTTGTTTCCACTTGCTATCACAGTATAAGTGGTTTGTGCAGTTGATTTGATGGCTATGGACACACACAGTTTGCCTCTCCCAGACACACATTCTCAGGGTATGGTTATGAACAAGGTGGATTAGCCGATATTCATCATTGAAGGGCAACAGGGATGTGCCTTCACTGTGTATGCTCCACAGTGGCTGCTATTCAGGTAAAGTAGGTTTGCGTGACCTGATTGGATGCATCCTGTCCCTGTGTCCTTTGGCATGCCAAGGGGATGGGTAGTGCATGTGGCTGAGAGCGATGTCCCTCCTGCAGCTCTACTGGTATGCCATGCCGTGTGGCAACATTGTGCAGGACGCAAGATACCATAATGATCTTGCACACTACTGGTGGGACATGTAGCAATATGCCATGTGTTCAAAGGAGCAGAAGCGTTACTTGAGCACCCGAACCTGTGCTCCATTATGCCCAAATTGGTTATGTGTGCTGCGTTATACCTTACATCCACCGGGGTGGCAGGATTTCTGAATGGCGTGAGCAGGAATGGTGACAGTGGGTAGGCACTGTCCCCTGCAAATGTGGAAATGGTTGTTGTTAGCATTGATTGTCATGGTCTGTTATCCTGTGTGTTATTTGACTGCTTGCATGTGCATGATAGTTGATACTCATCAGTGAGCCAGGTGCTGCCAAAGGTTCCCAATGCCAAGGCCTGTTATAGTTGTAACCAGTGGTAAATGAAGGTATCATGGGTGCTTCTGGGGAAATTGTCATTCACTTGCATGATTACTCCCTTTGTATCGCAGATGACCTGTGCATTTTTTGAATATCAATGCTTCTGGTTGCAGTACATGTGCGCAGTCGCTCTTGGGCCAGGGGGCTGTAGCGCAACATGCTTGCAATCAATGGCTCCCAGAACCTATGGGAAGTGTGCTTTGGCATAAAGATCCTAGCACACTCTTTGCCTTGCCTGCAGTGTGTGTGACATATGTATGTGCCTATGCACACGTGATGTAATGCAGCGCAATACCTAGTGTAGGCACCGGGATTGTGTGGCCTACAATATGCCCTCAACAATGGCAGTGGTGTGCTGGAATGAACTAGTAGCCAAAACATTTAGGGCTGTCACCACCTTCTCCAGGGGTGTGAGTGCATGGGAGCAGATGGTGGGTGATGACCAAGTGTAGGAGGACATGGGGTGGGAATCTGTACCTTGCATACACCTCGCCATTTGGCATCCCAAAAAGCTTTGTGCGAGAATGGAAAATCCTAGTCCCTCACCATCCTCCTCCTTCTTCCATTAACGTACGAATGCTACCACTACAGCTGGATTCCTCCTGGAAGTGAAACTTTGAAATGGTTTGCATGGCATGCTTATGTACGTATGGTTTGCGCTTTGTACGTTGCGTCGTGTATCTTGTGGAGGTCAGATCATGATGTTTGAGTGCACCTTTTGCTCAGGAAAGTTGTGGTTAGTAATACATGAATTGGGTTAAATTTGCTCTTGACTGACCATATTAATTTTTTTGTTACGTGGCGTGTCCCCAACACACCCACTTTATTTCTTGTTCTTGCTCACTTTGTGCAGGGAGAGGGGAATGTACATGTTCTGCCCTGTTTGTTTATTTGCACAGGACTATCCCACAATTTACACAGTGTGTTGCGCAAAACACTCAGCACCACACAAAGTAGGAAAGAACCAGTGCAAAGGGAGTGCAGACCCACGTAAATTCAATCCATGAATCGGCCAAATGAGTTTGGTGCACCACAAAGTACACTTTTTCAGTGCAAAGTGTTTTCGCAGTGCACACAAGTTTCTATGAATTGGGCCCATAATGTTCTAGAAAAGTGCTTAACATTTATCATTTGTATGTTTAGTGACCAAAAGCCTTCAAACTTTACAGCGTTTAGAAAGTAGGAAATCTGCAGAGGTTCTTTGTACAAGATTTAAGATTTAGGTGCAATTTGGTGCATAAAGCAACATCAAGTACTCTAAGAAATGTGCTTAACGTGTATACTTTGTATGTTGGGACACAGAATATCATTATTTTTTCCAGTTATGTTTAGGGGGTAGAATGCATGTCATATGCTGAGTTTCAGTGTACATGGTTCATGTTTTGACTCAGTTTGGCACATTAAACAATACGAAGTGCTGTAAGAAAAGTGTGTATTGTGCATAATTTGGTGGTTATGCAAACAAAATCCACTAGACATTTCAGTTACGTTTATGAAGTAAGAAATATGTAATGTGTAGGTAATCACAGTAATTGAATTAGATTGTAGCACAATTTGCCATATTAAGCATTTTTCACATTTAAGCTTCTAGAATGTAAGCAAAGGGCCTAATTTGAATCATTTTCAGGTTAGGCTACCAAAAACCATAGCAATTTACAGTTATGTTTAAGAAGTAGGAAACATGTAATGTGCAGAGTTTCTGGGCACATGATTTATGTTTTGACTCAGTTTTGGTACATTAAGCAATATTAAGTGCTGAAAGAAGAGTGCTTAATGTGAAAGTTTGCCTGTTGGGCCACCAAATTCCATGGAACGTTACAGTTATGTTTAGGAAGTAGGAAACATGTTATGTCCGGTGTTTCTGGGTAAATGATTCATGTTTTGGCACAGTTTGGCACATTAAGCAACGTTAAGCGTTTTTCACATTAAACGCTTCATAATATCCCCAAGGGCCTCCTTTGCAGAGAAATCTCTCACAGTAGGTAACAAAAAGCACTTTCATGTAAACACTGTAATTACAAGTGGGTCCAGATTCCCGGTGGCAACAACCAAATTGTTTCTTGAATTCTTATGACTATCAAGGGGAAAAGCAGAGAAACAATGTGAAGAAAAATAATTCAAACCCTAATGAAATTTGTAATTAGTATTTGCAAACCAAAAAACTCAGCAAAAATATTTCCCCCTGGGCACGGAGATCTGGAGAAGACAATGCACCGGTATCTGGGCAATTAGCGTAAAGTTGCTTCTATACAGAGGCAGGCATATCTTGGACCGCATTTGAAGGTCACTGTAACACTAAGAATAAAGCTGTGAAATAGATGTAAGCGCTTAATGGCATAATTAATCGCCATAAAGGTCACTACAATGCAGATTTAGGAGCTGTTTTAATATGTTTTTAATGAACAACTGAATAAGGGTTTGATCTGAGCTCTAACTGAAAACTCTGTTTTTAGAAATGTGTAATTTAACATAAATGTAATTGTAATGCTTTAAAGAGTAGGCACAGGCGTATGGTTCAGCGGATTTCAAAGGCACCTTTGCAAGCGCTTTTGTCGAAGGTTGACGTGCAAGGACAACATTTAAAAAGAGTTTTGCTTTCAATTAAGTTAATGAGTTGTTGAAAATGCCATGCTATTTCCACATACGATACTGTTTCTCTGCTTGTAGTTCCTGTTTTTCTTAGTTTGTACAGTTTGTATAGGCTGCGCCGCGGATTCGATTCGTTTATACTAAGGCTTGTAAGATATATCTTGTTTAATGGATATATAGATATACAGAAACAGGGAGTTTCATAAAAATTCTATTTGATATACAAAATAAATTCAAGCTGAAAAGAAATCAAGGCAAAGGTGCTCTCCAGCTTTATGCATGGGAAGTCACACAATGATACAATCACAGGCAGCTTGTCTACAACAACGAAAATTACCAACCTCAATTTAACCCACTATTTCTCACTCACAAACACTCATTTCCGTTATCAATGTTTTATATAAACTGAAAAAAACGTATGCAATAGTTAACGTGCAGTTAAGTTTCACAGATTTAACACAAGAACCTTGAAATTCAGCAGATGTGGGAAGTCTTAACTCAGTGTGCTCCCATTGATATCCCCCATAATGCCATTTTGTATGTCATTGTGAATACTTTCTCTTATAATATGTATGTGCTCATGGGATTTGCAACGAGAATGCACCGAGCTAAGCTGGTCATGACTTCACACATCCACTGAATTTCAAGGGTTTTGTTGCATTAAATCTGAACAATTTAACTGCACTTTTTTATACCAACGTTTTTTACATGCCACTGTCCACTGCACATGTTCCCCCAATATAATTCATTTAGACTCACTAGATTGCAAAAGCCTTTGGCCCTGGCCAGTGAGAATGGCCTTCAGCTGTTCCTACTGTGTCTTTTAAAACACTACCTTTCTTTCCCGCACACTAGCCATGGCCTTCGCACATGACCATTGGCCCAACCTTTGGCCGTGGTCCTTCTGCATGTTGCCCGAATAGCTTTGTTCCAGTCCCACTATCCATGGCCAAAGGCTGTGTCCACTCTACATATTGCTCCAATAGGTTTCCTAAACTGACCCACTAGCCATGGTCTTCAGCCATGGCCACACCACAAGGTTGCGTTTGGACATGGCCAGTGGCCACGGCCTTTTGCCGTGGTCCCTTGACATATTGCCCCAATATGTTTCATTGGGGCTCACTAGCCAAAAACACTTTAGTTGCAGGGACATTAAGGTGAGAACTCAATGCAACAAAACCCCTGAAATTCAGCTAAAGCCACCTTAACTTCACACCCCCTGTTGCACAGTCTATGACAACAATGATGACATCACAGATCATACCACTGATGACATCACTAATTACATTACAACAGTACCCGGCATTAAGTATGGCCTTCAGCCATGGTTGGAGTGCAAGGCCAAATATATTTTAACACATTAATGCCTACTAACAATGGCCTTCAGTCATGAACACTAGCCACTGTCTTCACCCATGTGCACTGTATATTTTAAAACACTAACAGGCTACCAACCGTAGATGTTGGCCTTTACCAGTGGATACAGCTTCCAACCATGTCCACTGTATATAATACACACTGATCAGGCACTAGCCATGGACTTTAGCATAATACTGGCCAGTGGCCATAATCCTTGGATGGGTTCACTATATATTCCAACATATAAAGGGGCTAATAGCCATGGCCTTTGACCTTGAGCAGTTTTTACATCTTTTGGCCATGTCCACTGTATATTTTAAAATAACAAAATACAAGAAGCGATGGTCTTCAGCCATGCCCACTATATATTATACAATACTGACCAGCCACTAGCTATGGCCTACAGTCGTGCCCACTGCATATTATATACAATAACCAGCCACAAGCCATGGTCTTCAACACAATCCGAGCCATTGGCCACGGCTTTTGACTGTGCCGACTGTATATTCGAACATATTAATGGGCACTAGCTATGGCCTTTAGCTATGGTCACTGACTACTGCTTTCAACATTGGCCACTGTATATTTGAAAACAGTAATGAGCTACTAGACATGGCTTTTAACCATGCAGATTGGTATTCTGAACACTACCTGACCACAAGCTGTGGCCTTTGGTGCTGGCCAGTGACCCCAGCCTCTGTCATGGCCAAGACCATGGTGTAAATTGTTATTAAGGTAATCAAAGTTTTCATGAGCTGACTTATACATTATGTTATGTCCAATTCCATTATTGATGTAATCAGTTATATACAATGTGATTAGTGTTGTCAGCAGTGATGGCATCAATAATGTGATGTGATTTGTAATGTCAAAGGTGGCATTAGCTGAATTTCAGGGGATTTGTTACAATGTATTGCTCACCTTAACATCCCTGCATCTACAGTTTCTCCATTGAATTTCAAGGGTTTTGTTATTACATAGATTCTTTTCACACATGGCCAGTGGCCATGGCCTGCAGCCGTGCCCACTGTGTATTTTAGAACACTACAGACCACTAGCTATGGCCTTCAGCCACGTCCAGTGTGCACAGCCTTGTCCATTTTAGAACTCTAACAGGTCACTTGCCATAGCCTTTGTCCATGTCAGGTGGGCATGGACACTCAATATTTAAAAATACTTGCAACCCGTTACTCAACGATGTTCATCAGTCACAAACTCAGTTTGACCTGTTTTGACAGTGGTATTGTTATGTTTAAAATATTGCAGACTTTGAGAACTCACAATGTTTTTAGGCAATACGCAGTGAGATGAAATTATTTCCTGAGGATCTCTCAATTTCGGTTAAACATTGTGCTACAAGCCCCCTGTTATATGGCCATCTCTTGTTGGCTGTTGTGCTACATTGTACCAATCACATTTAAGCACCACCGAAAAGGTGAAAAAATGAAGGACTCCAAGAATAACATATGCCCAGGTACTTTTGCCTCCATAGCAAAAATCAAAAGCTGGGACCCGTGAATATATATACACAGATAAGGAAAATAAAAAGGTAGGAACTGGGAAGGGAAACACACTACTACTCATACAATATAACAAAAGGTTAAAAAAAGAAAATGTATTTGTTTTCGCATTTTGTATTTTGTACATTTATTTGTATGTTGTTCTGAAGAATGGGGTAAAAAAAAATGGACACACAAATATTCCTGGCTTTGGCAAACGGCCATATGTTCTGAAATAGCCTTGCCCAAAGTGTCTAGGGTGCCACCTCCCACCTCGAGCAAGCTGTGACAGGTTTTGCACATCACCACAAAGTTTGAAAGATCGGGTGCAGGCAGGATGCACTGAAGTTGGGTGTCATTTGGTGTAAAATAACTATTACTCGTATTGGAACTCTATGGCACAGATGATAAATACTGCTGTGCTGATCTTGCTCCATGCACTTTCACCTTATGTTTCACATAAGCCTTCCTAAACGATTCATCCGCTTCATCCCAATGTACGGGGACAAGATGTTGAATTACCTTTGAGGTTCCCAAACTTTGTGACTGCTTGTTTGAAGGTCCCCTCAGCAAAACCTTACCACAGAAATTGCACATGACCTCCTTCTGTTTTAAATGACAGCGATCAAAAGGGTGAACGGACTACATATCCCACTCCATGGTGGACAACCTTTTCAGTTACAAAATGCCAGTGTGTCTTGCAACCGAATAAAGACAATATTAGTACCCCAGTCTAATGGGCCAATGTCCTAATAGCAATAAGCCTAGAGCCAGGGGGGGCATTACTGCATCAGGTAATAACCCAGGATTTTTGTTAAGGCCCTCTCTTCAGTTGGGCCTGTAACTATGGGCCCCAGGGCATTACTTGACAAAGTAATGAGCACCCAGTTTAGGGCTTATTGTTAAATAATAATTTTCTTCAACACATATGTGCAATACACACTTACAGGCCGATTCATGGAATTAATGTGCGCCGAAAATCTCTGCGCAAGCGTGCGAAAGCGTGCGAATCACAGCGCAAGTGCGAAAATCGCAGTGCAAGCGTGCGAAAGCCGCGCACATCGATTCATGGAAGTCCGTGCGCGTGTAAATACTGGGATGTACGCTATAATCCTGCGTGGCGCACGCGGGCGCACACGTCATCAAATGGCAGGCACTACGCGCACAGCGAAAGCGCACATAGCGCGGCGCACACAACAAAAATAGGCGTCACACGGGGCGTAACACGCGGAATGGGGAACAACGCGTGAAAATGTTGGCATTACGGGGGAAGTACAGGAGGTAAATGCGCAGAACGCCAACACATATCCATGGAATCAAACAGGGCAAACGCGTGCGCCAAAAAAGACGCGCTAATACGGAAACAGGCGTACGTGAGCCTGCGCAGCATAAAAGTGCACGCAAACAACAAACAAGCTCAGACGCTACGATGAATATACCGTTGCTCGCAGCAGTGGTCATGGGACACCGCAGGAGGAGGAGGATAGTCAGGGCCAGAATTTTTACACCCAGGACCAGCCTTTTTGGGATGCCTGATGACCAGGTGTATGGGAGGTACAGGTTTCCACCTCACATAATACTCGACCTGGTGTGTGAGTGGGAGGATGACCTCACATCACCCACCCTGTGCTCCCAAGCACTGAGCCCCTTGGAAAAGGTGCTCAATGTACTGCACTTCTTGGCCACTGGTTCATTTCAGTGGACAAGTGCCAAAGTGGGGGGGGAGTCACAGGCCACACAGTCACGCTGCCTACACCAGGTGTTGACCATCATGACTGCACGCCCATCAGTCCACAGGCACATGCACCTGCCCAGAACACCTGCAGAAAGGCAGGCTGCTGTCCAGGATTTTTTCAGGGTGGCTCACTTCCCCAAAGTGCTAGGTGCCATTGATTGCAACCATGTGGCTCTACGTCCCTCCAGGGCATCAGAGCACATCTATAGAAACCACAAGCACTGGCATTCCATCAACGTGCAGGTAGTATGTGATGCCAAGGGAATCATCACCTCAGTATATGCCAACTATCCAGGGTCCACCCATGACAGTTTCATTTACAGAATGTCAACCCTAAACCGGGACCTAGAAGCTGGGCGGCATGGCGATACATGGCTGCTTGGTGAGTATAAATGCCTCTGCACATGCATGCATGTCAGATACTGAGTAATGTCACAACCCCACTAATGATACCCATCATCACCTCCCCAGGGGACAGTGCCTACCCTCTGAGCACCCACCTGATGATGGCAATTCAGAACCCCACCACACCACCCGAGGTAAGATACAACACACCCCATATTGCAACCCGGGGCATAGTGGAGCGCACATTCGGAGTGCTCAAGTGACGCTTTTGCTCCCTTGACCGCTCTGGTGGGCAGCTGCTATACGCGCCCCCAGTAGTGTGCAGGATCATAGTGGCAACATGTGTCCTGCACAATGTTGCAACCCGCCGGGGCCTGCCGGTGGACATGGTGGTGCCCCCACATCCCCAACCACATGCACGGCCGCTGCACATGGGAGGGTAAAGGGCACGTGTGAGGCAGCCCGTACGCAGCTGGTGGCTAATTACTTCACCTAAAATCACACCCCTGTGGAGTGCACACAGCCCTGGTTCATACCAGCTGACAATCAATGATGATGACATAAGGGACAGTCAACTGTCACAACCATACCAGTCTGAGATTGGTCACCTGGAAGTGTTACATTGTGTGCATCCCTAGCTACCGAAAGACAACCAATGCTGTGTCACAAAAAGACACACATTCATGATGCATGAATGACTACCCCCTTGCAAAATACAACATGAAAACAGCTCCATGTCGCCCAACCCCTCCCCATCTCTGCTACCCAACACACCATGGCATGTAATGCAATGTGAAATTAAACATAGGAATGCACAACACATGACACAAGTGTCACAAAGTGCACTGTCCCAAATGGAAACAGGCCACAGACAATATGCTCCCAGTAATCAATAACAAACAGCACACATGACCAAATACTTACCAGCAACACAATACAGCAACACAGGATGAAACATTGCCAAAATATGACAGTACCAAATAAAAGTAGTGCAAGTTTTACAACCTGAATAAGCCAGCACATCCACCCCTTCCAACTGCAGAGCGTTGACGTCAGGCAAATGTGTCAGTGTACTGCATACAACATGAACTGTATCCGCAAAGTAGACGGCCTTGTGAAGACATGAAGAAGGTACCTGTGAATAAGGATGAAGACATGGATGCAAAAGCACATATCAATACACCATGCAGTGTTCAAAACAACAACAATCCCCACTAGGGATGCCCACACAGTTTTGACTACAGACTGCCCACACAGCTCATGGGAGCCCAATGTCACTGTGTAAGTCACTGTCACTTGGTCACACCCTTTGCAAGCCCATGGAAAGGGAAGCAGGAGGGGTGTGTGTGTCAGGAACCCAAGCATCTAATCCAAACACAGGACAAGCCTGCATGTGCCCAGCTGGAATACACAGTGGATGCCCACGGGAGCCACACAAGGCAACACACTGTAAAAAAAAAACATAAAAATCAAAAATGGCCATGTGGGGGCCAGGGGGGGAGGCCACCCAGGAGGTTCGAGGACAGGGGGCACCCCAACACCCACCAGCGTGGATGTTGCGGAAAAAAAATATCTCCATGGGCTCATGGCCTGCACGGCTACGCTATTGTGGGAGAACTGCTGCTGTCGCTCTCTTCACCCTCTGCTTCTGCATCAGGAGGTGGTGGTGCTATGGGAGGCAGCCCAGGCAAAGCCCTGGTATGGTCATCCATGAAAGCAAGCATGCAGGTGTTGAATGTCTGATTCTGGAGGATGATAGTGCGGAGATCCCCATGCAGCACCTCACGGGTTGCCTGCATTTTTGCACGCATGGCCTCGCGTGATGCCCGGATCTTCTCCCAAGTTGCCTGCAGCTCAGCTGAGAGGGAACGTGTGAGCTGCTCCAGCTGCTGTTCTGACCTTAAATTCGTGAGGCCTCAAGTTCACTTAGAATCTGCCTGAGGAACTGGAGTTCTAACCTCAGGGCTTCCCTGTGGCCCTGTGACTCCACAGAAATGGCTTCCCGCAGAGTCTCCAGTGCCGCCCGTCGGTCCCTGTTGGACGCCAACATGTCTTCCCTGTGTGATTGACAAATGGAGTCTGTTGCCTGCTGTTGTTGCTCCATCTGCCTTTCAGGGGGGAGAATGGAAGTGGCCACCCTCTCCATTGCCTGAGCCATCATTTCAACTGATGCTCCCTGTTGTGCTGCAATACCGTAAATGGAGTTTTCCCATACAGTATTGCCTGGTGGCGCACGGACACTGCGTGGGCGGGCACCACACCTGTTTGGGGCAAGGCGATCTGCACCTTGCTATGCCGGCACTGCCTGAGGCTGCAGGACTGCATTCCCCCTCGGATCTGCTGGCCCAGGAACAGGATCAGATGTTGTGGAGTGTGACCCTGCATCCGTAACCGCCAAAGGCAGAGTTACCAACACTGACATCCCCATAGAGGGTTCTACCCCTGTTGCAGGTGGGTAATGCACTCTCACTAGATGGCTGATCATCGCAGATATTCCAAGGTTTAGCAATGGCACATTTGATGGTCCACGTCTTAGAGTCTTCATGCAAAATGTGCACTGAGCATTCTCCGCCTCCTTTTAAGAGCACTGTTCTCCAACTGTCTACAGGGGTTTTTATTCCTGTGGCTTTCTTCCTGGCTGGTGATGGATTGGGGACCCAGATGGCATCTGGATCGCTGCTGCTGCTGCTGTTCTCATGGTTAGACATGTTGAAATGCCCAACTGGTAAGGAAAATGTAAAATAACAAAAATGACAACTCTAAAAAGACAATGCCACAAAATATGAAGCCTCCTCTCTGAACTTCTCTAGCATTTCTAATGACTATTCAAATGTAGTTCTCCAGTGCTGCAGTTGTTCCAAGACTCTGGCTGTTGCTGGCAGCACCTTTAATGGGTGGAGGTTGATTCTACACAACCACCGCTCACAGCTACAGTGAAGAGATAAGACCACATGTAAGCCATAAAAGGCTGCAGCCCAGTATGGGGCAGACCTTCCAGAAGGTGTTAGGTGCTAGTTTGAGACATAGTTCACAGCATCTATCCCTCATGTAGAATTTGTTAAAGTCCTCCCAAGGCATAGACAAGATCAGACATACAGGCAAGCATGGAAGAGAAAAGGGGGGAAGAAAGAAAGCCCGGATGGCACAAGATAGCCACACACATCTGAGTATGCCATGAAAGGGGAAAGGTGGCAAGAGAAAAGGAGAAAGGTGGCAAGAGAAAAGCACTGAGGTCGAGGATGAAAGAAAGCAGATGGTAGAAAATATCCTCACCCAGCTCGGATGAGGAAATTGACAGCTGGCAGGAACAGTACAGTGAAGAGGAGGCAAAAAAGCTGTCATGTTCCAGTGAAGATAAAGACAAAAGAGATCTCAAGAAAAGAAAGACTGAGTAAAATCAGAAGGAAAATGGAGACACCTTTGACCCAGACACTCTCATTCCTCCCTGGTCATCAGAATGGGAGCTACCAACGAAAATAGCAGCGTTTCTGATGAGGAGGTTGAGAGCACCATTGGCCAAAAAAGCCAGACACAAACAACGGAATGAGTGTCCCATACCACATCTGCCAAAAGGAATTGCTGAAACACCTGAGAAAGACAAAAGAATGCTCACCTGCATGGGCAAGTATACTAAACACATCAAGAAACGGCTTGATGAATCTAGGAAATCATACCAAGACACTTTTCTGAATGTGGTGGGACCAATTGCAAAGATACTCTACCTGGCTGATAAAGTAAAAGAGAAAAGGGGGAGTATAGACCCTATGGTTCTTCTTAAATGGGCACCAAAAGCCATATGCCTACTGCATAATACCAACAGTACAATCACAACTGAAAGGATACATTGATTTTATTTTGAGCGAGCTGGCAACATTGAAGGCAGCAGCAGCCAAGGGCAAATTATTTGGCAAATCATTCATCAAAGAAAACCCTAACAAACAATGTTCATATTTATTCATTCTTTTAATCTCTGTCCAGTCCCGATATAAGAAACACCGGTTTGGTGAAAAATAAATGTGTTACTTGTTCTGTTTTGTTTGATTTTTATATAAATCACTAGCTTAAACATCTTTGACTACTTATCCTGCTGATATATTTCAAAATATGAATAAAATAAACACAAGGTATATGTCTAGGTGCATTGAACATTGTCACTTTCTTTGGGAATTTGCAAATCACTTGCTCAAACTTTACTGGAAACCTGCTCAGCACATAGAGGAAACAGTAATTAAAGAAAGTTATGAAGGCGTGCATGGGTATGCTAAATATTCACCTTAACTGTATGGGAAACTAATTTAACCTCTAGTTCTAATAAAATGTTGGAGCTCTTAGTAGAACATGCCACTCGGGTACATTCCCGCATCGTTATTGAAATTGACAGAATCAAGGAACAGATCAACTCATTTGAGGCCCCCAGCTCTACCATTAATAAAAACTTTAGGACACTCTATGAAATTTTGCGGAAGCATCGAGATGAGGTCAAACTCCGCAAATCTAGGAAATTTTCCAGGGATGATAAAGATTATAGAGACAATAGAATTTACACATATCAAGCCAAATATGATGATGTCTCGAGATCTCGCTCTAGCAGTCTGGCGTCTACTCCAGCCAGTTCTGAGATTGATAGTGATTCTGAAACAGTCCCTCCTCGCACATCTAATGTTTCACTTACTGACCCTACCTCATCTGTTACACTCGATAATTCTGAAGAGGATTCAGTAGAGCCAGAAATTGTGCCATCAGGTCCATTGCCTTTTTTGGAACAACTCAGGCGCTACAAAAAAGGCAACAGAATAGCCGCAGCAAAAAAAGTTCATTTCCAGACCCCACTATCCACAAATATTGCAACCCTAGGCATACCACACGGGGCACAAGGGGCGGCAGGCCCAGGCAGCGGACCCGTACCACTGTCCCGAAGACTAACCAGGGCCATGTCACAGCAACAATTTCCCATGCAGAATCTGTAAATCTTATTACCAATTTAAGTACATATCAGCTCTCTTCAGCTGAAATATCTGTGTTGAACAAGGGACTCTCTTTTGTCCCCACAGTTATGAATAACTTCGTAGACATCCAAATTGATTTGTTCAAGTTTATTCTGAAACTTAAACTGCAGAAAGTTTTTGCTACACAAGTACGGACTTATAAACCTACGCCAACGACACCTATCCCGTCTCCCATTTCTCTTCAAACTCTATTTACCACCCATTTACTCATGACTTTGGATGATGCAATATCCAATACCTCTACTAGCGTTACAGATGTTCTTAAAGAACTTGATATTGTACAGCAAAATGTGTGTATTAAGGAACTGTCCAGGAAATCTAAATTTTCACCAACACTTCCGCCTGCTAATATTATTGATACATTTTATCAGGCGGTGTTAAAGGATATTCATCATTTGGAAGACTCTATTCCTGGACGCACATTTAAAGTGAATTGTAATTTGAATAAACTTGAAAAAGTTGCAATCTATCATTTGTCTTGTAACGAAGATATGATTATTAAAGAGGCTGACAAAGGTGGCAATGTGGTCATAATGAATAGGTGTGACTACATTGCCATGGGTATGCATCACTTAGATTCGGCAGGTTGTTACTTAATCATTCCGCACAATCCTCTACATTCTATTCATGAAATGGCTAATGCACTTATTTTGAAATGGCATAAATTAGGTTGTTTGCCTGATGTTGAAAGGAATTTCCTCACAGTTGACCAGCCCATCATGCCCACTGTATATTTTCTTCCAAAAATCCATAAGGCTTTCTCAGATATACCTGAGGGGAGACCGATAGTTAGTGGAGGCGGTGGGGTACTTGAGCCAATATCCATCTACATTAAGGAATTTTTACTACCAGAGGTATTGCGGACCCCAACATTTATTAGAGATACCATGCACATTTTGGAAATGTTAGATCGTCTCAAATTTCACCAAGACTGTTGGTTGGTTACCTTAGACGTCAAAGCTCTGTACACGTCAATAGCTCACCACAAAGCATTACAAAGTGTGATTTTTTGTTTCAAGAATTTTCTGCTTCTTATTTTGAGCATCTAGAAATGGTCAAGGAATTATTATTATTTACTTTGCAAAACAATGTTTTTGTTTTCAATCAGATGTACTTTAACCCTTTAAGTGCCAAGGACGAGGTATCTCGTCCTTGACAGTGCACACGCAGTGCCAAGGACGAGATAGCTCGTCCTTTTCGGCACCTTGTTTTGAGCGATCCCTGCAAAGCAGGGATCGCTCAAAACTGTAATCCAACCCCCGGGCTATGTGAGGGGGAGGTCCCCCTCACTGCCAGGGGGCTGGATTACCTTCAGTTTCACGTCGGCGTGCGTAATGCACGTCGGCGTGAAACTGAAAGTAAATCCACAGCAGCAGCCATTTTCGGCTGCTGCGGTGGATAAAGAAGGTGAGTGCCCTTCTTTGTCAGCCTCGATCTCTGGCTGTATTTCAAGCCGGAGATCGAGGCAGGTATCGTTGGAAAGGGGAGATTCTCCCCTTTCCAACGATACCAATTGTGTGGCATTGCTGCCCGCGGATTGGGCGCAGGGCGCCTCGATCCGCGGGCAGCAACGTCACGGATGAAATGAAGATCCGTTTGTGACGCAGGGAGAGGGGGGGCTGCTTACTAGGTAAGTGGCCCCCTTCCCCCATGCCCCCAAAGCATGGGGCCACAGCGCCAGGGACCCCTGGGGGCAGATGATCACTGCCCCCAGGGGTAAAATAAAAAAAAAAACACCAAAAATAAAATCGAGGGATGGAGGGAGGTTGGAGGGAGGCGGGAGGGGTTTTGGGGCCCTGGGGCCCGATGGACCACCAGGGATGGAACAAAAGTGGTGTCCCTGGAAAGGGGACTTTCTCCCCTTTCCAAGGACACCACATATGAGGCATTGCTGCCCGCGGATCGGGCGCAGGGCGCGCGATCCGCGGGCAGCAATGCCAGTGGATCAATGAAGATCCATTTGTGACGCAGGGGGAGGGGGGCTGCTTACTAGGTAAGCGGCCCCCCTCCCCCAGTGGCCCCAAGGCATGGGCCACAGTGCCAGAGACCCCTGGGGGCAGATGATCACTGCCTCCAGGGGTGAAAATAAAAAAATAAAAACACCAAAAAAAAAAATCAAGGGATGGAGGGAGGTGGGAGGGGTTTTGGGGCCCTGGGGCCCACTGGACCACCAGGGATGGAACAAAAGTGGTGTCCCTGGAAAGGGGACTTTCTCCTCTTTCCAAGGACACCACATATGAGGCATTGCTGCCCGCAGATCGGGCGCAGGGCGCGCGATCCCAGGCAGCAATGCCAGTGGATCAATGAAGATCCATTTGTGACGCAGGGGGAGGGGGGGGCTGCTTACTAGGTAAGCGGCCCCCCTCCCCCAGTGGCCCCAAGGCATGGGCCACAGCGCCAGAGACCCCTGGGGGCAGATAATCACTGCCTCCAGGGGTGAAAATAAAAAAATAAAAACACCAAAAAAAAAAATCAAGGGATGGAGGGAGGTGGGAGGGGTTTTGGGGCCCTGGGGCCCACTGGACCACCAGGGATGGAACAAAAGTGGTGTCCCTGGAAAGGGGACTTTCTCCCCTTTCCAAGGACACCACATATGAGGCATTGCTGCCCGCGGATCGGGCGCAGGGCGCGCGATCCCGGGCAGCAATGCCAGTGGATCAATGAAGATCCATTTGTGACGCAGGGGGAGGGGGGGGCTGCTTACTAGGTAAGCGGCCCCCCTCCCCCAGTGGCCCCAAGGCATGGGCCACAGCGCCAGAGACCCCTGGGGGCAGATAATCACTGCCTCCAGGGGTGAAAATAAAAAAATAAAAACACCAAAAAAAAAAATCAAGGGATGGAGGGAGGTGGGAGGGGTTTTGGGGCCCTGGGGCCCACTGGACCACCAGGGATGGAACAAAAGTGGTGTCCCTGGAAAGGGGACTTTCTCCCCTTTCCAAGGACACCACATATGAGGCATTGCTGCCCGCAGATCGGGCGCAGGGCGCGCGATCCGCGGGCATCAATGCCAGTGGATCAATGAAGATCCATTTGTGATGCAGGTGGAGAGGGGGCTGGTTACTAGGTAAGCGGTCCCCCTCCCCCTGTGGCCCCAAGGCATGGGGCCACAGCGCCAGAGATCCCTGGGGGCAGATAATCACTGCCCCCAGGGGTGAAAATAAAAATAAATAAAAGCAAAAAAAATCGAGGGGAGGTGGGAGGTGGTTTGGGGCCCTGGGGCCCACTGGACCACCAGGGATTGATCAAAAAGTGGTGTCCCTGGAAAGGGGACTTTCTCCCCTTTCCAAGGACACCACATATGAGGCATTGCTGGTCACGGATCGGGCGCAGGGCGTGCGATCCTAGGAAGGGGCATCTGACCCCAGGGAGGGATCCAAGAGGTGGGGCCCCCCTATCTGCCACCAGGAAGGGGGCCCCCCAGGGAGGGTTGCATGAGGTGGGTGCAGATATCTGCTCCTAGGAAGGGGCATCTGACCCCAGGGAGGGATGCATGAGGTGGGCCCCCCCTATCTGCCCCCAGGGAGGGTTGCATGAGGTGGGGCCCTCCATTTGGGGTGGGGGGAGTTGAGGGCCACCCCCCGTTGCGGTACATCATTCGCTGCCAATTTAGTGTGGCCCTCAGCCCCCCGTAAAAAGCAGCCTATGAATTTGTATTTTGTTTTTTGTTTACCCAACTTTGCTTGGTGCAGATGGCCACATTAGTGTGGCTATCTGCCCCCAGGGTGCCCAAACCCTACTGCCCCATCTATTGGGGGTCCTGCCCCACCTTTTGGGGTGGCCCTCTCCCCCCCACCCCAAATGGAGGTGGGGTGTACCTCACGCAGCCGTTTGTAGGAGGCCCAGGGAGGCCTGCATGAGGTGTGTCCCCCAGCCATTTGGGGTGGAGGGGGAGATGGCCACCACAAAAGGTGGGGCAGGACCCCCAATAGATGGGGCAGTAGGGTTTGGGCACCCTGGGGGCAGATTGCCACACTAATGTGGCTATCTGCACCAAGCGAAGTTGGGTAAACAAAAAAATAATACAAATTCATAGGCTGCTTTTTAGGGGTGGCTGAGGGGCACCCTAAATTGGCAGCGAATGATGTACTGCAACGGGGGGTGGCCCTCAGCCCTCCCCGACCGCAAATGGAGGGCCCCACCTCATGCAACCCTCCCTGGCAGAAGATAGGGGGGGCCCCACCTCTTGCATCCCTCCCTGGGGTCAGATGCCCCTTCCTAGGAGCAGATATCAGCCCCCAGGGAGGGTTGCATGAGGTGGGGCCCTCCATTTGGGTTGGGGGTGGGGGTTGAGGGCCACCCCCCGTTGCGTTACATCATTCGCTGCCACCTTAGGGTGGCCCTCAGCCCCCCCTAAAAAGCAGCCTATGAATTTGTATTTTGTTTTTTGTTTACCCAACTTTGCTTGGTGCAGATGGCCACATTAGTGTGGCTATCTGCCCCCAGGGTGCCCAAACCCTACTGCCCCATCTATTGGGGGTCCTGCCCCACCTTTTGGGGTGGCCCTCTCCCCCCTCACACCAAATGGAGGTGGGGTGTACCTCACACAGCCGTTTGGAGGAGGCCCAGGGAGGCCTGCATGAGGTGTGTCCCCCAGCCATTGGGGGTGGGGAGGGCACCCCAAAAGGTGGGGCAGGACCCCCAATAGATGGGGCAGTAGGGTTTGGGCACCCTGGGGGAAGATAGCCACACTAATGTGCCCATCTGCACCAAGCGAAGTTGGGTAAACAAAAAAATATACACAATCACAGGCTGCTTTTTAGGGGGGGCTGAGGGCCACCCTAAATTGGCAGCGAATGATGTACCGAACGGGGGGTGGCCCTCAACCCCCCCACCCAAATGGAGGACCCCACCTCATGCAACCCTCCCTGGGGGCAGATATCTGCTCCTAGGAAGGGGCAACTGACCCCAGGGAGGGATACATGAGGTGGGGCCCCCCCTATCTGCCCCCAGGGAGGGTTGCATGAGGTGGGGCCCTCCATTTGGGGTGGGGGGGCGGGGTTGAGGGCCACCCCCCGTTGCGGTACATCATTCGCTGCCAATTTAGGGTGGCCCTCAGCCCCCCCTAAAAAGCAGCCTATGAATTTGTATTTTGTGTTTTGTTTACCCAACTTCGCTTGGTGCAGATGGCCACATTAGTGTGGCTCTTTGCCCCCAGGGTGCCCAAGCCCTACTGCCCCATCTATTGGGGGTCCTGCCCCACCTTTTGGGGTGGCCCTCTCCCCCTCACCCCAAATGGAGGTGGGGTGTACCTCACGCAGCCATTTGGAGGAGGCCCAGGGAGGCCTGCATGAGGTGTGTGCCCCAGCCATTGGGGGTGGGGTGGGGGGGCACCCCAAAAGGTGGGGCAGGACCCCCAATAGATGGGGCAGTAGGGTTTGGGCACCCTGGGGGCAGATAGCCACACTAATGTGGCCATCTGCACCAAGCGAAGTTGGGTAAACAAAATAAAATATACAAAATCATAGGCTGCTTTTTAGGGGGGGTGCTGAGGGGCACCCTAAATTGGCAGCGAATGATGTACTGCAGCGGGGGGTGGCCCTCAGCACCCCCACACCAAATGGAGGGCCCCACCTCATGCAACCCTTCCTGGCGGCAGGTAGGGGGGCCCCACCTCTTGCATCCCTCCCTGGGGTCAGATGCCCCTTCCTAGGAGCAGATATCAGCCCCCAGGGAGGGTTGCATGAGGTGGGGCCCTCCATTTGGGGTGGGGGGGGCTGAGGGCCAACCCCCGTTGCAGTACATCATTCGCTGCCAATTTAGGGTGCCCCTCAACCCCCCCTAAAAAGCAGCCTGTGATTTTGTATATTTTTTTTTGTTTACCCAACTTCGCTTGGTGCAGATGGCCACATTAGTGTGGCTATCTGCCCCAGGGTGCCTAAACCCTACTGACCCATCTATTGGGGGTCCTGCCCCACCTTTTGTGGTGGCCCTCTCCCCCTCCACCCCAAATGGAGGTGGGGTGTACCTCACGCAGCTGTTTGTAGGAGGCCTGGGGAAGCCTGCATGAGGTGCCCCCGCCAGCCATTTGGGGTGAGGGGGGAGAAGGCCCCCAAAAATGGTGGGACAGGCCCCCCCAGTGGTTGGGGCAGTAAGGTTTGGGCACCCCGGCGCCAGATTGGCACACCAATGTGACCCTCTGCACCAAGGGGAGTTGGGTTACCAAAGGAAAAAAATGAAAATGGTGGAACGCTTTTTAGGGGGGGGTGGTGGGGCACCCCAAAGGGTCATGGAATTTTCTAATGGGATGGGGTGTTGACCCCCTCCCCCCCACCCGCAATGGAGTGGGTGCCAAGTCATGCAGCCCTTCCTGGGACCAGATATCTGCTCCTAGGAACGGACGCCTGAGCCCAGGGAGGAGTGCAGGACAGCCCCCCCCCTTATCTGCCCCCTGGGAGGGCTACATTTTGCTGGTGTGACCGTAGGTAACACATGTTCTTTGTTTTGTTTACAGCTTTTTCTACCCGAGCAGCTGCAACGTTATGTGAGTACTGTTTTTTATTATTCTATGGTTAGGGCCCACTGTCAGTGGGGTGGGTGAGACTGGGGCTGGATTGTTGGTGGTGTGGGTGGGAATGGCCCGTCTGGGCAGATCACCTCCAACTGTCCTGGAGTTGCGGCTGGGCTGCATTACAGCTTTTCCCTTCGGAGAGGCATTGGCACAGTGCCGAGACTCCTTGGTGGGGAGACGCTGTAACGCAGGGCAGCCAGGGCTCCAGCAAAGTCGGCAGTAATATCCCTGGCCTTGGGCATTCTCCCATGTGGGTCTTTGCTGGTGGTTCTGGGTATTACATTCTGGGCCGATTTGCGTAAGTCAGACCTCTGTGGATTCCCACGGGTGTCCTCTTTTGGGAAATGCATGGGGTTCCCTGTTTTCCTTGCTGGCTTCCACACCCTAGGCCCAAATCTGTAGGTTGCCCACATGAACAAAATGGGCAGTGGCGAATGGCTTGGGGTTCACAGTCGGTTACCCTTTTCCTTTTGCGCCCCCGGTAGGTGCACCCACACATGTGAGGTACCGTTTTCATCGGGACACGTGTGGGGACGCGGGAAGGTAGGCCACGTGTTGTTGGCGGTGTGTTTCGGTGGGTGGCCAGAGCAAAATGTCTGAGAATTGTCTTCATTTCCGGCCAATTTCAGAGACATTTCCCTGTGTCCACTCACCGAAACACGTCGCCAACAGCAGATGTCATACCTTCTCGTGTTCCCACAGGTGTCCCGACGAAAAAGGTACCTCTCATGTGTGGGTGCACCTACCGGGGGCGCAAAAGGAAAAGGGTAACCCGCTGGTAACCCCAAGCCTTTCGCCACAGCACAATTTGTTCATGTGGGCAACCTACAGATTTGGGCCTAGGGTGTGGAAACCAGCAAGGAAAACAGGGAACCCCATGCATTTCCCAAAAGAGGACACCCGTGGGAATGCACAGAGATCTGACTTGCGTGAAGCGGCCCAGAAGTTTTTACCCAGAACCCCAGACAAAGTGAACATTGTGTTATTTCTCCACCAAATATCACACTTTGTCGGGGATTGTGGCTAATAAAAACTGGGGCAATTTGCACAAGGCAGACCTTATGCATTGTTTCGAGCAAACATGTGTGTTTTCTAAATCCATGTATTCACCTTTTATTTATTTGTGGAAACGTTACATCGATGATGTTATTTTAGTGTGGACTGGTACAAAAGATCTTCTTGTTGAATTTGTATCCTGTTTAAATGATAATGATACCTCAACCTTTAGTCAATCTCACATTGACTTTTTGGACCTTTCCATAGAACTAACCCCTAACGGCCTAATTACCAAAACCTTTCGCAAATCGACCTCAGTGAATGCCACGTTACATGCAGAATCATGCCATAAAAAACATGTCATTGCCAATATTCCCAAAGGGGAATTCATTTGTGCTAAGAGAAATTGCTCCCAATCAGTGGATTATGATCAAGAATGTGCTCTTATCAAATCCCGGTTTTTGAATAGAGGTTACCATAATAAGTGTGTCGAACAAGCATCAGCCACAGTACGTCAGGTTAAGAGAGCGGATCTATTGGTGCCGAAAACTCGGTTTAAATCAGGTTTATCACAAGATATAACTCTGATAGTCACAAAATACATGCTATTTTAAGTAAACATTGGCACTTGTTACATCTCAACAAAGACATCTCAAATTGGTTGGACACTAATGTCAGTGTGACTTACAGCAAAGGTACATCCCTTAAAAATGTATTGAGTCCATCATTTATGAGCCCCTTATCTATACCCAAGACTTGGCTCAATTCTGCCAGAGTCCTTGGCTTTCATAAATGTGGTGTTTGTAATATGTGCAACTTTACATTTGAAACATCCACATTCTCTTTTGGGCTACGAGGTAATCATGAAATCAAGTCTTTCATCAATTGCAATTCTAAGTTTGTAGTGTATTGCATTATATGCACCTGTGGCCTGAAATATATAGGGAGCACTATTCGCCCACTTAAAATTAGAATTCGTGAACATCTGGATTCCATTGGGAGCCAAGATGCTAAATACCCCCTTGCCTATCATTGGCAAAAATCTCATCAAATGGACTGCAAAAATGACATTCGTTTTGTGGGGCTGTGCAAAGTGTCATTGCCCCCACGGGGTGGTAAGCTTACATTAAAATTACGACAATTGGAGGCCAAATTAATTTGTAAATATCGCATTGTTTCTTAAGGACTTAATTCAGATCATGAGTTTGCCATATTTTTATAATTCATATTTCCTCTGTTGGGGTTGACAAGTGCCTTTAATTATCCTCTTGGGGGGAGCCCCTCCTGTAATTATATTCTTGTTCCACGTGTATTATTACTGTGCAATGTGCCTTTATTTGTAATGTTGTTCAGTAGCAGCGCACTCAGGCCCCACACTTTTTTTAGTGCATTGGAATTGTTGGTTTATTGAAATACCACTTCGATTATTCATGACTAGCGGTGGCTTGTTACTTTTAAATTAATTTAATTTTGTCTCTAAAAAAAAAACTAATAAAAAAAATAAAAATAATATATATATATTTAAATAAATAAATAAATTAAACAAAAAACAAAAAATAAATTTCATCAGCAAAACATGAGTAATAATTGTTTGCTAAATTCTCCTTTTTATTTTTTGGCTAATTTGGGCTTATGGACCGGTTTCACTAAGTTAGGCTTTTCTAAAGGTGTGTTTAGTTCACACAACATGGCGATCCTTTTTGCCCCTTTCTGTTTGTCTTACTTGGAAGGCCATGCATTGTGCTATACTGCATTCCAGTATATTTAGTCCTACCTTTCTTTCGTGCATTGTGCAATGGTAACACGAGTAGACTGAAACAAGCGGTCATTGAGGTAGGTCTGTTTATTTTGCTCTTCCCATGTTATAGTTTTAACTTTTAATTGGCTTTTTTGGTTAACCAGTCAGGAATTGTCCACAGTCCTTTTGAATCACGAGTTAATTGGAGTTAATCTAATGGGTACGTTGGTGGTTTTTTTAATACTAATTTGAGATTTATTTTCTTTTCCTGGTTTCTTTGGCTAAATTAGCTTTCCGCAACTGCGAGGCATTTTGAGGTATGTTTTTATTGATTTTACTGACAGCATTATGGTTTGTTTTGGTAACTTACGTAATATTTTTCTGCAATTGGCTTTCCAGTAATTACTTAATCTATCTGCCTACAGAACTGTATCTGGCATTGTCCTACTCTAAATGTGGAGTTCTTATTGCTGCAACCTAAGGTACTTATTTTTGGAATACATTACATGCTTTGATTTAAGACTTAGCTTACTAAGTGGAACTTGATTGCGCTGCTATGGCCAACTTTTGTTTCTAAAATCATGTTTCTTTGTCTTCTTTTTTTGTTTGTCTGTCAACGGACTACTACGAATTTGTGGTAACTCAATTTCTACTTTTTTACTCTTCCTACATGTGATGTACATGTGTTATATTTTTTGTGGTTGCATCGCGCCCTGGACTGCTTGCTCACAACTTGTGCCTATGTTCTTTATGTAACAATTCTTTGCACAAAACAATCATGTGTATGTTTTATTTTTAACTTTACCCAATTTGTATGGAAATGATGTACTATGCAATTTAAGCCTCTGATGAAAAGCTGTACACAGCTTGAAACACGTGTCAGGCTTCTCTTCGCACAAACAATAAAGGCTTTTCTTTGCACAAACAACTAATTATAATTTCTTGGCGCAGTGAGACTGGGAGCATCTTTGTTTTTCTTCAACTATTCCTGTGGATGTGTATTGGCAGTACACCCACACCGCCCAGATACCCGCAGCCTTGATGTTTATTTTCTTAATCACTGTATAAGCGCTGTGGACTCGTGACTTTTTCTGCCATAACTTTGTTCCAGTAATTAAAGAAAGTTATGAAGGTGTGCATGGGTATGCTAAATATTCACCTTAACTGTATGGAAGAATCAGTCTTCCCTGAAAACTTTCACTGACAGGTGGCAGTATTTCTGTGTTAAGTGGAATTTGAGTAAGTTCAGTTTGTTTCCTATTGTAAGCTATTGCAGATGGAAGCTTAGAATAAACCATTCCAAATATTTGCAACCTCTAATTTGATTAAGCACATCATCCAGTTCCATTACGACAATATAGAGGAACCCTATAAAAAGGGTAATTTACATCAACATGCACAAACCCATGACATACAATCTGTGTAGTCTCATGAGACAAACTTAATTTCCTGCGAATACCTGTGGCTATGAGAATATGGTTGTGATCTAAACTTGGTAACCAGCCCCCACCAACTCCCCAATTTGACAGAGTGTCCTCTTTCCTCCTGCTGTTACGCTCACCTAGTCTCTGCGGGGACATTGGGGCACGGTTGCAGCCCTCCCTGGAAGTGGATCTCCCCTGTCAGGCTTCTTCCCATGCACATATGCTGTAGGCTGCGACAATTGGTGACACTGCTCCTGCGTGGATATGAGAGATCACGAGAATGATGCTATGTAACAGTTGTCTCTCTCTAACCCTTCTTCCCAAAGTGTGGTGAGCATGCGCCGACCCATGTAGGCTCACCTGTTGATTAATGAGCTCTCCGTCCTGCTTCTCACTGCTGGGGCGCTTCTTGATGGACCAAGTTCCTTCACTGACCCATTGTACGTGGCAACCCAGACCAGCTGTGGCTTAGCCACCCCTGATGGTGTCTTTTGGCTTTAAAATATGGTGATGTTAGTTCCTGATTATTGTCTGTGTCTTTTAATGATGTCTCTCGTCTGCTTTCTTCCAACAGGTGAAATTGCAGCCCTGCGGTAGTTGCGTGCATGAAGCGAGGCCAAAATGGAAGAGAAAGGAGCCCACAATGCTCCAACAGCAGGTGAGTGTTGGTTTAAGGTTGAGCGTGAAGATTTGTCAAAAGCGCAACCTTAAACGTAATGTCTTTGTAATTTCTAACCTTGCCTTATCTTTTTCTCTTGCAGGTGCCATCTTTGGATAAAACACTCGCCGTGCTGTGATGTCAGGGTTGAAGTGCGGCTTTCCGGAGGTCTGGAGAAGGATGATGAATGCCAGAGTCAGCGGTGATGCATGCCGATGATAACAGGTCCCAAGGTATGTGCTGAGGCTGGTAGCTGGAATCAAAGGTAAGATGTGCTCAGGCGGCGGTGAGCGTTAAGCTGCCATCCGTGCAGAATAACGCAAAGCGCTTGCATGAAGGCTGGGAGGACTTATATAGTCTAGCTCTGGCCACGGCCATTAGCCTTGGTTTACCGGCCCCACACTGCCACTCCTAAAGGATGCTGAATGTGCAATCCAGTTTTCCCCAGCAACCACACCCGAATAAGTGCACGTGGAAGTTCTTGCAGGTGAAATAAAGTACTTTTGCGCCAAATAAAGTGTGTCAGCTTACATTTATTCATGGGTCTGGTGCCAAAGGCGCCAGGACTGAGTCCAGCTGGGCCCTCTATGCTTTATTGCCCCAAAGGGACAGTTAAAAGTTGTGTTACCCTTTACCCTCGTCTCCTGATGGTGCGGGGTCTGTGTTTTCGGGCCAGTGGCCATGACACCCGCCTACATCTAGCCTGATGTCATTGCATCCATTTCCCCTCCAAATAGCATATTTCCCAAAACCATTTAGAACACTTGAACACATTCTATGACTGTAATGTTATTATTTTAAATGCTAACACGATTATATTTTTGACAGATTCATGCCTCTTGGCACTTTTAGAAATAAAGTAATATTTTAAAATTCTATTTAGTTTTCATCCTGCATTGTCTGTGACTTTTACCCTCAAAATCGAATTTAGGTGTGTTTTCATCCTGCATTGTCTGTGACTGTTAGCTTCAAAATCGAATTTAGGTGATTTTTTTCCCTACATTGTCTGTGACTGTTAGCCTCAAAAACAAATTTAGGTGTTTTTTCATCCCGCATTGTCTGTGACTGTGAGCTTTAAAATTGAATATAGGTGTTTGAACGCCTGTAGCTTAAAATAGTTTTTACATGCTCACATCTGTCTTCTTAGAACTGCGCTGCTGGACACTCCCTTAGTCGTCTACTCTGCCTGTTTTCTGCTCCTTACCCCTCAGTTCCCATTGTTTCTCATTCCCAGCCTTGCTTGTATTTCCCCTTTGTGCCTCATGCCTCGCCCCCTCTACCCACGCACCTCAGTTGCTCTGCCTGCTTAAGCTGACCCCACTCTGTACCGTCTCCATGGTGCTTATTATCTCTCCTGTGTTCTCGAACTGCTTCTCTATTTCCTATCTTTCACTTCTCACTAAGTCTGGCAGGAAGACACTCAAGAAGGAGATACTGGGCTCCAACCCAAGCCTTCCTATCACTGACACCTAAGTCAGTGCTTTCGCCAGAGAGACTCTCATCGATATCCTCTTTTTAGTCCCTTCACCTGACCTATGGACTCTTCATTTGGTTGCTCGGCTCTCCTTACACTTCCTCACACATAAATGGTGGCACCCTCTGAAAGTCCGTCATGCCCTCTCCTCCACCTCCTCCTCCAGGGCCATCATAAATGTCTATTTAAATGGTACCATCTGGTACAAGTGCCTCAATCCAACTTCCTTCTCTTTGATAGGCTCCTTCCTCGGCTTATCAACTTTCCACCATCTTCCTCAGGGGCTCCCTTGTCATCTACTTTCACAACCTCCCTGGCTCCCTCTCCTCCGCCTGACCACATGGCCTCACTCAGCACGGCTCCCTTGCTGCTTACAAGTAGTCTGGCTACCCTGCCTGCACTCGCCCCACTGACATCAGTGTCATCTTCTGGTCCTCTCCCTCCTCCTACCTTGATTTCTCAGACACTCTTGCTGCTTACGGGGGGGACCTCTGTTCCCTGTAATCCCCTTGTAAGTCTCTCAAAAATGGCAGCCGACTACATGTTCCCACACTTAGCACTCTCTCTGCTTTCAAACACTCCTCTGACATCTGCCAACTCCTTGAACCTATGGATCTTGATGTTCTTGCCCTGACCGAGACATGGTTTAAGGACATCTCTGTCACAGGTTTTGACACACATCTCCCTGAAGGTTACAAGATCCTTTCTGAGCCCAGCAACAGGCCAGGAGGTGGAGTAGCCCTCATCTTTCCTAAGTGGATCCCAGTTTCTGTTATTCCCACTCAGGCCTATTCCTCGGAATTGGACAATTTGTCAAAAATATTTTACCGTATGGCCTAGTTGACCGAATTTAGGCTGTACGAAATGATCGTACAACCAAAAATTTGGTCAAGTAGGCCATACAGTTCCATTATAGCAAATAAGGGGATGGGGGTTGTGGGGTTGTCCCCCACTCTCCTTGCTCACTAAAATGGGAACAGGGGCTGCAGGCGGTCCCCCGCTTCTGGGACATTGGAAGTGGGGAACTTAAGAAAAAAGAAATATCAGAAAAAGGGACCCTGCGGCATCAGGGACGGAACTGATGCTACAGTGTCAGATAGAAAGCGGATGCTGAAAGGTAAGTGGGGGAGGGTAGGTATGTATTGGGGGATGGGAGGGCATCATGGATTAGTTCATTTTGGCTGCAGCAAAATTGGGTTAATGGCAAAATTGACTACAGTCAATTCCTCCGCAAACAATTATTTTCATCTAACATCACGGCCAAACTTTTCAAAGTCTGCAAGGAACTGGCCAACCCTACTGCAGCGTCGTCCTCTACTGCACCCACTCAGGCCCTTTGCTCGGCCCTGGCTGCTCACTTCACTGCCAAAACATAGGACATTCCGTCCACTCTCACCTCTGCACCCATTCTTGCAAGAACATCAATTGGGCCCCCCTCGGTCGCCCTCTCTGCTCCCCCTCTTCTCTCCTCCTTCTCCCCATCACACCTAAGGAGGTCTCTCTAGCAAGTTCAATCTATGAAAGCCTCTTTCCTGTCCCTTCCAGACAACATTGACACTCTCACTTCAACCCTGGCAGACCTGTGTAACCTCTCCTTTGCCACCAGATTTTTCCCCACTTCTCTCAAGCATTCTCTTGTGCACCCTCTGCTCAAAAAACCTTCTGCTACCCTTCCATTCCCACAAACTACTGACCAATCTCTATTACTCCCTTCCTGGGAAAACTCCTTGAGAAGTTGACTATCTCTCAGCTTACCCTTCAAACAGAATCTATTGGTTGTCTTCATGACCATAAGTCTTTCCACAGAGCATCCAGAGGCACGGGAACTGCTCTTCTGAACACCCATCAAAGCCTGCTCTTAAAGCTTGACTCTAAATCTCCCTCTGTCCTCATTCCTCTCGGCCTCGCCTCTGCTTTCGACACAGTAAACCACAACACCCTGATATCTCATCTCTGTGACACCCTGGGGATCACAGATGAGGCCCTGGCATGGCTTGCTTCTTTTCTCTCTGACCATCCTTCCCGGGTGGAACTGGGGTCTTTTCTCACTGCTATTACTCTCTCTACTTGTGGTGTCCCCCAGGGATCTAACCTATCCCCTGGTTTTTCAATGTATGTATGGCCCCTGTGGCCTGAATGATCTGTGCCTTCCCTCCTAATTTTCAGTGTTATGCAGATGACACACAGCTCTCCTTCAAGCTACCCTCTGCCTCCTCCTCTTCCTTGCTCATACCTGAATGTCTGTCCACAATTCAGTCTTGGTGTGCTGCAAATGATCTCTGCGTCAATGCCAGCAAGACAGACATTGTTCTGCTTTCCCACTGTCACTATGACGGGCATCCCTGGGCCCTGCGCCATCACCCACTAGTGAGGCAAAGAATCTAGGGGTCATCTTCGATTCCACTCTCTCCTTCTCCTCACACATTTTGGACATCTCTAAAAAATGTCGTTATCAGCTGCACCTCCTCAGAGGTATTCAACCTTTTCTCACCTTCCGCCAGAGGCTTCCCGTCTTCAGAGCCCAGTTCTTTCTACACTGGACCATTGCAACTGTCTCTTTCTCAATCTTCATTCTCCCACTCCGGGACCTCTACAACTCATCCATAACAGAACCGCAAGACTTATCCTTGGCCTCAAGTCCAGTAACGACATCTCACGGGCATTGAAATCCCTTCACTGGCTCCCTGTGGCTGCAAGGATCAAGTTCAAGACCCTCAAATATAGTCCACAAGACTTTCTGGGACCAAGGCCTACACTACCTACAACTCCCTCTCCCTAAATATTCTCCTTCTAGAGTCCTCCGCTCATCTGCCTCCAACTCTTTCTGGGTGTGCTGTTTCTCAAAACAGAGATTTGGGGGTACATATCTTCCTCTGCAGGCTCTTTCCTCTGGAACAGCCTACCTGCCTCTCTCCATCTTGAGTCTGATCAAATTCAGTTCTGGAAACACTTCAAGACCTTCCTCTTCTCTTCCACCTTCTCTCTCCCTCTCCCTTGTTAACTCCCTCTCTATTTTTGCCTACTGCCCTCCTCCCTTCTCCCTAATTCAGCTCCATTTGCTGACTGGTCGCCTGCTGCACCTCCAGAGCCACACAGTTCTAGGGCTCCCCCGCCAGTCCTCGCACCTGTCTCCAGGCCTCTGCACTCCACCCACCACTTCTGTACTTCTTTACTCGTTCCTTGAGAATGGTAACCTCTCGGCACTTAACCCAGGGCCTCAGACTGAGTGCACTTGCCCCCACCTTCATTCCATGTCTGGCACTTACGTCACCTAGAATGTACTGGCCAGGTCCACCAGGCTTAGTACGGTAGTTTTTTGTCTCTGTTTGTCCTTCTCCCCCCTTTTAGCGCCTTACCATCTGTCATGCACTTGCACTATGTGAAACAGCATTGGCCGAGTTAGTAGCCTTAAGTCTGTATGTTCTTCTCCCTCTCCTCCCCTTTGCTCCTTCCTTATTATTTTACACCTGCACTTGTAGCATGGCCGTCAGGCCAAGTTTGCTAGTCATTTTTTCAAGATCATTCATATATTTCAAGGCCTAAGAATGACTCTGTGTTCTCCTGTTCCTATCCCGCCTCCAAGCACTTTGAAGCACTTCACCTGTGTATAAGCGCTCTATAAATAAACAATTACAATTACAAAACTGGTGTTTTTTGTATCTCCTTCTTTCTTTGATAATAGTAAAGAAAGGATATTTCAGTAAAATGATCTAAAAATCCCAATGTGTGTAGTGTTATCTCTGAGGTGCACAGGTGATTACCTGCATCACGCAGGTGCAACCTTGTGCTGGTGAGCAAGAGGTGGAAATCATAGATAAAAAAGATACATTTTTCTGGCACCTCCCTCACTAAAACTTGAAATAATTTCCATTGGTATTTGATTGTCCTTACACTATGCCATCTTCCTCACACTTACAAGGAGCAATGTAGTTCATAATTATTTTGGAATCAATTTGTATTAGAGAAACAGTCTCAAGTTCCATGTATGTTGACAGGCTCCACTGCCTAATTTCAAGCTATAGTCTAGGGTAACAATGTGCATCGCACAATGAATATGCTCTGAAAATCTTAGCCTGCTAGGTTTCCTAATACTGTTAAAAATTGTAAACCGTATGCTACTCTTGTACCACTGTCTACATTGCATTATGACCTTGATAGGTATCTGAAGTGGGAACAGCCGCACTACTACTAATATTGTGGCATTATTGACTATAGTAGTGTGCTGACCCAGATTGTATTTGCCTGATAGCCTAAGCTGATAGGCTTGTGAAAAGCTAGGGTCCTCAGCATGCTCTAAATGTTATTGCTAGACTGGTCTGCTCTCCACCATACCCATTAATCCCATTAGCAGCCAGCCAATGCGGGCATGTGGTGATGTGTAGTGAGATGCAAAAAACACAAAATAACAAAAAAGAGAGGTAGAAGTGTGTAAGGGACACAGTAAAGGGCACATCCTTTGGTGTGACAAAGGCTGCAACTTTGCATGTTCCACCCCACATTCTCCTCTGAGGAATAAACAGCTGTCTTCCCTACCCACTTTCACAAACAACCCCACTCAGCCCACTAAGCCATGCATGCGATCAGGCACAGAGAGAAAGCTGCCCAGGCAAAATACTGTACTGTGGACTGTCTGGCAGATATATGAGCATAATATATTAAGGGCTTGGAAGGGAAGAAAAAGGCAGGGCCCCTCACATGGAGTGGACACACAAGTTATACAGGACCAATGCCTGCAATATGGGATTCCCACTCACTGACACAGAGCTATGTCTGAGGGAGGCAGATGAGCTGAGAAATACTGCAGTGTAGTGCAGGGAACCTCACAGAGAAACAGGAATTGATGAATTGCCCGTTTTTACTGCTTGATTATGCCCATGTTTCTTATTCGCTGATTCGTCAACACACATTGATTTGGGTCTAGCCAACTACAATTCTTACAAAATGGCCAATCATAATATGACCTACTTTACCATATAATCCTGCCTCACCAAAGCATACTCCCGCTCTCCAAATCATCCTAATAAAGATTCACATATCATTTTCAAAATATCCAGAAGAATCAATCTGCCATTACATTCCCCCAAACCTGTGGTTTTCTACCTGCTCCCACTAAATGCATGGTCCAAATGGATTTGACCTCCCAGGTTCCTCTTAATGTCACAGCCTAACAATGACATGACATGCAACTCTGTGAGCAGTCCCTGCGTCTGTCTGTGTGCAGTTGGTACTTTGTCGATGCAATTTCAACCATGATGTAAGCACAATGCAGTCAGAGCCATGTACATCTCCAACCTGTGCGCACACTGTTAAGTATGAGATTGCTCTACGTTGCAAATACGAAGCAAGTTGATGCATAGCCTCTTTATTAATACACATACCGGTCATGCAATATTTGCTTTATTGAGTTTTTTGGATCCAGCATTCTCACTTGCACAAGTGAAAGGTTTTCGGAGAGTGAATCAAGCTCTTCTGTATGGGAAGAGTTTGGGGCTTAAGGGAGACAGCAAGGTAGACTTCTGGACGAAATGACCAGGGATTCTAGCACCTGCCCGGACAAATGCCTGATTTACACTGGACAAAGTTCATCAGACAAAGGCCTTCTTGTCCTGCCCAAGGGCCCCCCTGCCCTTATGGGCAGAAGTCCCAGCAAGCTGTTGAGCACAACCCCTGAGCATGGTAAAGTGAGCATGGAGGCATCGCTCAGCCTGCCAATCAGAATGCCCAGCAAGGGAAAATGGATGACTCCAGCTACAAATGTCAAGCAGCCCTTTCTCTGCACCAAAGATCCTTGCCTCCCATAAACCTTATGTGCAGGTAAACGTAATTGAGTGGAACATAAAGACTTCCCCTGCACCCTCATCTGCCAACACAGGGTTGCTTATTTTGTTGCACATGAGATACAATGTATCAGTGTGACAGAGTGAGAGGGATTGACAAGGGCAGTGTGAGCTAGTGAAATAGGACCCGTATGTAATAGGCCTGTGGTGGGAGTGAAGAGGTAGGCTACTCATCCATTCCCCTGACTAATCATCTCTCCTATATGCTCTCTTACCACCTTACACTACATACACATATCCCCCACAGATGGCCACCACAGGACTAGCGATGAGCACAAGAATACTAACTGGGCCACAACTAAGCTCTGCTCTTCAGGCCTGTTGCACTCTACCACATCAATGGCTAGCTCGACCCAAAAAACTGCAGTCTATCGGATCTTTGGTTCTTCCCTGTGGATAACATACTCCAAAGTTTCTCTGTGAAATCCATAGATATCAGATTGTCACTTAGACACTCAGTGCTTCTGACCTGCACCTATCAACACAACAGGTTTCACATCTGCTTTTACCACTGTCCCACTAATGAACCCCAGCCCCTTTTTTCTTACAGAGCCAAGCACAGTGAGGCCACGAACAGTGGCAGACGGGCACTATACAAGCCCACTACTATTACATAACATTACACTGATGTTGGGTGATTCTGGAGTGAGACACTTTGTTATATTATCTTTAATAATTTAGATACATCTCCAGGTTTGTCCTGGTCCTCCACAACGTTGGGAATTAGTGTTTTCTCATGTTTTGGACAGCTGAGACAAACCAGGAGAGATATCTCACGCAGCCCTGACCCAGCAACCTCAAAGGTAAGGCACCTCTGAAAGTGACATGAAGTTGCTGGGTACTGATTGATGCTATTTGATGCCTCTCCTGGTTCCTCCCAGACTTCCGCATCTCGGAAAAGTGAATAAGCCCCCGTTCTGCGAGGACTGGGACAAACCAGGAGTGGTATCTGACCTCATGAAGCTCCAACTCAGCCACCGTAGGTGTACCGTCCCACCCAGTTATCCGCAGAGTTGTATCTGCAGATCCTGTCACCAGAAAACGCTGCTTTAGTGCATAATAGACCATATTCAACCCCCCATAGAGCATGAATCACACACACTGAAGTGAAAATAAACTTCAGGGGGCTGTTATATTCCTTTTCTTGCCTTTTCCAACCACATTATACAACATTGGATTTTGGGGTCCGACATAGGATCTGCAGATCCAACATGCACACTTTTTGAAAATATGTTCACGGGAACCTTATCCAATGAAAACTGCCCCATTGTGTAATGTGGGAATTTGTGAATAGCCATGGATAGCCTCAGATTCCTCACTAAGCCCATCAACTTGATTTCTTTCTTAAACCAATCCAAATACACATTTTACATTTTATGGCTCGATGTATATAACATATCTGATTTTTCAACTGAATTGTTGAATTGCATAAATAACCAAAATACATAATTTCTACATTTCCCAAATCGGTACATCCAGGAGTAGTTGTGCTTATAATCAAAGTCTAATGCTCTGCATTACCAATTACTCCCTAATTACATTTAGTTGTAAACCCAATGATAACACGGATTCAATTTACATACATTTTGAATAGTGAAGCAAAATGTTCCTCATTAATAAATATGCGAAATATATGCGTGACAATTTTCATCCAGAAATGTTAAAATGCATGCTCTTAGCCAGGCTCCACATCAGAGCAGCACAAACATTTAATGGGCAATAAAATCATAAATAAAAACACTCCACATTTTAGCTTAAAAAAACAAACAAAAAACACTGAATTCATGGGGTCTACATTAGACTGCTGCTCCTCGTGAAGGTTTCGTGCACATCTCTCTAGTGTTTTTTACTGTATGAGGGAGCAAACATTCCATGTGAGAAAATAAAATGGAAATTCAATTGTTGGCACCCCCTATATCGTTGGTCCCCTTCGACAGGGCTTTCTGAAACTTTCCAAAAGATCCAGAGGTACATTTGAATTTTTTGGCAAGTTTTGTGCACAAAGTTCTATGCATCTCAAAGTTACCTCTTCCTTAACAACACCTTAAACACCAACTTAAGCATTAAATAGTGTAATGTGTGGTGGACATTGGTCACCCTATATTTAAGGTGAAGCCTAGTTTTCATTGACTTTGCACAATGTATATTGCTGATAACTTGTCTCATTTAACATATCAGTATGAGTGTTTCTTGCCTGAGCCACCTACATTTGAAACGTGTGGTGGAAATGTTTGCAATGGTTAAAAAAAAATAAAGCATTGAATGAAGGGTTGATTTCTATTTTTTTCATTGAGTTTACCACAGGGAAAAGGCACATTTAGTTAAATGGCATCGGACCTATACCGCTGCATGGTTTTCCTTCAAAGTTGAAACAAGTTTGGTCGAAAGGGGTGCATATGTGACTTATGAAGGTTTGGTGCAGATCCGTCCAGTATTTGTTAGTATTAAATTTGGTGGAGAACAGGGTACCCCTGGCCCAAGAATATGATATGTATTGCCCATGGTGCATTGCACTAAGTGAGGCTTTTCTGAAATCAAAGTTTGCTTTTGCACCAATGTCGGGTGTTCTTGGGAATATTCTTGAGAAAATAAGAAATTACAACAGTCTTTAAATGATATTGGTCTAGCTGATATACCCACATTGCCTGGGCTTTCATCCCCCCATAGGTACAGGTAACTCTGCAAAGCTTGGTGCAGATTGGTGAAACAGTGTAGAATTGTATAAGGAGCAAAGCTACACCAAGCCACAAACTCACAAACAAATGTGACTTTTGCTGAAATCTGGGAAAAGGGATAGGGTGTCCACATTTCATGTAGCCAGTAATGTCCTGAGGGTCCTAAAAGGTAATTGTGCAACATTTGGTCCAGATTGGTGAAACGGTGTGGAATTGTATAGGGAACATACACAACGTCACAAACCCAGAGACCTTTGCTGAATGCTGGGGAAATGGGTGGGGTGTCCAAATGGCATGTAGCCAGCAATGTCCGGAGGGTCCTAACAGGTAACTGTGCAAAATGTGGTGCCGATTGGTGAAACAGTGTGGAATTCTATAGGGAACATATGCAAAGCCACAAACCCATAAACCCATTTTCACTTTTGCTGAAATCCAGAGAAAGGGGTGGGGTTTTCAGATGTCATGTATTCAGTAACATCCGAAGGATCCTAAAATGTGACTGTGCAAAATTTGGTGCCGATTGAGGAAACGGTGTAGAGTTGTATAGGGAACATACACAAAGCAAGAAACCCACACACACATTTCCACTTTTGCTGAAACCCGGGGAAAGAGGTGGGCTGTCCAGATGTCCAGTAGCCAGTAATGCCCAGAGGGTCCCAACAGAAAAATGTGCACAATTTAGTGCAGATTGGTGAAACGATGTGGAATTTTATAGGGAACATAGGCTTTGCCACAAAACCACACATTTTCACTTTATATGGAGTGCGTCCCTCTCCTCTTTTTCATCACATTTCCTGGATTTTTGGTGGAATTTTCAAAATCTAAAAGGGGCTGCACCGGGGTGACACACACCCTGCTTTGGAGTGCCTCACTGTGGGCTACTCGCCCCCCCTTTCCCCACTGTGGGATTGGGTGTGAGCTTGTTCCTTGCAAACCTGATGACTACAGCTACCAGAAGTCCTTGCAGCAGAATCAACATTCATTGTTAACACCTGCACTTGCTGTGAGCTGCAAACTAAGACTGCCTCCCTGACGATGTGAAGAGCACAGAAACCGGTAGGAGGAGAACACCAGTGGCTGAGTAGATTAATTGTGCAGGGAACTGGAGTGCGCCCCTCTCCCCTTTTTCATCACATTTCCTGGATTTTTGAAGGGTGGAATCTTCAAAATCTAAAAGGGGCTGCACCGGGGTGACACACACCCTGCTTTGGAGTGCCTCACTGTGGGCTACGCCCCCCTCTTTCCCCACTGTGGGATTGGGTGTGAGCTTGTTCCTTGCAAACCTGATGACTACAGCTACCAGGAGTCATTGCAGCAGAATCAACATTGGTTCTTAACACCTGCACTTGCTGTGAGCTGCAAGCTAAAACGGCCTCCCTGACGATGTGAAGAGCACAGAAACCGGTAGGAGGAGAACACCAGTGGCTGAGTAGGTTAACTGTGCAGGGAACTGGAGTGCGCCGCTCTCCCCTTTTTCATCATATATATATTCACTAACAAAAAGCATTGTTAAAGGGACGTCATGTTAAGTTGTGCTACTAAAAACCAAGCCCCTTAACTGAAAAAACAATGCTAAAGGAAGTTTCTGGTTACAGTGCCCTACTAAAAACCTATCAAATTCAGTGAAAACACATTCGTAAAGGGACGTTATGCTTCAGTTGCCCTAAGAACAAACTATCAAATTCAGTGCAAAAACATTTGTTTCAGGGATGTTACAGTTACTTTGCACTAACAACGACCTATCCATACTATGGTTACAAGTAAAACCGAAAACCCCCAGAAATTTGCCAGTTATGGTAAGCTAAGCAACCATAACTCACGCCACCACTGTGCACTGCTAAGACTAACACCCATGACATCAAAGATGACATTACAAATGTCATTGATGACATCACTGATGACATCACCTGTCTGGCTCCCTCTTTTTTTGTTCACTGAAATATGTAGGGCAGGTGGTTTTCTTCACTGACAGTCAGGAAGTAAACATTCAAAACCATACCCAGCTCTTCCTCTCATTCTCCTCCTTCTCTCCTGATATCCACCATAGACTTTCCTCTTGCCTCTCTGCTATTAAATCTTGGATGTCCTTTCACTTCCTTACTCTTAATGCAGACAAAACTGAAATCCTATTCTTCCCTGCCAACACTCTTCCTCCTCCCTCGCCTCCTCCTTTTATTCTCTTCCCCCCTTCTGAATTCCCCTCATCTCCTCACGCAATCTAGGTTTCCCCATTGACCCCCACCGTCTCTCTCTCTCTCGCCACCTCTCTCTCACTGACAAATCTTGCCGCTTCCACCTCTACAACATCCGCAAAATTCGCTCCTTCCTAACCTTCCACGCTACTAAAATCTTAGTCACCTCCCTTATCTTCGCCAGGCTCTTCTACTGCTCCACTCTTTTCTTTGGACTCCCTTCCTCCCACCTCTCCCCCCTCAAATCCACCTACCACTCTGCCATCTCCTCCCTCTGCCTTCTCTCTCCTCACAACGCCATCTTATCTTGTCTAAACTCACTAGGATGGCTCTCATTACATTCACAGCTCAAATTTAATTTCCTCTGTCTAGTCTTCTAATCCCTCTACGGCCTTGCCCCTCCCTACCTATCCTCCCTCCTCACTTTTTATACTCGTTCTCGTTCACTCCGCTCTGTGGATTTCTTCCTTCTCTCTCCTCCTCCTCCACCCCGTGCCCCTTTCCGTTCCCCCTCCTTCCAACTTCTCACTCCCTTTCATTGCAACCACCTACCCCTCCCTGCCCGCTCTATCGCCTTCTACCCCTCATTCCGCACGCCTCTGAAATCTTATCTCTTCCACTCACCCCCCTAGCATACTTTGCTTCCTCTCTCACTACTGAATCTTCCTCTACCTACTGCTCCTACCCCCTCTCTCACTTTGTCCACCCCTCTCCATCAGCACCTCTACTCTTCAATAATGTAAATTGTTCCTTGTACTGTTTTCTGGTTCAGATTCATTTGTCATGTATTGCTTGTTGTATTATGATTGCTCCTCTTGTAAAGCACCTTGGATTAAAGCGCTATATGAATAAAAATAAATACAATTACAAATACAAAAGGTACTATGTTTGTGACCTTACCCTTCTCATATGTTCTTACACTACTTTCCTAAGGGTTCAGTCAGAGCATATGATACATATACATAAGAGAAGTGGGCGAAAATGTTAGGCAGTGTTGTGTCTACCGTTTGCAGCTTTATTTAGATTTCTGTTTAACTGCTTTAACTCGTGGAGCAAAGGACTGAAAAGCTCCTCATAAACTGTGTGCTGTCATCTGCAGCCTGCCTGTGTTAAGCTGGAGCATTTTTGAAGCGGCTCCTTTAATCCGCGCTAACTCCCACCCCCGCCATAAAACATCCGCTGACAACGGTAGCGGAGCGGAAGTGGGTGATAGGGTTAGGCGGTGTTGTGGCTACTGTTTGCAGCTTCATTTGGATTTCTGTTTAACTGCTTTGACACGTGGAGCGAAGGACTCTAAAGCTACTCATAAACTGTGTGCTGTCATCCGGAGACTGCTTGTGTACAGCTGGTGCATTTTTAAAGCGGCACCTTTAATCTGTGCTAACTCTCGCCCCCGGCATAAAACATTTGCTGACAGCGGTAGGGGAAGTGGGCGAAAGTGTTAGGCAGTGTTTCACGGGGGAGGCTAGGAGGCTACAACACTCTAACGTAAGTCCTCAGGATTCTTTTTTGACTATATTTGGAATCATGTATTAGTGATATGAAAGTGGATCAAAGACTGCGGGTATCTTATTGCCTTTGACTCAACCGTTTTCTCAAAGCCTCACAGAAAACTTTGCTTTTACCGGCGTCAGTTTCACTGGCACAAAGAGGGGGGAAAAATGTCTAAGACATAGGGGGTCATTACGAGTTAGGCGGTAGCTATGGTGCTATTAGCACCATGGCTGCCTCCCAAACCGGGTCCGGGTCCAGTCTAGCAGAATGGGGTCTTACCGGGTCATTCCGACCCTGGAGGTCCGGGTAAGTCCCCATTCTGTAGACCATTCCCCATTCCCATTTGAGCCCCCATAGGACTCAATGGGAATGGGCAAGGCGCTAATAACCATACCGCAAATTGGGGTACCGTAATTATCTCCAAGGTCCCATAACGGGAACTGCAGAAAACGTGTGGTCAGACCACACATCCTTTGCGGGTTCCGCTAAGGACCTCAGAATTGGGCGGTAAGGGTTTTCCGGCACCGGCATCATTACCAGTGACCGTTAACCCTTACCGCCCAAGTCGGAATGAGGCCCATATAATTTGAGGAGTGCTCTGATGGGAGAGAAAGTGTTCCATTCTTATTTTCCCAATAATCCTCCCTCTATGGAGACGACGGAGATGCCGGAATCTTGTTCCACCCACTCCAGTAAAACAGGGAGGGGAAACTTTCATCTTCCAATGAGCTTTTTTCAGCTTGATGCCCAAGTTCCAACTAGCTCTGGAATGAGTGGTCCGTTGTTTAATAATGTGTGTGGTATAAATCACTCTACTCTGAGGATTTTAGAGGCCAAGAACGCTATACTGCCAAAATTCAACTATACTGTTACTGCCACCACAATGAAAAATATGATTGAAGATCATTTTTCCATAACGCCAGCTGCCTTAACAAAGGATTATTGCCCATCAACTGTGGAAGAGACCAGTGAAAGCCAATTTCTCCCGGCCTCTATAGATAAACAACATTTTCAAAATATGCAGCCCGTAATTAGGAACATAGAAAATGACCTGATCGCTCCTCATATTGATCTGTCTTTTGAGCTCGATTCTGTACTGGAGAGTGGTCGAATTCAGATGAAGAAAACAACAGGGCCCAGCAACCACCTTTGGGAAAAGGTGCTTCTCTGCATTGTGTGCCAATCCAAGACCTATATAACGGGAAAAAACTGGGCCCCCCACAATTGTGGCTTTAAACTTCATTCTGAGTTCTCTGTTGAAAGTTTTTGAAAATATCAAACTTGAGGTGGAACAGCACTCATGGATCCTGTTACAGCTGACAAAGGATACGGAATCTGTTGATATAAACTTGGTGGCATTATAATCAGCGGCAAATGATGAGAGAAAGAAATCCACAGAAATGTTACAACTATTTCAAAAGGTTCAATCAGAGAAATTGGATTCTTTAATTACTCAAGGAGGTGACTTAAAGAAAGAACTAACTAGAATGAATGGGAAATGGGAGCAGGGCAAGAATAACCCAGAAATGTTGATCCCTCCAAGGAGTACACAGCCCCAGTGAGCCGAAGAAAATGGGATGACACACCATTATCAGCGTCTATAATGGAAGAATTTTTGCGCTTGGCCTTAATGGCGGAAGAAGAGTTCAACCAGAGTCCAAATAATGAATCAATAAAGGAAAATAATTCAACTAAGGAGAAACCAGATAAGTCTGAGAAGAGGGCTAATGGTAAAATTAAAAAAAGAAGAAAAAGGCAAGAGGAACATCGAAAACTAACTCAAAAAGACAAGCTTCCACAAAGGAAAAAGGCTACTGAGTCTCATTTAGGCAGCAGCAAACGCTTTATCAGAAATTCAAAGAAAATTAATTTGTTAGAATCTGAAAAGGTTAAACAGAAAGGCCCCAAGCCGGGCTCAGGTAAAAATCAGAAGAGCATTCCGGTTAGTGAGGAAATCAAAAAGAAACCTGAAGAACCAACCCTAACTATCATTAAAGTAACAGTGAGTAGTAAAACTGACTCTTTGTTATCCCCCCGAAGAATTGCTCCAATTTTTCTAAAACAGAAGCAAAAATCTAAGCTGGCTCCGATTGCAAAAGAAATTGCACTTATATTTTTAAAAGGTAAATCTCAAATTCCTCCTAGATCGATAGATAATAGGGTAGGAATGGATTCAGAAATAATGCAAGAAGCGGAATCTGACATGGGAGAAGGTTTAAGAAAAAACATGGGGCTATAGCAGAAGGTCTTCTGGGTAACACACAACTGGAGAAGGCCTTGTCTAGTAATCTGATATCAGATTCTTGCATCAATCAATCTGAAACAGCTAAAGGTGTAGTATTTTCTTCAGGAAAAAAGTTTGGTCTTAGTAACGCATCAAGTCTGAAGATTTCTTTACATAATATTGACAATATACGACATAATCCAATTAATCAACCTGTTATACTGGAAGAAATGAAATCAATTACTCTTTTAAAATATCTGTCATCAAGTGATATTGACCGAGTGAGTTTTCCGGCATATCCAAATACAAATATTACTGAACTTTCGATGAAATCCAGACTTGCGATGGAAACAATACTTGAATCCAAAGATGAATGGCAAAAAAGGGGATACATGATCTCAAGAGACCGTCCCATAATTGATGGTAATTCACCTATTGGGGATAAACTGGAGAAGAACCAAAAAAGATTGAATGAACTCTCCCATGCAGGGGGACCTCTGAATTTTTGGGAAATTGTGCCCGAAATTATGACACACGTGTTTCAGAAGATGGGATTATCTGAACAGAAGCTCTAGCCCATCAAGAGCTAGGATGTCTCTCTTGGAATTCTAGAGGGTTTAACTCTTTTCTTAAAGACTCCCAAAGATAGTTTATTTTTCAAAAATGTAATTTGATTTCTTTACAGGAAATTTGGCTGACTGGTGTACTGGGCATTGAGGGTTTTTCTGCTTTTCAACAACTGGCCATTTATAATGGCTCTGGGCGCCCGAGTGGAGGCTTGTTACTGGCATGTAGAAAGGATATATTTCAGGAATGTCTTCTGATATCTAATGCAATACAGGGTCTTATGGCAATAAGAGCGTTGATAAGAGAAGGCAGTAATACCATACATTGGGTTGTTATAACTGTTTATTGGAATCCAATGAGAATCTTATTGATGGATTTCCTGCGTTCGTTAACTGATTTATTGCTGGGCGTTTTTTCTCAATTCCCATCTGATTGATTGGTAATTATGGCCAATTTGAACTCACAATGGAATTTAATCATGTTAAATGGGACGGTGAAGGGTGATATTCCATGTGCCCCTTGTTGGCAGAGAGGTTGTGCTTTTTCAACAATAGATTATGTGTATGTCTCAAAAAATGTTTTTGACAGATGCTTATCCCTAAATCTTAAGCAAACGGAGGATAGTGATCACGCAATGTTATATTTTGTCCTCAAAATTAAGGATAGTCTGTGTATTTCACGATATACACAGCCATTAGAAGTTAATTCAGTGGGTAACAGAGTTGTGAAGTTTGAAAGAGGGGGACAAACCCTTATTGATAATCTGGGAGAGGAATTTAAGAATCTATCTGAGTACCAATTGACTGCTCATTGTAAACCGAACAACTATATTAACTTCTTATGGTATCTGAACCCCCGCCCTACGATTCCTGGAAAGGTAAAGTCGGTGAAGAAGCATGAGCACTCTTTTGATAATCAAATCTTTGAAGAAATGAGGAGAGTAAGAGCAGAAAAAAACAGAATAAAGAAAAACAATAAAAGACTCTAGGGAACTAACTGCTCAATACAAACAGGTGAATACTGCCTAGAAGAACTGGATACAAACATATAAGTATATGCTTTCACATAGAGACGGTGAAAAAATGTTGAAAGCTGTCACTATGAGAAATTCAAAAAAAGTTTGCCCGATAGTTAACTCTCTACACTCCCCATTTCAGTCTCTACAGTTTTCGGTCATTAAAGAAAAGGCATGGAGGGATCACTTTTTAAAGGTGTATGCCCCTATGAATTCTAAGGTGTCTTATCATTCCCAAGACGCAAAATGGTCTTTACACTTTAAGACCGACAATATTGAGTGTCTAATAGGGAAGTCTTCTACTTCGAGACCTCCTGGCACAAATGGTCTTTTGAATTCAATCCTGAAAAAAAATCAAACTATTTGGGCCTGTATTCTTAAGCTCCTATTTAAAAATATCCTAGTTGTGGAAAAACGCAATCATTACACCGATTTATAAAAAGGGAGACCCTCTGGTAGCGGCAAATTATAACCCCATATCCTTATTGGATGCAGATTGAAAACATTTCTGCGGATTGATTTTAGAAGAACTTTAAAGTTGGGCGGAGCTCAGGGGAATACTTCCCAGGGAACAGACTGCTTTCAGAAGAGGGATATCTACTTCACTCAATACACTGATCCTTAGATGCATTACTCTACCTTCATTGTTAAAGGCAAGCCCCCCGTTGTTTTGTGCATGGGTTGACCTCTCCCAGGCCTTTGACACTGTTAATAGAAACAAACCATGGTCGAAATAAAAAACTGGGTTCTGCCGGTCCGTCCATTAAATGTTCTTGTTCAGCGGCATCAAGGCACAGTTGTTAGAGTGAGTCTGTTTAAAATGGGTGACCTTTCTCAATGTAGTAAGGTTGAGAGGGGTGTCCGACAAGGCTGTCTGTTGGACCCTTTCCTTTTTATCCTATTTCTGGTGGATGTGTCTCAATGGCTGATGGAGAAGGGCTTGGTTGCTCCAAAAATTGGAAAGAGACAAATTATTTGGCTCACCTACGCCGACGATATTGTGGTCATTGACCACACTCAAGTCAGCCTCCAGCAACTATTAACTGCCTTAGCTGATTATGCCATACTGAATGATTTGATAATTAACCCGAAGAAGTCGAAAATTGTGATTTTTAAACATCCATTAAGAATCACCAGATCCTATGAATGGCATTTAAATAATGTACCAATAGCCAAAGACGTAGTTTATTTAGGTTCTGAGATTTCGGCTTATGCCACTATGTCCCATCTTCTCGCAAACATTTAGACTAAGCTGAGAAAGTTGTTAGCTCAAATTAACATAATTTACTCTAAATATCGCAGATTCTCATTAATACCATTAATAACATTTTATCTGAGAAAGGTGATCCCTTCTATCACATGTGGATTGGAATGTCATTTACAGGACTTCAGTGTCAGCTGGGATAGGCTGGAAAGCAATATTAGTGCTTACAAATTCTGTTCCAATCACATATGTTCAATATGAATTGGGTTTGGTCTCTGCTCTCAGTTATGGAATGGAAGTGGCTCAGTCTATATAGGTTAGCCCTGTTACCTCCGAAAGCATCTTTATTTGAAGAAATTGTACAACAAATGAAACAGAATAATAATCTCTTTTTGAATCATTTGAGACTAAAATGGAAGGCTGCTTATACATCAGAGGAGATCTTAATTCAAAATCCTTTAAAGGTCAAAGACTTCTCAAACTAACAGACTGGATTAGAACTACAGAAAAGATGAGAGCTGCCAAAATATCTGCCTCGTGGACTGAAACAGATAAACCGAGATCTTTTCTTCCTTGGCTATTTGAAACTATCAGTCAGTGCTGTCACTAGAATGGATTTCTTAAGATTCAGACTGAATTTGGTACTCTCTTTGGAAATTCAGCATATTAGGGACCCAGTGTCTCACCCTTCAGATCTATGTGATAGATGTGCAGAAGGTGTGAAGCAAACAGTTGCCCATTTGCTATCAGAGTGTCGAGGGACTTGGAATCTTAGACTGAAAAGATTTTGAAGATTTGTCCATGAACTTAGAATGATTAATATGAAATTGTTTTGGCAAAGACTGTCATTGGGACAGGAACATTTGCTTACTTCAGAAGTGATCTTCATTTTAAAAGAATTGGAATTAATTGGTATGCTTAATTAGAAGAATGTAATTTTGATATCAAATAGATTTGTTTTTATAATTTGTACATGCTAAATAGCCTTGAACGCTTAGTCTGAATAGAATGTTTTTCAGATTGTGTAAAGAAAGAATGGCTGTAATTGGCTTGGATTATGTTTTGATTTTTGGTAATTATTCTATGTAGATTTCCTGTCTTCTGTTTTTGTTGATATTTTGTATGAGTATATTCTTGAAATGATTTTTACTGTGAATGATGGATTTTGTGTAAAAAGTCAAAATGTTGACTAAAATCACAATACATTTTTTTTTAAAAAAAAACATAAGGGAAGAAGCAGACCTGAAACACAGCAATCATTTGTGTACATGAAGATAACCAGTTAGATTATGCACACTTTCAGGTAATACTGATGCTTTTTTGCCTAATTTACTTTCCCTGTATATGGGCTTATTTGTGTGCGTTGTGGTCTCTTTATGTTTTGTGGGTAGTAGTACAAATATGTACAACGTGAGGCATTATTAGCTACTTATTACATGCTTTACAGTATGCAAAACTCTGACACTAAACCATTCATAATTATTGTACCTCTATGGTGCATGCTGCAGACAATGCCTACGTTTCTTCATGAGTTGGTTCCTATACTGGAAAGAACTCTGTACTGCAACAGTGTTTATAGAAATGCATTGTGTAATGAATTATGTATCTCATGATAGTTCTTCCAATGACCTCTGATAGTTTTCTGCCAACATTATAATGACACTCCCTTGTTTAGGCTTTTCATGAAAGGTAAATGCACATGTGATTTCATCAGTGATGTCATCAATGACATTTGTGATGTCATATTTGATGTCATGGGCGTTAGTCTTAGCAGTGCACAGTGGTGGTGCCAGTTATTGTTGCTTAGTTTACCATAACTGGCGAATTTCTGGGGGTTATCTGTTTTACTTGCAACCATAGTATGGATAGGTTGTTGTTAGTGCAAAGTAACTGTAACGTCCCTGTAACAAATGTTTTTGCACTGAATTTCCTAGGTTTTTCTTAGGGAAACTGAAGCATAACATCCCTTTACAAACGTTTTTCCACTGAATTTCATAGGTTTTTAGTAGGGCATTGTAACCAGAAACTTCCTTTAGCATCATTTTTTCAGTAAAAGGGGATAGGTTTTTAGTAGCGCAACTTAACCATAACGTCCCTTTAACAATGTTATTTGTTAGTGAATTTCATAGGTTTTTAGTAGGGCACTGTAACCGGAATGTTGCTTGACCATAGTGTTTTCAGTAAAGGTGATTGGTTTTTAGTAGTTCAACTTAACCATAATGTCCCTTTAACAATGTTTTATGTTAGTGGATTACATAGGTTTTTAGTAGGGCACTGTAACCGGAATGTTGCTTTAGCATAGTGTTTTCTGTAAAGGTGATTTTTTTTGGTACCGCAACTGAACCATAACGTCCCGTTAACAACATTTTGTCACTGATTACTTGGCTGCCCTCATGACAAACGTGTGGAAAGCCCAAGTTCTCCTGTGTATGTATCCATTAGTGCGACCCCTTCCCTTTCCTAATGGTGTCGTGTATCTTAGAAATTAAAGGTGTACATGTGAAGTGTTGGTGAGTGTGTGAGTGGTTTTCTTTTTGTGTTAACATAGCATGGTGAATCTGTGCCACACAATACTGTCCGAGATGATTGCAGGTAAGCAATATGGAGATTTCCTAGGGAGACTGCACCTGGCCAGCGTATGTGCAATCACACCGCAGGTATCCATAGGACTCCAGTAATGGCTGCATGGCCGCATCTTCTAATGCACTTTTAATCAGTTGTGGGGGCCCACGTGTATCCGTTGTATAGCGATGCACATGCGTAGGGCATCCTCGGTGTGCTGGGAACACCTCCCCTGTCACCAGCCCTACGGATTCATACAGTAGGCTACCACCTTTCAAGTAGTCCTGGAGACTATGTGGGTTGCTGTTCAAACCTACCAATGTATGGCTGCAGCATGCCTGGCTGTATGAGGCCCACTGGAAAACAAGGAATAGCAACCTCCATTGTTTGGTGGGCGTGTTAAATGTCAAATTAATTTGATTGCTGTGCTGCTTGTCTTTCCATGACCCGTGAAACAGACACACCGTCTCTGCACCGAGCACTGTGATGGAAAGTGTCAAGGGTTCGCCTGTGGGTTGTACCGTTGGAGAAAACATTTAACTGCAGGTGTGACAGTTTGTAGTCAGTCTGCAAAATGACAAAGCTGTAGCTTGGTCACGCACATACTAGTGCATGTAAAGAGAAGTAAGCAAACAGCAGATTCTTCGGTGCGCAAAGAATGCCAGTGATGGTTAGAAAAGTACTGTAGCTGCATGGGTCTCGCTGAATAATTATCTTCCTGCTCCACGTAAGAAGCTGTGTTTCTCACTGTTGTAAGCATTCTTGTATTTCAGAATGTATTCTTCTCTGTGAATGCTAATCCTACAGCTAATGCCGTACTATGAAGTGTCTGTACTGCATGTGACGAGAACTGAAATGGAAGCACAAGGGACCAGTGGGCAGGGCACTGCCCTTCCAACAATGCAGTAGGGTAATTTCATGTACAATATTTTCCACATCTGCTGCGCCAACAACATGGGCACTCCTGTAGGGCAGTGGAGCTTTAATACAACGTTTTAGACCATATGCTGCGCTACAGACCCTTACCTGGCAAAGCACATTGTATAATGCATGTACTGCGACGCGCTACTCTACAGAGGGAAGCTACTTGGAAGTGCTTGGGAAGGGTCCATCCGGGAGCATGACAATGACTGCCACCTATTTGGGTGAGGGCCACCTAACAATTCCCTCACTCTAGGTGCTGCCCCTCCCATACCGGCCCTTGCCTTCCATTCCTTCTGTGGTGTGTGTTACAAGACCAAAATAAAAAGAAATCAACTGGAAAAGGAAAAAAGTTAAATAAAGAAAGTTCCTTACAGAGTTGAACAATGGAATTGCCAATGAACGGATGCAGGGCGCCGCGCACCGTATACGCTCTACAGAATGTGTGCAAAATTAAGGGAATGCGTGGCACTGGGGACAACAATGTCATGGAATCAGGTAGAGGGGGCTTGCTGTAGAAAGAAGTTTCTTTACTTGTTGCAGTGTGTTTTGAAAAGTGTAAGTGCGCAATACTTACTGCAAAATATCTCCCTGTACTTCCAAGAAGGGCAGCAACGCAATTTGGATAGGGCGTGCAGAAATCGGAATGGCAGGAATAGTAAGATGAACGTTATTGGTGGAAAAACTCTTCGTGCTGTGAAATGTCATTTTCCCATTTTTAAAGTACGCCATTGGCACATGTCATAAAAAGGCACAAATAGACTTCTTCACAATGTACCTCGCTTTCTCCATTTGTGGACCAAAGGAAAAATAACACAGTTAAATCGGTGTCTGTGTATTCTGATAAAAAATTAAGCAGGAGACCAGAAACAGACGCATGACCTGGGCAAGTGCCTCCTTCATCGCAAACGGCACTGAAACTCATGTAACACGTTGTGCAATTTTCCCTCCACAATGAGGAACAATAATGTCGGCATGATCGCGCGTCAACAAAGTTGCACACAGACAAGCCAAAATCAGTCACTTCATTGTAGGCACTCCATAGAAGTACAAATCCACATGATAGAATCCAAAATGAGCAACCACTGCACAGTGTTTCCATTCACTTTCAATCAATGTATTTCAAACTCCCCCAAAAACCGTACTATGTGGCTCGTAAAACACACAGCAATGACTGCACCCTCTGCATTTCTGTCAACAAATACACCATGTACCACAGTCTGTGTGTACAAACCACACCCAGAAACCGTATTGACCAATCCAGTAGCCTGCACAGGCCCATTTCTATGGCCTTCATATGCAAAAGGGGCATATGTGACATGTGCAACGCTGCAACTATTGCGATGTCCGCTGACTTTTCATGCTCTGTACGTGCAGGTTTGGGGGAACACATTTCAACCGGTGTAGAGGACTTCGTTAGTAGTGGCGACTTTGAAAAGAGCCTCTTTTATTGTTTTTTTAAAGGTGCTTCCATAGAAACGCCTTTTTTTGCGGTTTTTGTAAGTCATTTTGTGTTTTGTACATCAGCTCAGATTCTTACAATAGGGTCTTTACTGCAGCATGTAGATTGTAAAACAAAATATCATTGCCACTGGTCGACAAGGAAATGCTGTTTGCTTTGAAAAAGTCTATATATCAAGAACGAATGTTGTCATTCTCACAGGAGAACATCCCAGCAGCACTTAAGAAGTCACACATGCTTCTGTTGATGAACCCCTTCCGACCTCTGGCTGGCAACAACAATCATTGGAGTAGTTCCATACTATTCTCAGTGGTAAACATGAGAAAAGCACGTTGGCAGTGGGAAAAATGCACTTCACTCCTTTCATCGACTTCTTCAGTTGACGGTACACATGGAAACAAGCCTTGGAACCCAAATGCAACGCTCCATAGTGCACGACCACACCATGTACAGTAGCGAAAGTGGCCACTCGTCAACATTGTGCAAACAGAACGCCAAAACTGCACAGATCACCACTGCACCACAAAGCCTGCACTCCCTCCAAATCAAAATTGCCATGAAAGCCTTTTTCGACAGAATACTGGAACAGATCTTCAACAAAGGCATCACTGACTATCAAGACAGTGCATCTCTCCATCTCTGTGTGCCGCCCTCACTACACATGAAAAAAAATATTGCTGCCCTTTCCTGTGATGCACACCCTGAGCACCTGATTGAATGGCCATAGTCCCATTTCCATTGGCCAGCATGGTGAGAAGCGCAGAATGTGGCACGTGCGCTTCCCCAAGTACCACGTGGGCCGCACCCCAGTAAAGCATGAGCAGTCCTTCTTCACTGTCCACAATTTTTTGTCCATCACTACCTCATTGGGTACCGTTAAATGGTCACACACGCCAATGGTATCCAAGATGTTTCCATCAAACACTGTCACTTCTGTACAACACTGAATATGTGCCATTGCACATTGAGCCTCCAAGTGTTGTGTCTTTGGAAAGCACGTTCAGTAGAAAGTACAGTAAAAGAATGCAAGATTTGTGCATCAAGATTCATCCACATGAGCACCCATAACCACAAAGTGGAGGTATGAAAACAGTTTCTGCAGTATGTTTATAACTCCGTCATAAGTGCCTGTGCGCCTGGAATCTGCCAGTGTGCATCCATTATGTTCTTAAAATGTTACTGTTTTTTTCTCCCATCCACTATCAAGTGGCACTTCAATTGTATATGCTTGCAACGTTTCCATTTACCCGTATCACCCATTGTAATATCGTAATAGGAACTATCTTCTTTCCTTCCAACAATATTACGCATTTGTTTCCCCACTAACGCATCTCCTACATAAATTGTCCAAATATTCCACCAAAACCAGCAATGAATGTATGTTACCAACCTAAAGCAACCTCCGAAAAGCTCACTGTTTCCACAGCTATGGATCGCCCTAGGCTAGACTATTGCTAGACTATTGCAACAACCTCGTTCTACATCTGTCTGCTTGTACTCTCTGCCCTCTGCAACTCATCCAGAAGAACACTGTGCACTTTGTGCTTAGCCTCAAGCCCAGGGATCGAATCTCTGCGGGAATGACATTTCAGCATTGGATCCCAGTACCTGCGAAGAATAAGGTCAAAACCGTCTGCATTATGCACAAGGCCTTCTGGGCCCTGGGGCCTCAATACTTGCAACTCTTGCTTCCTATATATCTATGTGCTCGAGCTCTTCCCTCTTCCCTCATCCGCCTCCAACTCCCTCAGGGTCACTCACTTCAGCAAGCAATCAGTTGGTGGTAGATCTCTTTCTTTGGCTAGGCCTCCCTCTGCAACAGCCTCCCTGCATCCCTGAAACATGATGAGAACCATCGCCGGTTCTGGAAGCACCCCAGAACCTCTTTGCCTCTGCTTTTTCTCCTCCTATCCCCTGCCGGCTTCCTGGCTGAAACTGATTCTGCACTGTTTACCTGGCCACCCTCTGATCTCGGGCCTAGGAAACCTCCCTCCACCAGTCATGCACCTGCACTGCCTTTCTGACAAACCCTGCACTTGGGGACTGTTTTCTGTATCCCTGACAGTTCCACCACCACCTGATGTCGGTGCTTACCCTTGCACTTGCCACATCGGGCCATATTTTTACTTATTGTCATTGTTTCCTTTTCCCATGTACTGTACTTTCTTCTCCCCCTCCCCATGCACTTGGGCGATCTGAGTGACACCTGGCCTAATAGGTTAGTTGTCTCTGTCTCCCCTCTGTTCCCCTGCCCTTGCCCTGGCACACCTTCAAAACTTCTATATATGCGCAGTACAAATGGCATATCAGACGATATCACATTGTATGATATTATACACACATTGCATGCATTACAACAGTATGCCTGACACTTACCTTGCACACTTCACAAAAAAAATCTGCAGCACCCCACTTACTGCAAACTTATGAAAAAGTTATCACAGAAAACCAACACTAAGTGTATGTAAGCAAAACAAGTACATACAGTGCATGCATACAAACAGGATGCCTGCCCCTTAGCTTGCACACTTCCACCATAGTCTTCTGCATTTCTCTGTACAAAAAGACCTCCTGCCACAGTTTTTCCATACACACCACAACTAGAAAACTTATTGAGCAATACCTTTGCCTCCACAGTCCCATTTCCATAGCTATCATCCTTAAAAGGGGCGAATGTGGCACGTTTAATCCAGAAACTACTGTGGAATCTGCAGGATTATCGTGCTAGGAAGTGGGGTGCGGGGGGAAGAAATGTGAAACAGGTTAGGGGATTGGGTCTTTGTTGTTCCCTTGGAAAAGATGTATTTTATTTTGTTTTTTTTATTTTTGTTACGTGCTTACAAAGAACATTTTTTGTGCTCTTTATTTGAGTTTCTCTTTTGGTTGCCGCCTTACATTGTTACATATGCACTTCAACACTTACTTATCTGCACAGTGCAGACTACCCAAGCACATGTAACAACCAGTTTAACCATACCCTCTTCTATATGGACACCATTCCAACACTGGACCCAGTGGACACACTGCAGGACTGCTCATTGCAGGGTCTCCACCCATACACCGACAACTGTAGGATGTTATAACAATCACCACACCCATGCAACCAGCAATATGTGCAATGCAGCCAAACCACACACACAAAACACAAAGCAACAATGTCACACCTACTTGCAACCAGTGGACATACCTTTTCAACCAGTGGACATATTTCTCTGTGCAAGGACTCCAGCCATGCATCGAAGGGGTTGCCTCCTTACATTGTTACAGGATTCTCGTCAACACTTTTTTCACAGTGTAAAACAAAGCAGCATTGGCAATGTTGGTCAAAAAAATGTCATTTGCATGGAACCAGTGCAAATTTTGCTCATTAATGATGTCATATTCGGTGGAGAACATCCCAGCAGTGGACATAAATTGACACATGCTTCTCTTAATGAAACACCTTCCGACCTCTGGCTGGGGACAAATGACACCAGCATGTTCCCATGCTACTCTTAGTTGTATGCTTGAGAAAACCACCGTGGCAGTTGGAAAAATCTGCATCCCTTCTTCTATCATCTTCTTTAGGCGACGGAGCAAATGTACACATGACATCTAACCCAAATGTAGAGCTCCATAATGCAGTACAACAACATCAACAGTACCGACAAAGGCCACACATCTGAAAAGGTCAACCATAGCGCCGAAACTGCCCTCATATACAGTGCCCCAGAGAGCCTTCATTCCTTCCAACACAAAACTAGCAGCCATGCCTCTTTGTGCGGCATACATGTACAGATCTTGCACAAAGATATCACCCACTATTAGGACTCTGCGCCTCTCCATCGCTGCCTGCCACCCTCACACACAGACTGATGGGGGAAAAGTAGTACCTCCCGTTCCTGTAAGGCACAGCCACGGCACCTGATTGGCTAATTCCCACAGTTCCATTTCCAAGCCCACCATGATTAAAAGGACAGGATGTGGCATGCGTGCTTTCTCAGCTACAGTGAGGGCCATGCCCCAGTACAGCAGGGACAGTCCTTCTTCCCTTTCCACTCTAGCCATGCATCCAAGGCGCTAGGCCGTCACCACAGAGAACACACCATAGTACACCTTATGTTTAAATGCTTATGTCATGTGCAATTCACGCTCCATCTGCAAATGCGCTTGCCAGCTTTCACCCTGGCCACATATTTGCATGCATGGCTGCATAACGTTGCGTTGGGTGTGCTGAACGGTATGTAGGTGCCTGTGTACATTGGCCATATTTTATATGTGTGGTGCTGAGCACTTCTTTTCATGCTGCAATATCTAACAGCACTTCCTAAAGCAAAGGTCTTTTAAGGGACTAAACACAGCAAATGCAAATAGTTACAGGTGGCTCCCTATTGTGCAACAGGTGCAATGATCTACACCATATGCTAATCTATGCAGAGCAGTTCACTTCTGCTGGTCTATCAAGTCTACAATGTCCCCCACAATCATTGTGTAAAAGTCACCAACTTCAAATACATGCAGAGTTACAACTGCATGCCTGGATTGTGTTGTGGTGGCTGTGGTGAAGGGCTAGGCTGTTGGGTGCATGGCCTACGTCCTAAAGCCTTTGGCCATGCACCCAACAGTCTAGGCCTTGGCCACACCCACCACAACATAACAGAGCCATGCAGGTGAACATGTAGCCAGGTCCCAGAATTCACAAAGGTAACAAAGGCACCAGCACTTCTACCCAACCGCCGCCCCATAATACAGGGATGCATGCAAACATGTTCCAGTTACCATAATCCACAAACATACCACACTGGTTGGCACCCCTACTCACTTCTATTCACAAAGCATTCTATTGCTGCCAACCAAACAACACATTCTTGACAACATTGGTCCTTCTCCCAACACTCTAGTAAGTACATAGAACCAATACTGCATAGTGCACAACAACGCTTACTAATCTCCACAATGCAGACTACCAAAGCACATACAAGAACCAGCTCACTTCTGCTGTTCTACAAAGTCTACAATGTCCTCCACAACCAGTATGTAAAGGTCCCCACCTTCAAAGACATGCAGAGTTACAACTGCATTGCTGCATTATGTTGTGGTGTCTGTGGTGAAGACCTAGGCCTAGACTGGTGGCTGCATGGCCTATGGCCTTTGGCCATGCACGCAACAGTCTAGGCCTTGCCCACACTCACCACAACATAGGAAAGCCATGCAGGTGAACATGTGCCATAATTCACAAAGCCAACATGGGGACCAGCACTTCTACACAACCACTGCACCATAAAGCAGGGATACACGCACACATGTTCCACTTACCATAATCCAGAATCATACCACAGTGTTTGGCACCACTACCCACTTCCATTCACGAAGCATTGTAGTAATGCCAACCAAACAACAAAATCTTCCCAGCATAGGTGCTTCTCCCAACACTGTACTGCGTGCATAAAATCAATACTGCATAGTGCACTTCAACACTTACTTATCTGCACAGTGCAGACTACCCAAGCACATGTAACAACCAGTTTAACCATACCCTCTTCTATATGGACACCATTCCAACACTGGACCCAGTGGACACACTGCAGGACTGCTCATTGCAGGGTCTCCACCCATACACCGACAACTGTAGGATGTTATAAAAATCATCACAACCATGCAACCAGCAATGTGTGCAATGCAGCCAAACCACACACACAAAACACAAAGCAACAATGTCACACCTACTTGCAACCAGTGGACATACCTTTTCAACCAGTGGACATATTTCTCCATGCAAGGACTCCAGCCATGCATCGAAGGGTCTGCAGACCTACCACACACAACGCACCATAATACACACTATGTTTAAATGTTCATGTCATGTGGAATGCACTCCCCTTCTGCAATTCAGCCTGCCACCACTCATCACAGAAAGAGAATGCCGCTGGAGCTATCATGCCATAACGAAGGATGACTGCAATCACCACACAAGGTTGTTGCCTGTTGAGGTAACCACAAATTGGCGACGTATGCACAGATACTGCTGGCACACCACTGTGTTCTTCTAATGAGATCTATCAGATAAAGCACTTCGCACTCCCCCTCCCTTTCCATCCCTTCTTCCCATCACCAGATGCTGTAAAATATGTTTTTCAAGCCCTTTTGCCACTGCATTGTCCTGCATGACGCACATCACATCACCGCACACTATAGTGAAACAAATTTTTTTTTTTGACCGTGCAGCGAAAAGGGAAATGGGACGCCAGAGCGGAGCCAGATATGACTAACTTTAGTGGGCACACTGTTCCGTACAAGAGCCCCAGCCATGCACACAATGCCATAGGTACTTGGCACACACAGCACAACACTCTCCTCCGATACACCATGGCAGTGTTTCCCAAAAACTTTGATGCACAGCACGCTTCCCTCCAGCCAACCACCGGCCACGTCCAAAGTTTGCCGCCAGCACGGCATACTGCAAGCCAATGAGTATCTGTCCGGGGAGCGAACGGGGAAATCGGTCTGCGGAGCTTAGCCAGATATCACACATTTTTGGAGGTGTACATTTCAGTTCTTTGCAACAAAAGTACTTGTCGGATTTCGACCAAACACACAAAAGCATGCTTTTTGACTCAAGCCCCAGCTCCTGTCGCAAATTTGGTGCAAATCCGTCCAGCCATTCGGCCTGTAGCAGTGCGCAACGTTTTCGGCCATTCACTCTATGGAAAAAAAAATATGTACTTATGTTGCAAAGCACTGTAATGTACATCTAACATAATTAGTGATATCTGTGTCCACTCCGTGGACTCATTTCCCTGTTCGCTCCACAGCTAGAAGCATCATTGGCTTGCGGTATGGCGTGCTGTCGGAGAACTTTGGCCGCAGCCTGTGGTTGGCTGGAGGGAAGCGTGCTCTGCGTCAATTTTTGTTGGCAAACACCGCCATGGTGTATCGGAGGACAGTGCACTGGTGGAAGGGTCTGGAAAATATACCCTACGCCATGTGTTGGTGGCAAGAAGGGAGGGAAAGTGTGGGGGAGTCAGAAGTGGTTCATGTGACATATGTAAATAGGTGAAAGAAGATAGAGGAGTGCCTGCAGTATTCGTGCGTATTGTGCCAATTGGCGGGTACCTAGACAGGTGACTACTTTATGTGGTGATTGGAGGCAGCTGTCGTAACAGCCCAATAGCTTCTGCCATGACCTGTTTGCGTCAACCTCTTTTCATGGTGAGTGGTGGCAGGTGAATTTCAGAAGGGGAGTGTATTGCACATGGTTGGGTGGGAGCATGGGTGGCTGCGCTATGCGGATAGATAGTGGTAGTTGGGTACATGGTGGCTTGCGTGGGTGCATGAAATTGTGGTGGGTCTGTTGAAGGATTAGACTCTTGTGTGCATGGCCGAAGACCATAGGCCATAGGCCATGCACTCAAGAGTCTAGAGCTTCAGCACACCCACCGCAGCAATGCATGTCTGACTCTGCATCCAGTAGAGGGTGGTGCTTGCATAGTGTGATGCATGCAGATTGGTTGGAGTAGGGCCAATGTTGCAAACAGTAGGTGAGTAGGTTGGCAGTGACACAATACTTTGTGAATGGAAGTGTGTACGCCCATAGTATGTGAATGAAAGTGCATAGGGGTGCCGGAGACAGTGTTTTCTTTCTACATTATGGTTACTATTTCATTTTTTTGCTGCATAGCTCCATGGCGGTGCACAGGTTGGGTAGGAGTGCTGGTGGCAGTGGTGTATATGTGGATTGTCGAAGTTGGTGACATGGTGACATGCATGGTGGCATTACATTGCGGTGGGTATGTTCAAGGCCTAGACTATTGGGTGCATGGTCGAAGGCTGTAGGCCGTAGGCCATCCACTCAAGAGCCTAGGACTTGAGCACACCGACGGCAGCAATGCATTTTTGACACTGCATCAGTTAGAGGGTGGTGACCTGTAACAAATGGTAATGGAGCACGTTTCAGATGCCATAGAGCAGAAGAAGTGAGCTGCATGCGTGTATGTTTGGTTTCGCAAGTGAGGTCACTGTTAGAACATGGTGAACTTTTTGATATGTGGTTGGAGATGGCGCAGTGAAAAGTCATGTAGTGTGGGCACTGAGTCCAATGTTTGCATACTGTCAGTATGGAAGAGGGTATGGTTGAAGTGTAGTTTATATGTCCTTGGATAGTGTGCTGTGTGCAGATTGGTTGGAGTAGGGGCAATTTTGTAAACATTTTGTGGTTAGGTTGGCAGTGACACAATACTTTGTGAATGGAACTCATTAAGACGATAGTATGTGAATGAAAGTGCATATGGGTGTCGGAGACAGTGTTATGTTTGCAGATTATGGTAACTGTTCCATTTTATGCTGTACAGCTCCATTGCAGTGCAGGGGGTGGGTAGGAGTGCTGGTGTCAGTGGTGCATATGTGCATTGTGGTAATTGGTGACATGCTCACATGCATGGTTGCATTACGGTGCAGTGAATGTGTCCAAGGAGCACACCCATTGCAGTAATGCAGGTTTGACAGTGCATCAGGCACAGGGTGGTGATCTTTGGAGAATGGGTGTGGAGCACATTGTAGATGCAGCAGCATGAATGAGTTAAACATAGTGTATTGTGAGTTGCATGGTTGTGGTGATATTTGGAACATGCTACACTATTTGGTGTACGGCAGGAGATGGTACAGTCAGAAGTTGTGCAATGTGGCCACAGGGTGCAGTGTTTGTATACTGTGAGTATGGAAGAGGGTATGATTAAAGTGCATCTTATATGTGCTTGGTTACTCTGCTGTGTGCAGATTTGTTGAAGTAGGCCCAATGTTGTGAACATGTTGTGGTGAGGTTGGCAGTGACACAATACTTTGTGAATGGCAGTGGGTAGGGTGGTGGAGGCTGTGGTATGTTTGTGGATTGTGCTAATTGTGACCTGTTTTTGTGATTGGGTGTTTTATGGTGTGGCAGAGCTGGGTAGAAGTGCTGCTACGTATGTTACGTTTGTGCATAATGGTAGCTGCCCACATGGTCACATGCATGGATCCATAGTGTTATGCTGGGTGTGGGCAAGGGATGAACTGTTGTGTGCATGGCCAAAGGTGTGCTGGGTGTGCCTCAGGATCTTTGTAGATGCTGAAATAGTGCATCCTTTAGCAGAGGTTTCTGGTGGAGGGGCTTTGGAAGCAAACAGAACGTGCACTGGGAGTGTTTAACGGTAAATGTGGAGTGGTGTACAGAAATTGTAGTTTGCAATGCAGAGGTTTAGTATGTGATTGGTGAATGCGAGTTTGAAAATTTCACAGCAGCCAATGAGGGAGTGTTGGAAAAATGCCAGTGCAAAAGGAAGAAGTATTGTGTCTGCTTTACTGGGGCGTGGCCCTCCCTGTAACTGGGAAAGCGCACGTGCCACATACTTCCCTTCTGAGCATGGTGCCTTTGCAAATGGAAATGTGGGGATTATCAAATGAGGTGTCGAGGCTGTGGTTCACAGGTACGCCGTGGAAAGAGGTTTTGATACTAACTTTCAGTTGGAAGGAGTGGAGGATTTTTGGGGCTCAGTCTATGAGTGGGGTTTCGGTGCCATGGTTCTCCTTTGTACATGTTGTGGTCGTGCATTATGGAGGACTACATTTGGGGTACATGTCATGCTCACGTTTGCTCCGTCACCTCAAGAAGTTGATGACAGCAGTGATGCAGATGTTTCCCACTGCCAAGGTCATTTTCTCATCCATACCATCAAGAGGTGCTTGGAAACATGCCAGTGTAATTTGTCCAGAGCCAGAGGTCGGGGGGTGTTTCATAAACAGAAGCACGTGTGACTTTATCTACAGTGCTGGGATGTTCTGCACCAACTATGACAATATTAACAAGCAAGATTTGCAGTGGTTCCAAGGAAATGGCATTTTTTTTACCTCCATTGGCAATGCTGTTTTGTTTTGCCACTCTGCACGAAGCATTGGAGAGAATCCTGTAGCAATGTAAGCGAAGCGTTAATGTTCAGTGCTTAAAAATGTCAGGAGGACAAGCAAACAGAAAGTGATGGAAAGACATAAAAAAAATAATTGTATGCAAGCACGTACATAACAAAAACAGGACAAAAAATAAATAAAACAAAAAAATATATATTTTGTGAGACATTAATACAGACTCAAACCCCTACGCTGCTTTACACTCCCACCCGAACCCCACCCCTGCCCCCTCCCCTATGAAAACGGAAAATACTTTCACACTTACACCTGCAACATCCAGCCATTTTCAGGATGGAAGCCATGGAAATGAAACAGTGGAGCGAAAGACAGTGCTCTATAAGGCATGTGGTTCAGGTGGGTATGCAAACACTATGGCAGAAGGTCACTTTGTACAAAGAAGTGCAGGATGCTACGGTGGAAGTGTGCAAGTTAAGGGGCAAGCATCCTGGATGTATGCATGAACGGTATGTATTTGTTTGAAATTTGTAACATGCATGCAGTGCTCCTTTTGAGCGATGTTTTTTGAAAAGTGAGAAGTAAGTGGGGTACTGGGGAAAACAAAACAAAAATGTGCAGTGTATACTGTAAGTGGCAGGCATCCTACTGTTATATATGCATTGTGTGCATGATATCATATGATGTGGATTTGTATGCTATGGCATTTGTAGTGCGCCACTACACACGTTCAGCAAAGCGCAATGAAGCAAGGGAGTGGGAACAGTGGGGACACAGAGACAATGACCCTACTAGGCTAGGTGTCACTTATATTGGCCAAGTGTATGGTCGGAGGGAGGGGAAGCTACAGTACATGGTAGGAAAAACAAATGATAATAAGTGAAAAAACGGGCCGATTATGCCAAGTGCACGGATAAGTGCAAACATCAGGTGGTGGAGGAACTGTTAGGCATACAGAAAACAGTCCCCAAGTGCAGGTTTTGCTAGAAAGGCCGTGCATGGGTTTGCCTGGTGGGGGGAGGTGACATGAGAGTTGCCAGGTAAGCAGTGCACTTTAGGTGTACACATGGCAGTCAGGAGGGGAGAGGAGCAGAAACAGCAGATACTAAGAGAAAGGCTTTGAGGTGCTTCCGGAACCAACAATGGTTCTCCTCAAATTTCAGGGAGGCAGGCAGCTTTTGCAGAGGGAGGCCCCTGGTGAAAAAAAGCATCTACCACCACCTGGTTTCTTACAGAGGCGATTGACCCTGAGGGAGTTGGAGGCAGATGTGGGAGTTATTGGAGACGTGTCAGTGCAGGAGAGATACCTTCCCAAGTCACACACTCCCCTACTGGATGCGTTCCAAAGGGCTGACAGTCGAAGCGGGCAGATTTACAAAAGAGCCTGTTGCAATAGTGCAGCTTGGACAGAAGTACAGCTGTGCAGACAGTGATCTTTTGGAAAGTTGCTTTCAGTTGGTACGATACAATCAATGCTGCCTTTGGTGGCATATTTTTACGATTTGTGTAGGAGGTGGGTTAGTGAGGAAAATATTTCGTAGCATTGTTGGAAGGAAAGCAGAGAGTTCCTGTTTTGATATTACAATGTATGATATGAGTAAATGAGAACGTTGCAAGCACATATCACTGCAGTTCCACCTCATGTTAGGGGATGGGAAAAAAAAACAGTATGCTGCTAAAGAACGTAATGGCTGCTCAGTGGCACATACAGTGCACTGAGGCACTTATAACTGAGTTATAAGCAAACGGTCGAAAAGATTTGCGTACCTAGACTTTGTGGGAATGGGTGCTCATGTACATGAATGTGCCTGTAGAAATCTTGCAATCTTTTACAGAACTTTGCACTGGACGTCCTTTTGAGTGATAGGACACTTGTACACTGAATTTTTTTTACAGTACCTATGAAGTGTTCTGCAGAACTGATAGTGTTAAATGCTAACGGCTTGCATGGCATCGGTGTAATCATGTGTGCCTATTTACCCGTAATCGAATGAGGTGGAGAAAAGATAGTGGAAAGGGAAGAAGGACTGCTCCAGCTTTACAGGGGTGCAGCCCTCGCGGTACTTTGGGAAGCGCACATGCCCCAATCTGTGCTTCTCACCATGCTGCCCAATTGACATGGCACTGTGGGGATTATCCAATTAGGTACTGTGGTGTGGTTCACAGGAAGGGCCGGTCAAACTGTTTTACATTACACTCTGCATAGTGAGGGTGGCTGACATGGTGAAACGCATTGTGTTCACTGTAGGTGATCCCTTTGTCACAGATCTGCACAAGTATGCCCTGGAAAGACAGTTTGACAGCAATTTCAGTTTGGAGTGCACGCATTGAGGAACGCTGTATATGAGTGCAGTATCGCCGATATGCATGCACTTTGCAAAGAGTTGGCCACTTTTGCTACTGTCGATGTCAGCGTCATTTACTACGGCAGCATGCATATGGGTTATGTGCATTTCATACATTTGTTCCGTTGACTCAGGATATTGCTGGATGCAGTGAAGACGCTTTTTCCCACTGCCAAGGTGCTTTTCTCATCCACAACACCACAAACAGTATGGGGAACTGCTCATGGATGTTGTTCCAAGCCACCCGTAGGAAGGTGGCTCATGAACAGAAGCATGTACACTTTTTTGTCCGCTCATGGGATGTTCTTCTGCAACTATGACCTCATTAGTTGTGGAAATGCAGAATTCTTCCTAGAAAATGGCATTTTGTTGTCGCCCATTGGTAATGCAGATTTGTTCGCCCTTCTACAGGATGCAGTGAAGAGTTAACTGTAATAGTGTGAGTACACGAAAACACAAAGTGAAATAGAAATGGTGTTTCTCTAGAAGCATCTAAGAAAAAAAGGCTCTTTTAAGAGCTGCCTCTTACCACAAACTCCCCCTACCCTGGTTGCAAGTTATTCCCCCATGCCCGCTCGCTGCAGGAAAGCCACATCCGTGAATTTTGAGGATCGCAGCAATGGAAATGGGTTTGTGGTGATTGTCCAATCAGGTGATTAGGGTGTGGGGCAATAGGAAGAAGGACTCCTGCTTCACTCTGGCCCTGCCCGCGGTACTTGGGGAAGCGCACGTGCCACATTCTGCGCTTCTCACCATGCTGGCCTATGCAAATGGGACTGTAGGGATTGTCCAATCAGGTGTTCAGGGTATGCGTCACATAAAAGCCCGCCAATAGGAAGAAGGACTCCTCACGCTTTACTGGGGCACGGCCCTCGCAGTACTTGGGAAAGCGAATGTGCCACAATATGCGCTTCTCACCATGCCAGCCAATGGAAATGGGACTGTGAGGATTGTTTAATCAGGTGCTCAGGGTGTGCGTCACAGGAAAGGCCGGAAATAGATTTTCCCATTACTCTGTGTACTGACGGTAGCAGGCAGAGATGGTGAGACACACAGTTTTCATAGTGGCTGATCCCTTTGTGCTAGATCTGCTCCAGTATGCCGTGGAAAGAGATTTTTGTGGCAATTTGAATTTGGAAGAAGTGGAGGCTTTGTGGTGCGTTGTCGATGTGCATTATTTCGGACATTTGCTTGAAGAATTTCGATGAGTGGCCACTTTCGCTACTGTATACGTTGCTGTCGTGCCCTATGGAGCCTTGCCTTTAGAGTTCCATGGCTTGTTCATGTGTGTACCATGAACTCAAAAAGATGATGAAAGCAGTGAAGCACATTTTTCCCACTGCGAAGGTGCGTTTCTCATGTATACCACCAAGTCCAGAATATAACTATTCCAATAAATGTTGTCGTCAGCCAGAGGTCGGAAGGCGTCTTATCAACAGAAGCATGTGTAACTTCTTGCGTGCTGCAGGGATGTACTCCTGTGAGAATGACAACATTGGTTATCGATATGTGCACCTTCTCAATGGAAATGGCATTTCATTGTTTCTCAGTGGCAATGACATTTTGTTTTCCAATCTACAGGCAGCACTGAAGACTCCATTGTAAGGATTGGAGGAGAAGTATAACATACAAAAACACTTATAAAAAACAGAAAAAAAAATGTTTCTATGGGAGCACCTTTAAAAAAAAAATACAAAACACCTCTTTTGAGAGCCAACACTACAAACAAAATCCCCTATGCTGGTTGACATTTATTACCCCACTCTGGCGCGCACAGCACGATAAGCCCACAGACATTGCGATAGATGCAAGTTTGCACGTGCCACATCCAGGGTCGGACTGGGACAAGAAATAGGCCCGGACACCCCCAAAAAAATGGCCCACCCCTCTCAAAAAAGTGGCCCACCCTTCGCCTAAAAAAAAGTGGCCCTCAAACCATCATCCGTGAATCGCGTCAATTCACGACTTTACAGAAAATGGTACTCATGGAGGGTTCATGTGTCTGTTACATTACAACACATTACCACTGTAACACATTTTCATGCTGCCTGCCTCTTGTCCCAGTTCTGCCCCACCCATGTCACTCTTGCTAAAAACTGCTATCCCTGCTCGAATTCCACCTCATGGCTGCCATTGTATTGCCCATATCAAATTCTATCGCAGGGAGAATGAGATGAATTATTAAATTTGAGTGTAATAACATGTTGGCATACAATGACTTGTATTCACCTAGTAGTAGTTAACATTGATGTGTGCAGGGTGGTTGGGATCGACCTAAAATAAGCATGCACTGGCAAAGCCAAGAGTTTTGGCATGGAATAGGCATTTGGCAGGCATTGCCGTAATGGTACTACCTGGGCATTTGATGTCAGTGCCTGGCAAATGCCTCACCAATACACAAGCCAGCACTGTTGGCTTTGGCACTGCTTGTTTTTAGCAGGACTTCAGATCAAGGAACAATTGCAAGGACAAACATTTTACTTATAAATAGCTAAAGGCACACCTGGTTAAGACATTTGTTTTACAACAGGGGCTCTTTTACAGCAGAAATTGAGTCATTAACTCTCAGCAGACTGCTTAGATAACACTAGCCGGCCAACGTTTGATGTTACTGCTTGATAGAGCTAGCTCAGATCCCAGGATTGAGTTTGGTGGGAATATACATTAGCATGGTTTTGTGCAATCAATGGGTGAGTACAGGCCATTATGCGCTGTACCAGAAAATGCAGATCATACAACGCATTACGCATGCAGCTTTCCCACACCCACCCCAGGCACTAATGGGGCACTATTACTCTCCTGGAATGCAACACCCTTGCCACTGAGAGAGAAACTCAGACAGCAGCAGTCGGGGTGGGCAGTACAAAAAAGAGAATTAACAATTCACCTTTGGTTTTGAATCTTCTCTGCTGGCAGGGATCTAAAGTAATGCGCTGGAAATTCGGTGGCTTAAATGTCTAACATTAGCGACAGCCCTGCAGTAATGAAACAAGTGCTTGGCGTCAAGACACATTCATAATGGTGTATTTGTTTATCACAGTGCTATGAAGCAAAACCAGTTGGAGATGTGTGCTATGCAAATGCCAACTAACATATCAACGGTACAGAGAGGTAGAGCAACAACTCACCAGGTCCCTATTAATAAAGGTAGTTAGCATTTGCTGTGCATTATTAAACCAGCAAGCGTACATTTTTTTGCACTGCTGCAAACATTTGCATTGCAAGCAACTGTGTAACGTTCTTGTAATATGTGCATCGAAGTGCAGAATAAAGATCACTAAATACACAGTCCTGCAATGTGAAGCATGATAACTATTGGGCATGCAAATGCATGTGAAATGATGCTTCTATAACACACGGATCACATGGCTAGAATTAGCGAATCTCTTAAATGATGTGAACATGGTTTCTGTCACATGGCGCACATGACAGTGTCTATCAAGGATAGGCTATTTCCATACACATCAATTGGGCCTAGTTTACTGTGCCTTCTCCTAACCACCATCACTCACAGAGAAGCGCAGTGGCAACGTTACATTTTCTACTCTGTGTGGGGCGGCGAGAGACATTCCAATAAGCAGGCACTTGGGCAGGGCAAACTTTGGAGGAGTGGCCCACTTTCTAAATACTACAGCAAAAAAAAGGTGTTCTTCCTGCAGCTGGTCGAGGGTAGATGCGCTCGAAACCGGGTGGCATGTTGCATCCTCACATATAGTGCCCAAGGCAAGACACACCATTGGTAGGCAGGATAGCAATAAGGGATCAATAGAACATTGCAGTTTCGGGCTACCATGGTCGCCCAGCAGGTTGAGCGACTGTTGCTGAGAGGTTATATGTTGGGAAGTTGGTTAATTCTATGACTTTTGATATTAGAACAAGGGGGTATATTAAAAAGAAAAATGCGTTGTCACAGTCCAGGGGATGGATTGGGTAGGCACCAGCAGCTTGCTTATATTCTGGGTGGAGGTGGGGGGCGGGGGGTTCTCGTCAGCCTAACAGAGGCAACTTTTTTATGGTATGAAGCATTTAGTTGACAAGCAGCATATGAAAATCCGAGAGTATCAAGTTGACACTATCGGATGGATCACCCTGATATGTCTTGCACTGCACAATCACATAGCCTATAGGGTGGCTTAAAGGCAGTGTGACTGCTACTGGCAACTTGGCAAGGGGCATGAGCTTGTGAGATCGGGGCACGCACAGCACAGAGGGCTTATGGGGGTATCTGCTGACTCGATAGCGCACGTTGGGCGCCTCACTGGCACTACCCGCGCAAAGGGCGGTGCTGCTCTGCACCACACACCAACCCTACAGTTCAAAGCATGGGTCCCGTCCAATTACTTTTGCACACCATATGCATAGCACACTTCATTCATGGCCTGACAATATATACAAATGCAGGTTATAACAATAAAATGCTCTACGTTAATAATTGCCACTGGACGCTGACGAGGGAGACTCTCGGGTCAGAGTAGATGTCTGGATGGCTCACGTTCTGCAACATTAAGGTGGCGACTTGCTTTTTCTTAACTCCCAGCCCATCCATCCATACTTTCCTACCAGGAGGTGTGGGGCCAAACTCAGAGGGTGGGAGTCGAGGACGCAGTCACGCAGATCTGTACATTCTGATGTGATGAGCAGCAGAGATCCCTGGACCATGGGCTGGGCAAGAATAATCGGGGCGCTCTCTGGGGAGAGTTGGAAGGAGGCGGGAGACTAGCGCAATGTGTTTAAGTGGGCGTGGTGATGATAATGTCTGCAGTGCAGCATTGCACATTTATTTTATGATAAACTCGAAGAAATGTTGGTAGATCAGGCCGCCTGCCTATTCACGCGGGATCTAATAAGGAAAAACATGTTAACAGGAACGGCAGGATTGTGTGGCATGGCAGCCTGACTAATTGAATCATTTTCCTTGGACGTTCACTCAACTGTGCAATAAAGGAGCTTAAATGTCCCCAACCCATGGAAAGAAACTATGAGGGTCAGGTGCAGAGCAGATCGCATGCAGAGGAGAGATGTGGGTTACAATTACAAACAAAGGGCTGGTTCCTGGCTGGCAATGTATTGCTTCAGGGGGCAGACGCACATGGGGTCAGAGATCATGGGGGCACGATTATCTTACCTACTAGTGCCAATCCAGACTGCCTCAGGGCGTCTCTCTCCCTTTACTGCTGTTGCTGGCTGCCTGTGTGCCTACCTGAGCGGAGGCTGCACTGCACCTTGGACTCAGAGGTGGAGGAGCAAGTGCTGAGCCGGGCGGCTGTCAGGCGACCGGTAGAGACTGTGCCTGGCTCTGGCTGCCAGGCCAGCCACACTGCGGTGCCCTGTGTGCCCACTACCAGTGGTGCTGCCTAGTCCTTCTGCTGCACACTGCCCAAGGGCCAAGGCCTGCTGCTGCTGTGCTGGACGGCGGGTGTCACAGTCATGACTCGTGTCTTGTGGGTGGTCTTCTGGCTCTGTCTGAGAGAGAGAGTCACGTGGTAGTCCACTTGGCGTTGCGTTGGCGGCACAGAGTCTACTCAGCCGTCAGCCACATCCCTAGCCCCCAGGCACAAGTTGCTTTCAACTTTGTAAAGTGCAAAGTTGAAAGCAACTTGTTATTATATGGCATGAACTTCTTGGTGGGGGAAGGGGGCAGCCCACCCCCAGGGCAGCTCCCAGCCCAGCAGCAGGCACAGGAAGCAGCAAAGCCAAGCCAGTAGATGTTAAATATGTAACACTTGAAGCGGGGCAGCCAGCCAGCCCGAGGCGAGTACGGCATCCCCGGAGTTAAGTGGCTGCAGCCTGAGGCTGCCTGCCACGCCTTAGTCACGGCCGCCGCCGCCCCCTGCAGTGGCGGCATGGCCGCCGCCCTGGTGGCCCAGGCCCACCGACGCCGTGGCGTGAATGAATTATGCACATGCTTGCATCTGCATGCATCATAAATTATGATGCATGCATGATGCAGATGCAATCATCAAAGCAAGGTAACATCTAGTGTTACCTTGCTGCTATGATGATTGTGCTGCAGAGTCAGACAGTGCTGCCGGCGCGCGGCGCCTCCCCCTCCTGGCTCCCTGCCATGCCCTGCTGCGCAGCCCAGCCCTGATCCCAGGTGGCTCAACCACCCCTCCCCCTCCAATTCCCCCTCCCCCCCATCCCCATCTGACTTCCCGCCGGCCGCGAATACTCGCAACGCGAGCTCCACACGGCGCAGCTCAGCAGCGCACACACACTAGGCCGTGGCCGCTGGCCCGGCATGCCCAAAAAAAAAAAGACATTTAAAAAAAAAAAAAAAAAAAAAAAAAAGGCCCCAGAGGTGGCTGCCGGAAAACCGGCCCCAGGGGACCCCAAAGTTGATCGGCCACGGGCCGAAAGACCGAAAGGGCCAGTCCGACCCTGGCCACATCCGGCCCTTTTGCAGATGGCGGACATAGCAATGGCCCTGTGCGTGCTACGGCATTGCTGAATAAGGTTTCTGGGTGTGGTTTTTACACACAAATGGTGATACAGTGTATTTGTCGATACAAATGCGGAAGTTGCGTTTATGCCATTGTGCTTCATGAGCCACAGTGTACGGTTTTTGGGGGAGTTCGGAATACACTGATAGAAAGTTAATTGAACACACTGTCCATTGGCTGCTCATTTTGGATTCTACTATGTGGATTTGTACTGGTATGGAGTATCTGCAACGCAGTGAGTGCTTTTGGTTTGTCTTACTGAGACTTTGGTGACACGCGATCATGCCACCGTTATTGTTCTTCATTGTGGAGGGAAAAGTGCACAACATGTTTCCAGAGTTTCCATACCGTTTGCGATGAAGCAGGCACTTGCCCAGGTCATTCCCATCTAACGCATCATTTTTTATCACATTACGCAGACAGAGATGTGGCTGCGTTATTGTTTATTTTGTCCGGGAATGGAGAAAGCTCAGTACTTGTGAAGAAGTCTATTTGTGCCTTTTCAACTCTGAAAGCAGCTTTTTTCATTTAACTTTTTCCCTCTTCCAGTTGCTTTCCATGTATTTTGATCTTGTAACACACCACACAGAGGCAAATGAAGGAAATGCCCGGTACGATGGGGCACTACCTACAGGGATAACATAGAGGATGTGCACAAAGAGAGTGAAATGTTGGGTGGCCCTCACTTAAATAGGCATCAGTCACTGGCATGCTCACGGACCAACCATTCCCAAGCACTTCCAAGTACTATACCTTTGTAGAGTTGTGAGTTGCAGTACATGCACGATACAATGCCCTTTGCCAGGCAAGGGTCTGCAGCGAAGCATATGGTGTGCAAGGATGTTTTAAGGATATGCTGCCATACACAACTGTTCCTGTTGGTGGCCAGAGCAGCTGTGCAGAATGCTGTACATGAAGTTATCCATCCCGGGATGGTAGCTCAGCGGCAACGTGCTTGCCTTGGAAGCAAGACGACACGAAGCAACACAGGTTCGATCCCCGGGGCCGCGCTTAGAAACCGCTGGGTATTTAAGCGCGTTATAAATACGCAACTAAGACAAGCAACTATGCAACTAAAAACAAAAAAAGATTTCCTGTAACAGCGCCTCGATGCCCGCGGGCTGTGTGAGCGCTTTAAAAATGC